>NC_062232.1:129647199-129969949 GCF_902686445.1 Sciurus carolinensis | reverse complement strand
CAGCAGCTGGTGAAGGGGGCCGACCTGTCTGGGACCTCGCTGCTCCTCCATCCTCTCTCCTCCTCTGCCGCCCCATCGTCTCTGCTCCTCACAAGCATCACTTCCTGAATCTTCTCGCATCCCTTGTCTGTCCCATCCCTCCACCCGCTCTGAATTTCCTCCATCTCTTCGGCTTCTTTCTTTGGCCCGCCCAGAAGAAGGGCCTTTCATCCAGGCCCGGTGGCCCATGACCATGTGAGCGCTGACTCATTCTGCTAATCTTGGCCCAGGCTGCAGGGAGGTGGTCCTGGGATCCCTCCTCTGCAGAGAGGTAGGCCATAGGGCCGTGAGCAGCCAGTCTTATCTTTGGGGCAAGGAGGGCAGCCCTTGGAGGCAGAGGGGGTGCCCGTCTGCTCTGTAGAAGGCCTCCAGGAACTGGGTAACTCCTGGGGGTGCTGCATGAGTGGGGCCAGTACTGGGGGACAGCTGGGGCACCTGGAGCTTTGGAGAAGTTGGTCCCTGTTCTGGGAGGGGGATGGGGAGAGCTAGGCACGCCTGGGTCCCTAGCATTGATGCCTGCTCGCTCACGGTTGAGCAGCATTCCTGGTCTTTCCGCGGATGCACGCAGTTCTAAGGAGGGGTTCTGGAGGAGGCAGCTGGGCTACCTACCGCCAAGTGTGTGCCCACCGCAGGGCTCCCTGCCAAGTGCACTGGGACTGGTCAGCTAGGAGCTGGGGTTAGGGTGCCAGAGGAGCAGATGGCCTACCTGACCCCCACCTTCTCCTGGGCAGCCCCCCCATCAGCCATGAGTATTATGACCCGGCGGAGTTCATGGAGGGCGGCCCACAGGAGCCAGACCGTATGGACGAGCTGGAGTACGAGGTGAGCCGGGCAGCCGGGCCAGGGCCCGCAGCCAGCCTCAGGAGGCGGCACAGGACGGCCGGCTGCAGCCCTGCTCAGGCCTGGCTCCTGCTGCCCCCAGGCGGTTGGGCCTCCTGGCTCTTGCCACTGAGCCCTCCCTGGCGTGTCCTTCCTGGTGCGCGTCCGGATGAGTCAGGGAGGGCACGGGTGAGGTAGTGCATTCCGTCTGTGTTGGTGAGTCCATGTCCCACGCATGTCTGTGTCCCGTGCGTCCTGTGCATCCTGTGTGTCCTGGGCATTTCCTGGTAGGGAGACCACTGAACACGTGCACCATTTGGGATGGTAAGAGAAGGAAGCCCTCAAAGCCAGGGGCTGGACGCTCGGTTCAGGTGACTGGAGGGGAAGGCCAGGGGCTGCTGGGGGAGAGGGGCTGGGCTGAGGCTGTCACTGACTGCAGGCTTCCTTGCTCACACTGTCTGGGTCTTTCTACCTCTGCTTCCTCCCGAACCCTTGTGGCAGGAGGTGGAGCTGTATAAAAGCAGCCACCGGGACAAGCTGGGCTTGATGGTATGCTACCGCACAGATGACGAGGAAGACCTGGGCATCTACGTTGGAGAGGTATGGAGGCGGGTGCCGAGGCAGTTCTGGCATAGGGAGGGCTCTGATGTCACGTGAGCCCTGTGGCCTCTCTGCATGGCCCACTCAGGGCTCTGGGACTGTCCCCTGGGCATCACAGTGGGCTGCTGGGTGGTGAGGACAGGGCAATTGACAGCTTCACTCTATCCAGTGAGGCAGTCCTCTGCAGGAGACCTGCGCCCAGGCTTTGTTCTCCCACATCCTGGGGCCACTTCCCTCCCTCCCTCTGGCAGGTGTCTGTGTGTTTACTGGAGGGAACATGGCTCCCCGCTGCCCTCCGCTAGCAGTGTCCTAATAAAGCTAGCCTTCCAAATGGAAAAGGTTGTACTGGCCATGGAGCCCCAGGGAGGATTGTTTTTCTTTTCATCCTGAGAAAGTACCCAGTTGCTGTGCTTTGCCCAACTCCTGCAAAAAAAAAAAAAAGAAGAAGAAGAAGAAGAAGAAGAACAGGCTTCCATGCAAAAGAGCACAGAGTGCCAGGGGCAGGGGTAAAGGCGTGGGGGATTCTGGTCAGCATGTGCTCTCCCAGGCAGGGGAGGTGACTAGCTTGGGGCCCACTGCCTCTGCCCCTGCTGCCTAGAGCTCAGACGTTGCTGCTCTGAGCTGAAATTGGAGTGAGAGAGCTTCACTTTGCTTTGGGGGCCTCCAAGGTGAGGCTGCCCCTTCTCACTGTAAAGGGCACTTTAGGCACCGAGTTCCCAAGATGCATGTGTCCTGCAGGTAAATCCCAACAGCATTGCAGCCAAAGATGGCCGGATCCGTGAAGGAGACCGCATCATCCAGGTGAGCATTTGCAGGCTGCCAGGTCTGACCTGAGGCCCTACTGCACCCAGCGATGGCCCTGCTCCCTCTCCTTAGCCCATCCCCAGCTCTTTCTCACTGGAATTCAAGCCTAATGCCAGGCAGCCTGCTGTGTCCAACACCGGGGCTGAGTCTCCTCTCTTCTGCTCAGCCTCCCTGCGTATCTTGCACATGCCCATGGCATCCGCGGGCAGCTCCCCAGCCTCCTTTCCCTTAGTCCTCACTCTATCCTGTCCTTGGAAGGCACATGTCCTCTTGCCAGGCCATCCTCTTCCTGCTACCTTCTGCTTATTTATACCCTCCCAGAGCTCAGGTACCTGTCTTAGCCCAGCCAGGGCCCTGCCCCAAAGCCAGCCTTAGCATCCTTGTTGATTGTCCCCTGGCCTGCTACAGATAAACGGCATGGATGTCCAGAACAGAGAAGAGGCAGTGGCTATCCTTAGCCAGGAGGAGAACACCAACATCTCTCTGCTGGTGGCCCGGCCTGAGAGCCAGGTGTGTGTATGCCCACATTCAGGCGACCTGGGGCTCCCAACATTGGGCTTTCTTTCTTGGAAGCCACTGATCTGTGACAAGTGCACAGACATGTCAGTTTGGAGCTGGAGGGTGGGTGGATAGAGGTGTCCCAGATCTCGTTTCCCCTTCCAGCCTCTGATAGCTGAGTGGGTTGGGACTATCCCGTTTCTTGGGTTGTTGAATGTCACTGAGAGTACTGGACCTAGAGGGGACCCAATAGGCATCTGGGGAGGACCTTGAAGCAATGGGACTAGCTTGAGCCTGTCTCTACAGCTAGCAAAGCGGTGGAAGGACAGTGACCGAGATGACTTCCTGGATGATTTTGGCTCCGAGAATGAGGGGGACCTGCGTGCGCGGAAGCTGAAGTCACCCCCTGCCCAACAGGTGAGGAAGAGCTATTAGTGGGGACAGCAAGAGGGGGAGGGAGGAGGGACTGGGGGCATGTAGGGTCTCCCAGTCTGGGCCAAAAGAAACACTTCTGAAGCCCCTTCAGGCCCTTGGGACCCTGAGTGTGCTTGTCTTTTCTGCTCTAGCCTGGGAATGAAGAGGAGAAGGGGGCTCCTGATGGGGGCCCAGGCCTGAGCAACAGCCAGGAACTGGACAGCGGGGTGGGCCGGACTGATGAGAGTACCCGTAACGAAGAGAGTTCTGAGCATGACCTGCTGGGGGATGAGCCCCCCAGTACCACCAACACCCCTGGGAGCCTGCGCAAGTTTGGTCTGCAGGGGGACGCTCTGCAGAGCCGGGACTTCCACTTCAGCATGGACTCACTGCTGGCTGAGGGGGCAGGGCTCGGAGGTGGTGATGTGCCTGGCCTCACAGATGAGGAGTATGAGCGCTACCGGGAGTTACTGGAGATCAAGTGCCACCTGGAGAATGGCAACCAGCTGGGCATCCTCTTCTCCCGGGCTTCCAGCAGCAATAGTGCCCTGGATGTTAACCGCAACGAGAGCCTGGGCCACGAGATGGCCATGCTGGAGGAGGAGCTTCGCCACCTTGAGTTCAAGTGTCGCAACATCCTGCGGGCGCAGAAGATGCAACAGCTGCGGGAACGCTGCATGAAGGCTTGGCTGCTGGAGGAGGAGAGTCTCTACGACCTGGCGGCCAGTGAGCCCAAGAAGCATGAGCTGTCTGACATCTCTGAGCTGCCAGAGAAGTCTGACAAGGACAGCACCAGCGCCTACAACACTGGGGAGAGCTGCCGCAGCACCCCGCTGCTTGTGGAGCCCCTGCCTGAGAGCCCCCTCAAGCGGGCCACCGCTGGCAACTCCAACTTGAACCGGACCCCTCCTGGTCCCCCTGTCGCCATCCCCTCCAAGGCTGCCCCTCTGCCTGGGAGCCCTGCCAAGTTCCGATCCCTCTCTCGGGATCCTGAGGTGGGCCGCAGGCAGCAGGCAGAGGAACGAGTCCGACGCAGCCCCAAGACAGGGGTGACCCTGGAGCGTGTGGGCCCTGAAGGCAGCCCTTACCTCTCGAGGCGCCACCGAGGCCAAGGCCAGGAGAGCGAGCACTACCATAGCTGCGTGCAGCTAGCCCCAACGCGCGGCCTGGAAGAGCTGAGCCACAGCCCCTTGAGTTTGGCTGGGGGCCCCCGGGTGGGTGGGGTGGTGGCTGCAGCCGCTGAAGCACCCCGCATGGAGTGGAAGGTGAAGGTGCGCAGCGACGGGACGCGCTACGTGGCCAAGCGGCCTGTGCGAGATCGGTTGCTAAAGGCCCGGGCCCTGAAGATCCGGGAGGAGCGCAGCGGCATGACCACTGATGATGACGCAGTGAGTGAGATGAAGATGGGCCGCTACTGGAGCAAGGAGGAGCGGAAGCAGCACCTGATTCGCGCGCGGGAGCAGCGGAAGCGGCGCGAGTTCATGATGCAGAGCCGGCTGGAGTGCCTGAGGGAGCAGCAGAATGGCGATAGCAAGCCTGAGCTCAACATCATTGCCCTGAGCCATCGCAAGACCATGAAGAAGCGGAACAAGAAGATCCTGGACAACTGGATCACCATCCAGGAGATGCTGGCCCACGGCGCACGCTCGGCTGATGGGAAGCGAGTCTACAACCCTCTGCTCTCCGTCACCACCGTCTGAACCACCCGGGCAGGAGCCCAGCCCAGGCCCGGGAAGCTTCCCAGGCCTGGCCCTCACCATCCCTTAGAATCTAGTGTGTGTGTGTGTGTGTGTGTGCGCGCGCGCGTGCACGTGCACACTGTGCACGTACATACTCCCGTCTTTGTGTGTGCACAGGACTTTGTTGACAGAGAAGCCCTGAGAAGGGACACTTCTTTTCTGTTACCTACTTCCTTCTCCCCAAGAGACCAAGTCAACATTTGGCATTGGGGGCATACCTGTAATGAGCGCCCCTTTGTGTGCGTGACATACATGTAGTGCTCTTGACGTCTACTTGGAGACAGGGAAGTTGGTGCAGAGAGAAGTGAGGTGGACTGTCCTAAGCACAAGAGAATGTCCAGCCTCACAGCTGAGTGCAGCCTCTCCCGAACCCTGGGAGCCGCAGTTATTTGTAGACAGAAGCAACCCTGATTTATGTGGTTTTTCTCCCTTTCTGTGCTTGCCAATAGTTGTTTTTCTGTTTTGTGGACCTGCTCTGGGCGCTGGCAGCTCCTTCAGGCAGCCTGACCAAGATGGAACCCCACCCAGTGTTGGTTGGGAAGGACATGGGGGGAGGAGGAGAGGGAGGGCTGGGGTGGGAGGGGAGGGGAGGGGATGGAGGGAGGAATGGGAAGCAGCTGTCCCAGTGGCCTCTGCTCTGTGGGGTGGGGAAGGGGGAGCCTCTGCTATGGCTTTTGAGGCTCACTCCTGAGGGCTGTATCCTTCCTTAGTGACTGGAGGAGAGCGAGACTGCAGGGACTGAGTGGGCAGTGTCCATTCAGGAAGAATTCACTGAGCCCACATCTGTGTCTGATGCCATCTGGAGCAGGGCCGCTCTTTCTGAGTGGCCTTAGGAGGGTGCTTAGATGTTGAGAGGGTTTAGCAGCCAAGCCCCATGAGCAACAGTGGAAGACCTCGGGCTGTCTGGCCTGGAGAGGACTTGGTAGCAACCAGAGGCCTGGACCCAGTGACAGGCAGGTGGGCTGATCAGGAGAGATGCACATCTGACCTTCAACCACTTCCAGGTGTTGCAGTTTGCAAGTGGTGCCCCTCAGGTTTGGAGAGCCCCAGATTGGAGGCAGGCAGGCTGTCCCACCCTGCCCCCACCTGCATCTCAAGAATAAAGCAAGCTGCCTTTTTACTTGGTTGAATCGTGGCCTCCCTGTTTTCATTCTCACCATGCTATTTATCCTGGGAAAAGATAGCAGTTCATTAATTTCTAAATGCAGAGATCCAGGCAGCAATTTGGTGATGGATAACATGCTGTGATGGGTGAGTGGGAAACCCAAGGGCCCACTTCCAGAAGCCACGTCCTGCTGCCAGGAAGGCAGGGTCACAGGGGTGTATCCCATCTGTCTGCCATACTGAATGGCTCTGGGAGGGAAGGCCAGCACATCACATGGCAGTCCTGCCTAGGAACAATGAGCAGGGGAGTGGGTGACAGGCTTCTGGAGGCAGTGGAGGTGGGAATGGGGCAGGGGCTAGCCTGGTTCCCCATTCCTTTTGGGCCTTCTTCAGTTGAAGGTGTGGTACACCCAAATCAGCCCCTCCCAAGGCCAACTGTTCCTTTTTGGACTTACTTCCCCATTCTTCTGGTGGGGTGTTCACAGGACATGGGCCAACATGGGCCCAGAGCCTGGAGTCCCTTGGCCATCTCAGGGAGAGGTGGCGCCAGGAGGGCTGCCAGCTCTTGGCTACCGATGCCCTGGAACAGTGACTTCATATTCGGGTCCCACTGCCATCAGGCTGCCTGATAGAGCCAGAACCAAAAAGAGCAACCGGGCTGCCTTCTTCCTGCGAAGGCTAGGCTGCTGGCAGAACACGAGGAGTGGTCATCTGCTCTTTAGCAGCCAGGGGGAGCAGCTTCTGCTCCCAGCACTGGGTTTTATCTCTAGACTCCAGAAAGATCATCTGCTGCCTGAGCTAGTGTGGTCTGATCCTCCTGGGGCCAACTCTTCTGTTGTGCCCACCCCAGACCACTTTCCCCTAGTCTGAAGGAGGCTTCCTAGCAGGACCAGGTAGGTGGACAGGTCCACCTTCTCACCCTCTATTCCCACACCTTCCAATCCTCCCAGGTCCTGTGTCATAGCCTAGGCAGGGGAGGGAGCCTGGATATTGTCCTCCCAGAAGGCTAGAGCCCTTGCCTCCTTTTCCAGTGTATACTCTGGATGGCTGTACTGTTTCCTCTGGTAATGGCTAATGGTGACTGTGTACTCAGGTACTATGGCAAATGATCCCAACGCCCTGTAGTAGGCTCTGTAATCATAGCAATGATGGAGCTGGGAAGGGTTCACAGAATTTGCACCCAGCCCCTTTGGACCCCAGGGCCCTCACTACCCCACCAGCTACCCTTAGTACCATGGACCACTAAAGTGACTGGTGCCAAGCATATGCCCAGATGCCTGCCTGGTGTCTGGTAGACCCTGGGTATTCATGAAGGGTCACAAGAAGGGAGCGGTGGACTTTCCGAGGTGTGGGAGTCTGTTTTCTAAATGCCCCATGCTAAACCCAATGCTGAGCAGAAGCTTGCTGGGAAACAACATGGAATGGCCAGGCTGCTGAATTTGGAGGGAACTTCTGCCTGGTCAGCTGTGTGCTGTGGGGTGTTGGGGCACATACCAGGTTTAACTCCATCGGCAAGCAAAGCACTGCAAAGTACCTGAATGTGACTCATGCCCCAGGCTGCAAGGAGAAGCCATCATGAAGATGAGGCTGATTGTTTCACCACAGGTGTCCACAGCACTGACTGAAGGATTATGGGGAAACCAGAAAAGGCTCCATCTTCTCTGACCAGGCCAGAGTACAAGCCAATCCTAAAGGCACAGGTGCAGCAGAGCAGCCCTCCTCTCTGCTCTCCAGCTGGAGGCAGGCTCAGAAGGTCATAGGGACTGGCCCCAGGCCAACCATGGGAAGACACTCCACTAGGAGGCCAAATGGAGACCTGGTGGCTCTGCCACAGGGGACCAGGTGAGAACAGGAGAGAAAAGGCAGTCTTTGCTGAAGGGTCATGGGCTGGGAAGGAAAGGGATGGACCCATGCCCAACATGCCAGCAACCAGGACAGAGACAAAGAGAAGGTGGACATAGGACACTGGGGAAGGTTTGGCCTCTGCTGTTAAGGTGGGCAAGGGCATGCTGGGTGCCCAGCTCTCCTGGTGTGAGGATGGCACGGCAATGTAAGCCACGAGCCCTGTGTCCCAAATGTACTCATGACAACCAGTGACTGTTTATTGAAAGAAGCAAAGGAGAGCTGGGGTGCCATCCTCAGGCCTGGATGTGGCTCTTTGCACTGAAGGCCAGGTAGTAGATCACTAGGCCAATCACTGCGGCCAGTACCTCAGTGGAGACCCAGGGCCCATTCCAGGCACCCTGAAAGAGAAAAGACCAAAAGCTTAGCTCAGGGGAGTAATGGGCAAGTGGACCAGTCAGTCCCAGTCACCAGCCCTCAGGGCACACAAGGCATACTGGTTAATGATGGCCCAATAGGTAGAGCTTCGGCTGCAAAGGAAGAGAACTTTCCCTCAACCCCCACCCCCAGAAAGGAAGTGTGTCACATGTTTTGTGTTCCCCTGGGACTAGGACACTTACCCGATGGTCCACGCTGACTGTAAACAGGGGTGGGATGATTGAAATATCCTCGTTATTTCTCTGAGCCTGCAAGGGAGGTGCTGGGGTCAGGGAACACTGAATGGGTTGTCTAGGTGGGGTGGAGACGGGAAGGAGAGGCAGGAACAGAGAAGAACAAAGGAAAGAAACAAGGAAGAGACAGGTGGGGCAAGTGGGGTAGGAGCACAGGAAGGTACCCACCCAGCCCATCCTGCTCCACACAAGCCGCTTCCTAGCAGCTGAAGCTGCAGAAGGGCAGGGCTTGCCCTCCCTCACTGGAGCCTCCGAGGGGCTCCAGGCAATACTTGCCTTCCTTAGGAGGCTGTAGGACTCCTCATCAAAGAATCTGACCTCATAGGTGCCTGCATGGGCGCTCTTATGGTCTAGGCTCCAGGACACCTGGTTGAGTATATTGGATAGGGGGTGGGCAGAGTGGACACCTGAGGGGCCAGCCTGCCAATGCTGACACAGTACCAGTACAAGCAGCTCTCAAGTCATGCTCACAAGCAGGTAGCCTTCCCCCACCCTCGGCTCAGCATCCCTTACCTGATAACGGCCCACATCTTGGCCCCTGGTGACAGGGAACTGTTTTCCACTAACATCAGCATAAAGAGCCATGTTCTGGATGAGGAGACAAAAGGAGAGACATCTTCTGTGGATGCAAGCAGAGGGGCCAGGCCTACTTGGGGGCTAGAGTGTGTTTGGCAGAGGCCACCATGTAAGAACCACAGGGATAGGCCTGCCACAACCTGGAGCTGTACTAGGAAACCAAACAATGCCCTGACACTGTCTTCTGTGTCTCTACCTGAGGAAAAATAGGGTTAGACACCCACTATGGCTTGGCCTAACTTATCCTCCACAAGTCTGTTAACTGTGAACAAGACACTGATGACAGAAATGTCTGTTATTTCTCAGCACCTAAAAGGAAGGTGCTAGGGTCAAGGAGTGCCTAAAAGCTTCCTAAGAGGAATTTAACTTGAGGAGTGTAACTTAACAAAATACCCACATGGACACACAATCTTGCAAACAGCAACCAGAAAATGGAGGGAAGTAGCCCTTTCTCATGTTCCAGATACTCCTGTTTGAAACATGGGTATCTCTGCAGGGTTACTGCATGTAGCAAAGCAAAAATGAGCAGGTCAGGAAATGCTCTGAAATACTCGCTAGGATCTGTCCTTGCTGCCCTGATCTCTCCCACATCCCATGACCTGTCGACATGGTCAGATTCTGTCAACTGCCAGTCAGGAAAATCATCCCCACCCCACCTGCTCCTGACTGAAGCCCCACTGCCTCACCTGGACCCTGTTCTTGCACGTCAGGGAGATCTCCACGATGAAGACAGTCTCGGTGGAAATGACAGCATCTGAAGTGGTGTAGTAGGAAGGGGTGATCTGGGGCTCCACACAGGCCTCTGCTGCAGGGAGGAGACAAGGCTGGCTTGTGCGTGCTGGGATGGTCTGCCCCAGCTTTGCCTCCCAGACCCGGTCAGCTGAGGACACACAGGTCCTTCTGTCTGTCAGGTGTGGTCTGGGGGACCAATCCCAGTGCTCATGTAGAAGTTGGTGAAAAGGGGAGTGTGATGGCCATGAAGACAGGCCAGAGAGTGGTAGGAAGACCTCCCTGGTCTGCCAGATACAGAGGTAGATCTCAATGCAATGGCAAGGGAAAAGAAAGTGCATGTATTTGGGGAGCATGAACAGGCTGGATTTACTGTACCACTCATGTTAGTGCCTGAACCTACAAAAGGGAGGTCATACAACAGCCTACCTGGGTATGGTGCACCCCAGAAGCCCAAGGAGCCAGGCTGGCCTTAATGCAGAGCCATGTATTGCCCAGACAGCTTACCGAAAGCTTCCTCAGCAAAGACACCAAGAAGAGTGCTAGCAATGCACAGGAGCTTTCAAGATAAGGAAAAGGGTCTTCCCTAGCTGGCTGACAGAAGGCCAAGAGTAGCCTCAAAGGTTCCCAGGGGAAGCAAATAGGAGGGGCTCTGGATTAAGGCACACAACTTGTCCCTGTAAATTCAGCAGCCCAGAGAAAAAGAGGCCAGCTGTAGCCATCTCCGTATCTGCAGAGCCTCAGGAAAAGGGTGCTAGCTATGTCAGAGGGCATGAAGCAAACACTACCCTAAGTGAGAAAACTTCTCAACCAACTGCTCTCTGAATGCGATGTCCTGGCAGAATGATGGCTTGAGGAAGTCAAGAGAAGCCTTTGGGTCTGGACAGCAGAAGGAAAATGCCTACAAATGGTAGTGAGGGGTGGTTCTCAGGGGCCATATACCATAGGCTTTCTGTGCCCTGCTAAAGCTGGGCCATTTTCCTGTGCACACTGTGGAAAGGTTTTATAGCCAGGTTTGTACTTTAAAAAAATCCCTGGCTGTGGCCTGGGGGAATTCCTGAGGGGTGGGTGGGAAGGGTGTGGGTAGGGAGAACATTTAGGCTGAAGTATTCAGGAAACTATGCAGAAGGCAGTTCCTGCCCAGTCTAGGCCCCCAGACCTGATGCAGGGGCTGCTAACAACCTCATAAATACACTGGACTCTTCCCGCCACCCTGCCCGCCCAAGGTGTTAAGAATCACTCACAGATGTAAATCAATGAGACTGTGGTTAGGCTCAGCTGAACCCTAGGATGAATACAACCTGCCTCAGGGAAAGTCAACAGCTCCCTAACTTGCCTGTCTCTCTTGCTGTCCCTCTGCCTAGACTGTTCTTGCTCCCTCTCTTAGCTCTCACTTTCCTGGGTAAGCCTGGCCTGCACCGCAGACTTAGATGGTTCCTCTCTGCCAGGCCTGTTTCTCACCGCTATTGGTCGGCACTGTACAGTCTTGCTCCTGTCCGACTACCTTTTGAGACAGGGAGCGAGAGCAGGGACTTGTGTCACCTTTACTGCTGTTGCCGGTGGACAAGAGAACGATGCAGCTTTGGGACTCTTCCATAAGCAGACAAGGGAAAGATGTTTGTTTCGTCCAGCAGTCTGGCTGCCAGGTAAACGTGTGTGTGGAACGTTGATCCCTGCACCCCGAGGCCACCTGCCTCTCGGAGGAAGGCCCGGCCGGCAGCCATGAGCTTTGGGAAGGGCCAGACCCCTGCTTCTCCCATACCCCTTCACCCCCCAGCACCACCTGCCGTGGGACAGGCTCGCCAGAAACAAGCTCCGGCCAGGCCGCTACCTGAGCAGCAAGAGAGGCCGGACAGCAGGAGTAGCGCCAGGGCGCCGAGAGATGCCATCGCCGCCATCGCCTCTTCTCTGCCGAGAGAAAAAGAGAGCGAGCTCCCCTGAACACGCGGGGCAGACGAGGAAGCGCGACGCGTAAGCGGCCACGGCAGCCAATCGCGCCCAGGCGGGCCGGGTCGGGCCTCGTGACGTCGCTGGTGGCACTGACGTGTCCCCTCCCCGAGCCAGAGGCCCAGCCGGCCGCGCCCCCCACTCAAGATGGCGGCAGCGGTACTACGGGAACCGGAAGGGGGCGTGGGAAACCGGCGCGGTCATGCGCGTGCGCAGTTGGACCTGTGACCCTGCACTCAGGACTTCTCGCCCTGCCTATCTCTCGCGAGAGTAGTGTCTTCACGTTGGAACCTGGTACGGCTCTCACTTTCTGTCATGGCGCTGAAGGTGGCGACGGCCGCCGGTGGCGCTGCGAAGACAGTGCTCAGGCCAGCCCTTCTTTGTCGTCCTTGGGAGGTGAGTGGGGAATGGGCCACCGGACAGCTGCAGCGTTTACTGGGGTCCTTGCACCCCATTGGAGCCGGGAGGGAGACAGCGGCTCTTTGAGCAGACTGGAGTTCGATTGGCTGCGACTCGCGGCAGGGGCGGGGAAGAGCCCTCGGCGCCGGGGTTCATTGGCCGCCTCCGCTGTCAGTGAGGGGATTGGCCAAAGTTGGCCCTGGTCTGGCTCCGCCAGGGATCTATATCTTGTGACGGGGGCTGAGGGTGGGCCGCAGCGGCTGCGTGTTACCTCCCTGGCGTCCTTGTGGGAGCCCTCCGGAGACGGTCACATGTCCCGGCCCCGCCTTGCTCTAACCGCCTTGGGTATCCGGTTCCCGTACTCAATTCCTCCTTGGGTTTCCCTCGTGGACCTCTTTGCCACCTGCTCTAGTGCAGGATAATTGGGCTTTGCCAGTCACCCTTGACCCCTCCTGCATTCTTAGGGTCCCAGATTCTTCTCTTTTTACACACGTTTAAGATGAAGATAGCTTAGGATCTGGTTAGCACTACATAGCAGCAGCAAGCCAACATTGGCCCTGGGGTATGAGAGATATGACCTCCAGGCCTTGCTTCCCCACTGACCCTAAGGGGTTTGACCGTAGGCCAGGCCCCTCCTCTCTCTGGGTTCCAATTTCCCTTCCGTTCAGTGAAGGGAGGCGACTTCTTATTCTCAAAGGATCCTGCAAACTTTGACCTTCCAGAACTCCACGATTTTGTTAACACTTCTGTGGACACTTCCATTTGCCACTTTTCTCCCCTCTGTCCGCTAGGGGAGACTGCTTATGCATTATGAAATTGTCTTTAAAATGCTGACTTCTTCCACATCACCTAAGAAAGAACACCAAGCATGTAAAGATTTCTAGAGCCCCCAGTGGCTCCTGCAGGCTCTTGGTGAAGACATTTGTCTCCTCCTTGACCCCCCACACATGTGTATGTGTTTGTGGGTGCTCTTGGGGTGGGAGTAAGGGGCAGTGAACAGTTGGTAGGCAGACAGTCCTTACCCTGAGATTAGTTTTCCTGGGCAACCCTTATAAAGGAACCCCAGATTGGGGTCCCACTTGTTGGGACCTCCTGGGAAAACGTGCAGCCACTATTGGTACTTGATCCAAGAGAAAAGTGCCAAAGAGAAGCTGTAGTAAGATGTGGCATGTGGGAGCCTTTCAGCAGGAGCATGTACCACCCTAGATCCCTGTCTTTCTGTGGAATTATCAAAAGATGATGAATGAGCAGGATGCTTGTGCACATCCCATCCTGCCTCATACTGGGCTCCTTTGGTTGGTAGCTTCATGGGGTAAGCCAGGTGTGAGGCAGAACCTTTGTAATCCCCTGAAGGAAGATGCCTGCATCTATATAGAGAGCAAGGTCAGGGAAGTCTCTCTGAAGAACTCTCTGGGACTTTGACCCATATCTCTCATACAGAGATCTAGGCCAGATGAAGAACTCTCTGGGACTTTGACAGAGCCCAGTGAAACATCTTCGTAAGAAGCAGGTGTGGGAGAGGTGCAGTCCTCTTGGCAATGTTGCCATCCATAGGCAGGAGCGCATAGACTTCAAGCCAGATCTGGTGCAGGCCCTCAGGACACTGGCTCATTGCTACAGCCAAACAAAGCCCAGGAGGAATTAATTGTTGGGAGCTGCAGGGATCAACCCTATATTCTCCAAAGACACCAACTTTGAACTCTGACCTGAGAGTATGACAGGGTGAAGGGGTGCTTGTGCCTTAGCACAGCGCCTGCTGAGATCTGTGAACAGCCACATAGCCCCTTTCTAGCAGTCATATGGAGTAGGTAGGTGCCTCTGTTCTAGGGATTTCAGATGGGACTGTGAATCCATCTTGAGAGTAGCAGATGGTGAGTTTGGACTGAGATCTGCCTGGTTTCCATCTGTCTCTTCACTTTCTGATGTGCTTGTTCATTCAGGAAGTGTCCCTTGTATCCCATCTCTGGATCAGGCACTGTGCTGGATCTTGGAGTGACAAGAATGATGGTGGGGAACCAGAGGCATGACCTCTGCTCTGAGAGTCTGGGAAGAGAGCAGGACAGCAATAACTTAGGGAGGTGTCCCTTGGTGGTTGGAAGGGAGTCAGTGAAGCTTTGGGAGCCCAGCTTGGCAGCCTTTGGGCATCAGGGAAAGCTCTGTGGGTAGGCCATATGCCACCTTCTCCAAGCTTGTATTGAGAGACTACAAATAAGATGAATCTAGATATTGACAAGTGCTAGGAAAAAAAAAAAAAAAAAAAAAAAAACCAAAGTCCCAATGTGCTTGTGGCTGCAAGCACAGGTACCACACAGATAACTGAGGTGCCCTTGGGACTGTGGTCTTAGTGTCACCTCTCCTAGCGTGGGCCAGTGAGTGGCATATCTGCATTGCCAGTATTTGGGCAAGCGGACCCCTTGTGAATGCAAGCCAGGTGGATCCAGATGGGGAATGGTTAGATTCTACCTGAGCCTTCTGGATTTCTAGCAGAAAGGCACAGCTCTTTAGAATAGCCACAGTGCTTCTGCCATTGACTGGAACACTTTGCTGCTGCCTAGTGGGCAAGTGGCAAGACACCCCAAATAACAAGACCTTGGCTCTGCACTACCTCCTTGGGTGTGTTCCTAGGTGGGGCACATCAGGGAAGGGAGGAAAGCTCTTCTGCAGAGGGACCTGAGACACAGATCTCTCCCTCCAGGACAATGGGTCACTTCTTAGCACCTGACCTGTTTGACCTAGGCAGCTTTTGCTCTGAACCTGTCAGATGTGGCACTGGAATGGCCAAATATAACTGTTTTCCTTCTCAGGGGGTTGGGGACGTTCATCATCTAGGCCACGAAGCAGCTTGCAGTTCTTTACTAAAGTCTTCCTAGAGATTAGTGTCTGTCATGAGTCTTCCAGAAATGACTATGTTTCCTTACACACGTGTGTGATTTATCTTCTGAAGGGCCATTCCCTAGGGAGTGATAGGCCTGTCTTCTCCTTATCTCCCAGTTCTGTTTTTACTGTAGTGATTGTGTGCTACTTTTGTAATAAGGAAAAATGAGAAAAGATGTGATAACATTATTGTTAGGCCCTGTGGTTTGTTGTAATGTTTTCTCTTTTGCACCACATTTAGTTTGCCAGTTTTTCCTTGTAGACATCACTGAACAGCAATAATTGGCCAAAAAATAATCAGAAGCAAAGGTTTTTAATAAACTGACCTAAGAGCCAAAGAGGTGTGAAGCATTGGAACACTTTTAGTGGTACTCCAGGGGCCAATCATTGGCAACAGGCTTTAGAGCCAACCTTCTTGGGCACATTGTGTGCTGGTGGGGCACAGGTTGGGTTTGTCTGAGCACAGTGGGGCCAATCCCTTCTCCCTGCCAAGAGCTAGACCAGCCCTTGGCCAACTTGACTTTCAGGGCTGGACAATTAACACTTGGATTTGGGTTCTCTTTGGCAGGTTCTGGGTACCCATGAGGTCCCCTGGAGAAGCATCTCCTCAGTAAGTACTTGCCCTTGAGTGTCGTGCATGCCTGTGTGTGAGTATAGGTGCCCACATGTGCAAGGTGTGTGCACAAGTTGTGTGTATATACACATGTAAGCACAAGTGCCCGTGCCCCTTTGCTCCCTGCCTTTGTGTCCCTCCTTCCGCTCACACCTCACCCCTCCCTAAGTTGTGCTAGACAGCATCCCCAGGGAAAAGATTCTGGTTTCTCCATCACAGCCTTGATCTTCCAACCTTGGCTGATTCGTGTCTTCTTCCTTTCTGTTTTTCCTCTAGCAACAAACAATTGTGAGTATTCTTCATTTCTTCTAAGTTAGATTTGGGGGGGGGGCTCTTAGTTGCTTTGGGGTTGGCCCAAGTCCAGGTGAGCCTGGGGGCTTTTGCTGACCAGGGACTCAGATGATCAGCCCTATTTGGGATGGGGGTACACCAGGCTGGCTCCTCAGGGTTGACCAGTCTGTGCAATCAGCGCTGGTGGAAGAAAGGAACTGACTTGAGCCCCTGGGTGCTGAGCCAGTGAGCATATGGGAGTACCCAAAGGCCTGTCTTTACCCTCTCTATCCTTCCAGCCTCCATCAGCTAAGTATGGTGGGCGGCACACAGTGACGATGATTCCAGGGGATGGCATTGGGCCAGAGCTCATGTTGCACGTTAAGTCTGTGTTCAGGTATGGAGATTCTAGGCCCACTTTCCCTTGCCTTGGCCCCTAGGAAAGGTTGTGCCCTAGCCCTAACCAGGGTGCCCTCAGAACTTTGTCCCTGGAAGGGCAGTGAGTTCGGAGGCTACTAGTCAGGGCTTTGCCTGAGCACCTGGCAAGGTGGTAACAGAAAGGCTTCTGTTCCCATCAGGGTGGCTTGGGCATGGGAAGGTGGCAGTCCTGCTAACTGCATTGTAGAGTTCAAGCATGTCCTCATGATTTGGCGTGGGTGGGCCTGGTCCCCTCTCAGCCAGAACCTGGGCACATTTCCTGGAGGAGGTAAGGGAGGCCCTGAACTAGCCACCCTGACCCAGCTCTGCCCCAGGCATGCGTGTGTGCCAGTGGACTTTGAAGAAGTGCACGTAAGCTCCAATGCTGATGAGGAGGACATCCGCAATGCCATCATGGCCATCCGTCGGAACCGTGTGGCCCTGAAGGGTAAGCTCAAGGACCAGGGTGTGGTTCTGCACATAGTTCGTTTTACCTCCAAACTGACTTTTTTTTTTTTTTTTTTTTTTTTTGGTACTAGGGATTGAACCCAGGGGCGCTTAACCACTGGGCCACATCCCCAGCTCTTTTTATTTTTTATTTTGAGATAGGGCCTTGCTATGTTGCTGAGGTTGACCTCAAATCTGTGATCCTCCTCTCCTGCCTCAGCCTCCCAGGTCACTGGGATTACAAGCGTGTGCCACCATGCCCAGCCCAAGCTGACTCTTGTTGGTTCCCATGGCCCCAATTTTGGAATTTTTCTGGCTAGAGAGGACTTTTGACTTGGAGTCTGGGTAGAGACATGCAGGCCTGCTGATGGTATGATTCTGATGAGGATTCTGTTGGCCCTCCTGAGTTTGCCTTGGTTGGGCCCAGGTCCTCTGCATACTTCAGCTCATCATCTGCTCTGTGAGGAGCTTGTGAGCAGTGATGAACCCAGGTGGAGCCCTAGGTGCCAGCCGTCAAGTTGAAGAGCCTACATGACAGCCACAGGGTGCCATAGGCACTTTGGATGGAGGCAGTCTGGCCAGGGACAGCTCAGAGGAGCAGGTGGTCCTGTTAGGCTGCCAAAAAGGCCTTTCTGCTCATTACCCTCTGACTGCCTTCTCTTGGTGACTGCTGGCTTCTTGGACACAGTGGGTCTCTGCTTCCCTTCTTTTGGGTGTCTAGCCACATGGCAGGGCCTAACTAAACTGTGGTCTTCTTCAGGCAGACCCTGACTGCCCCTAAGCCTTGGAGTTATCCTGTTTAAAGTCACTTCAATGGTGATGTCCTGGCTAGCAAGCCTGTTGATAAACAGGAATGGTCACTTTCTATCAAGGCAGACCCTGGGCAGTAAGTGGTAGGGCCTCCTTGCCAACTGCCAATTGGATTCATTCATTCATTTAGTAAATATTTATTGAATGCTTGCTATGTGCTTTTCTAGGTCCTTTGGAAACCATTGGTGAAAAACACACATGCGCCCTTGCTGGAAGTTACTTTCTAGTGTTCTATGAAGTATTCTGCTGCTGAAAGCCTTCTTTTCCTCCAATTGGAGCAGCTTTCAGTTCACATCCCTTGGGCCAAGCAGGGGGGATATGGGGCCAGGGGCCCCTCTCCAGCCTGCCTGTCTTGTTTTTGTTCTGTAGGTAACATCGAAACAAACCATAACCTGCCACCATCCCACAAATCCCGAAACAACATCCTTCGGTGAGAGCCAAGTACATGGGGTGGTGGCTCAATGAAGGCCAGGGTAGGCTGTGCCAACAGAGTAATGGCTCCAACCAGCTGCCAGTCAGGCCTAGCCTGCCTCTTTCTCTGTCCCTCTCCCAGCACAAGCCTGGACCTCTATGCCAATGTCATTCACTGTAAGAGCCTGCCAGGAGTGGTGACCCGGCACAAGGACATAGACATTCTCATTGTGCGGGAAAACACAGAGGGCGAGTACAGCAGCCTGGAGCATGAGGTGGGTAAAACCAGGTAACCTGAAACTGGGGTTGTGGCTCAGTGGTAGTGTGCTTGCCTAGCACATGTGAGGCATTGGGTTCCATCCTCAGCACCACATAAAAATAGATAAATAAAACAAAGGTATTGTGTCCATCTACAACTAAAAAAGAATTTAAAAAAAAACAGGTGACCTTCTCCCGAGAGAGTGTCACCATATGGCAGTCTGGGGATATGCTGAACCAGGAAGAGGTGGTTCCTCAAAAGACAGGGGTTGTGCCCAAGGAAGAAGCCAGAGTACTCAGCCATAGGGCTGTGTCTCACAGCACCACTCACTTCTCTCCCGGCCCCTTCTCAGAGCGTGGCAGGAGTGGTGGAGAGCCTGAAGATTATCACCAAGGCCAAGTCCCTACGCATTGCTGAATACGCCTTCAAGCTGGCTCATGAGAGTGGGCGCAAGAAAGTGACAGCCGTGCACAAGGCCAACATCATGTGTGTATCCTGATCTTCCCACCCATTCTTTAGTCATCCCTCAGGCAGTTGGAGTGGTCTGTTCTCAGGCTCAGGATTGAGGACACTGGCCACCCTCCAAGGGTTTATACCCAAGGGTGTATCTTATCATCCCTGAGGGTCTTCGGCTTCACAATGGTACACACTTAGTGGGACAAAATTATGCCCATTTTGCAAATGGAAGGGTAGGTTAGAAACTAGCCTTCAGGCCCTCTGCATGCCCTGTCCCTCTGGCTGTCTGTGGTGATGGATCAAGCTGGTGTCCTTTGCCCCTCCTTGTCTCCCTCTAGGAAACTAGGCGATGGGCTCTTCCTGCAGTGCTGCAGGGAGGTGGCTGCCCGCTACCCCCAGATCACCTTTGAGAACATGATTGTGGACAACACCACAATGCAGGTAGTGGGCCCACCTGACTCCACAGCTTCCTGCCCTGGGCACCCTGGGCTTCTCACACTTAGCCTGCTCCTTGCTCCACAGCTGGTGTCCCGGCCCCAGCAGTTTGATGTCATGGTGATGCCCAATCTCTACGGCAACATTGTCAACAATGTCTGTGCAGGGCTGGTCGGAGGCCCAGGCCTGGTGGCTGGGGCCAACTATGGTCATGTGTATGCAGTGTTTGAGACGGTGAGTACCTGGGAGCCGCCTTCTTTCTCTTACAGCAGCCTCGTTGGGCTGTAATTCACATCCCACACAATGATGTGCAAACATGAGTGCTATTTAAGTCCCAAATATTTCCAGTACCCCAAAAGGAAACCTCACATCCATGAGCAGTCCCTCCCCATTTCCTCTCCCCAGCATCTCATTTGCTTTCTGTCTGGAGATGTGCTTCTGCTAGGCGCATCACATGAGTGGAATCATCTGCCCTATACCCTTACCATTTTCCACCCACCCTCCTTTGTCCTTCCTTTTCCAGGCTACAAGGAACACAGGCAAGAGTATTGCCAACAAGAACATTGCCAACCCCACAGCCACACTGTTAGCAAGCTGCATGATGCTAGACCACCTCAAGTAAGTGGCATCCCAGTACCTAGCTGTGAGCCTCCTGCCCAGCCCTCTAGGCCCTGACAACCAAAGTCTGGCTCTTCTCTCCCATAGGCTTCATTCTTATGCCACCTCCATCCGCAAAGCTGTCTTGGCATCCATGGACAATGAAAATGTGAGGCACCTCTTGTCCCTTCCTGGCCCCATGCCATGACCTACCTTCCTCTAACCCATGTTGAGCTGGTGTGACCAGCCTGAGAGGCTGGGGACAGTGACTAGCATTGACTGTGTTTCCCAAGGGGAGGGTGGTACCAGGTAGGGCTTCTGGACCTTAGCTGGTACCCCTACCCTCCTGGTGGCATTTCCAGGCCCTGCAAGCTATAGGAGACAGTGGGCAGCCCGAGGTGGGTACTGGTGTTGGCATACCTGATGTACCCAAACTTCCCATCTTCTACAGATGCACACCCCAGACATCGGGGGCCAGGGCACTACCTCCCAAGCCATCCAGGACATCATCCGCCACATCCGCATCATCAATGGCCGGGCTGTGGAGGCCTAGGCTTTCCCTGGGACTGTCTTGGCCCATTCCTAGACGCCCCTTCTCACTCCAGCACTCCCAGCCAGCTTGGTGGGCAGACCCCAGAATAAATCCACTTCTGCCCCAGAACTCAGCCGTGTGACTCCCTCACTCCAGGACACTGGTGTTTCTGTTCACGCTTTATTAAGAAAGAAACACATACTTTCCCACCCGGAGGATCTTCCAGAATTGTGGGCAGGCAAGTTCTGAGACATGGGCCTGACCCGAGCATCTCTGTGTCCTGTCATGGGTGGGTGAAAAAGCTGGCATTCAGCAGGGTAAGAGAGGGCAGCTGTTGCAGGGTGGTGGGAATCACCCTGCTTTCCCTCAAGGCACTGAGAGCTAGGGGCAGAGGCAGACCCAACCCCTGCTGCCCACAGCTGTAGCAGGACCTAGGGGTTGAGCCAGGGGTGCTGGAGGCAGTCGGCGGCACTGGCCCGCTTTTCAGGGATGTACTCCATCATGGGCAGCAGAAAGGCGCTGAACTGTGTGGCCTGTTCCAGGGGCCACTCATACTTCTCCATGAGCACCTCATATAGACCCCAGTGCTTGAGGTTGTGGATGTGCCGCAGCTCTCCTGGGGGGCCAGGCAGCATTAGGCTGCATCCCCAGGCCAGCTGGCACTTGGGCTCTGCTAGGGAAGTCTCTGGCTTTCTGAGAACCAGTGTTCCTTCTAGGTAAGAACCCAGTGTCCATGTCCCACCCTTCCCCCAGCCAGGTGATCTGAGCCCACTTGGTCCCCACCTCTCCTGTTGAAGAACTCTCGGGAGTAACGGCCTGAGAGGGCAAAGGCTGGGGGGATGTCTCCCAGAAGCTCCACGATGTGAGCAATGTGGTCTGTGGGCAGAGAGGAGGTTGGCTAGTAGGCAGGTGGCCAGGAGGCCAGGAGGCCCCAAGGCTGAGCCCAGGACCTGCCTCCCCTACCCTCATCACGACTGTAGTCTTCTCCTGAGTGAGGCTCAAACAGGTAGTCACCGGTAGCCAGCTCGAAGGCCTGGAATGAATGGGGAAGGTGAAGCTGCCATTGGGCAGGCTGGCCCTGGGCGTGGGGGCAGCCCAGTCGGCGTACCATGCATGCTGTGCTCCAGATGTCTGCCGGGGGGCCATACTCTGCACCGATCAGTACTTCCACAGCCCGGTACTGCCGAGTCTGGATGTCCTCAGTGAAGTGCTTGTGCTGGAGGCAAGGGGAGCCCTGGGGGCAGGAGCTGGGGCCCAGATTATCTTGTCCCCATAACCCCCAGCCCTCCTCTGTTCATGCACCCAGAAACCTTGTGGGGCTTACTCTGATCCTTAGGGTCCCCAGATATCCTGGGAGGGTGGGTCTCTTCCCAGTGACCTCTTGCCATGGGCCCAGTTCTGCTGACTGGGCAGAACCCTGCTGGTTGGGGCCAGCAGCAGGAAGCAGCCCTCAGCTCTGTTTGACAGCACTGCTATGTGAGCCCATGGCTACACCAATGGGCCCTGTGCCCCACAGGCCAGGTTGGGGCTCCCCAAGAGCAGCCTGCCTCCCCAAGGTGCTCATACCACCCAGCAGGCGTTGCCCAGATCTGCAATCTTGATCTTGATCTTGTCTGCATTTTGGGGCTCCAGGGGGTTCACCAGGAGGTTTGAGGCACCAAATGGTGCTGGGGATGGAAAGGGAGAGAGAGAAGTTGGACGGCTTAGCTCCTCCTGGCCCTGCCTGTCCACTACCTGCTGTTCCCCACACTTACTGCTGGGTGACAGGAGACCCCCAGTCTCACGCTGATTGGATGAGCCTGAAAGGATGGAGCAGGAGGCCGGCGAGAAGAGAGAGCCTGAGAAGCCAGAGGTCTGCGAACTGGGGCTGAGGCTGCGGTCACCTCCAGGGGCAGGGGAGGAGGAGGCTGGGGAGGGGCCAGCCCTGGTGCCCCCAGGGTGGCAGCCTGAAGAGGAGGTAGAGCCGCTGCCCCCCTCTAGTCTTGATCCAGAATCTGGGGAGATGGGGCAGAGGTACTTGTGAGCAGACAGCCCGTGGACTGTGCATGCACTTGGCGATCCAGGACCCCTCCAGGCCCCTCACCCTCAGCCTGGGCTGCAGCCTCCATGGCCTCCAGCCTCTGCAGGTCCCTCAGCCGCTCCTCTAGCAGCCGCTTCTGCTGTTTCCGCTTGCGCCTCATCTTCTTCCTCTTATTTTTGGACAGCTTACCAGTCTGCCGCCAGAGTCAGGGTCACCCCCAGGGTTTCCCATCCCCCAGCCAGTCTGACAGTGGAAGTTTCCCTGCCCAGCCCTGAAACCCAGGGGTCCCATGGATGCCAGAACGTGGTGCCACCACCCTCTGCTCACCCCTTGGCCTCAGCTCCTCACCCATCTCCTTACCTCCCCTCCTGTCCCTGCACTCATTCCCTAAAGCTGTGAGGTTGGGGTGGACATCGTGGGCCTGCCCCCAGAGTACTCTCCCTTCTTGGTCCCAACTAAGATGGCCTGAAGTAGCCATCAGAGGAGGATGCAGCATCTTTCCATGGAGGCGGTGGTGGGCCCAGTGGCCACAAAGGGCAATTTGGAGCACGTGACCTGCCCTGTATATTGCTCGTATCTGGGCTGACCCATCTTTTAGCAGGAGTGCAAGAGCTTGGGTGGAGATGGGGAAGCGGACAGGTAGAGAGGGGTGTCCCAACTTACCAAGACCTCCTGGGGGGCAGTGCTGACTGGGGATGCAGGTGGGATGGAGGGAGAAAAATGAATGGACATTCGGCCAGGGACTGAGTGCCAGAGACCTGGACCCAGCCCTGCACATGCTCGTGGTACCTGTGGAGCGGGATGGGGGTGGGGCCCCTGACTGCTGCCACTCTGTGGCTTCTGCTGCCAGGCGCCTGATGTAGGCATCACCCACACACAGCAGGATGTTCTCAGGCTTGATGTCCGTGTGGATGATCTTGCATTTGGTGTGGAGGTAGTCTAGGCCATGCAGCACCTGGGAAGAGTCACACCTGAACTCCAGCATCCCCTCCCAGGCTAGGCCAGGCAGCTGGAGGGACAGCACTCACCTGCCTCACAATGCTCTTCACGCAGGGCACAGGCAGACCCTGGTAGTTGGACTTGATGATCCATTTGAGGAGCTGGTGGCCCAGGACCTCCAGCACCATGCACACATCTGGGCACTGGAGTGAAGGGTGGCCAGGGCACGCACAACTCGGGCACAAGCCCTGCCCACCCTTAGCTAAGCAGGGAGAGCGACAAAGCTTGGGCTGCACAGAGGTGGAGGGGGCAGGACTTGCCCTGGGCGGTCTCGGTAGCCACCACTGTCTTGATGTTATTATTTATAGTGTCCCTGTCACCATCAGAAGCGTGCCAGTGGGATGGTACATTTTATGGCCATCCTAGAGATGGCACTGGAGGAGCAGATACACAGGCCTCAGGCCAGCCCCACTCTTACGCAGTTAGGTCTTTTTGGGTAGCCCCTGCTATTTGGGGGTAATCGAGCAACTTGCACAGATTATCAGCAAGTTGGTTACCGACTCTCCTGCCTCCCGCAGCAACACACATGCCCGAAAGGGTGGGGCTGTTTTGTAGAGTATCCCTGGGAGGAATAAATACCCTTGGTGCAGATCAGCAACTGAGGCCCTGGTAGCTAGAAGGCAGAAGCTGGTCCCCTTGCTGCTCTGCTCATCCTACAAAGGATACGAACTCCGTTAACCCCTGAGATCCTGAAGTCATCGATGAGCTGAACAATGGTCTCTCTTTTGGGGTCACTGGGGTCACTGTCCCGGACCTGGAGCAAAAGCCAAGGTGCCAAGGTTGGCTTCAACCCACCCCTCACCAGCTGCTCCTCATTTCGTCTCTGGATGGAAGTACCTCTGGCCCCACTTTCTGCCCTAGCCAGGTCCGACTGGAAGGAAGAAAAGACACAACACCCCCGCCCACGTGATCTTCCAGGTCCTCCCACTCTGCAGAGCCACCTGGAGCCTGCCCCTCTGGGAGTCCTGTCCCGCTCAGCAGAGCTCCAGCAGGCCTTGCACCCACATTGCCAGGCTCAAGTCAGTTCCCGGGGAGCCAGAGCAGTAGGGAGGTGCCTCACACATTTCAGGAGCTTGATCTCATCCACAGCTGTCTCAGTATAGTGCCCGGCACTCTTCACCACTTTTAGGGCCACGAAGCGCTTGCGCCTGCGATACCAAGACCCTCATCAGTTGCCGGCCATGGTGGTGGCCTCAACCAAGTCCAAAGCAGGATCCCAGCCAGCATTGGGGTTGGAGGGGCCACTCACTGGATGTCCCAGCAGAGCCAGACGGTAGAGAAGTGGCCCCAGCCCAGTTTTCGCACCACGTGGTACCGCCCATTGAACAAGTCACCGATCTTCACTGGGTAGTAGCCACCTGCCAAAGGGGGCCAATAGATCATTGTGGGGGTGTCTCCCTTCCCTGTCCCCCAGGACAGCCCATCCCCACCGGCCATCAGGCCCACGTGGGCCCCGCCTTCAGACACCCTTTTCTTCCTAGGCTGACCTGAGCCCCTGCAATGGCAATCTGGTCGCCTGTACCCAAGATCAGGCCTCACCCTTGCAGTAGTCCTTGGGGTCTTCCTGTTCTTCATCGTCAGAGCCCAGGAGCCCCTGAAGCATTGGAGGTGCCGGTGTGGCTGGGGCTAGTTCAGAGCCTGAGGACTCAGGCCCACAGGAGGCCTGCGAGCTGTGGGTGGAGTGGGCGGGCAGTGAGTGCATGAGGAGCCAGGGACCCTGGACACCCGGGATAAGCCCCTACCTGCTGCTGCTGCCGCCACTGTCGCCGCAGCCGCCACTACCGCCCGCGCTGGCGCTCATCCCAGCCTCACGGCCCACAGCTCCGGTGCCCGGGGCGGCTGCTCCTGTGGGGCCTGGCCGTGGCCCGTGCATTTATAACCTCGGCTGCTGATCTCACTCGCCTTTATAAATAGCCTCCCAGCTGCTCAGCTGTGGGCAAGGTATGCGGTGCGGGGAGGGGGCGGCGCGGCTGACGGTGGCCCAGAGAGCACGGTCCCCAGGCGGAGGCCCCCTGCTTCGCCCACACCCCAGGGGAAGAGGGGGCTGCTGTGCCGGGAACATGTAGAGATTCAGTCCCTAAGCCGAGTCTCCTGGTGCCCCAGGACCAGCTGAGGGGGACCTTTACATGAGGACAAAGCAATCCGGAGCCAAGGCCAAGACGCCTGCACTCCATGACTGGCTGCTGGGGGCCTCCCATGAAAGGATGTAGTTGACATGGTGACCAGGTCCTTAGGCTGAGCTCCATCCCCTCCATACTGCAGGCCACCAGCACTGCTTTTGGAACTTCTGGAGCATTCTGGGAGTCCTACCAGAGTTGACTAATCCCAATCCCACCGGGACCCCATTCCCTGCCCACTCCCAGTCCTGTTTCCAGTTTTCCAGTGTCTCATAGACCCTTAAGACAGTGGGAGCCCAGATCTCCCCTGAATGTTGTGACTAAGGGGATCAGGGGCAGGAGCTGAGAGTGACTCATTCCTCCCCCAGAATTCCACTGCTGTGGCCTGCATGACCTCCCTCCCAGCTCCAGGGCTGGTTACCTGGCCTTCCTCAGTTTCTGCCAACATTTGTCAGGTGCCCACTGTGGGCCAGCACTGACCTGTCTACCCTGGGGAACAAACAGTCCACAGTCACTGCCCAGGAGCTGGGAGGCAATGGAAGGAGCCTGTGGCCTTAGGGCTGTATCCTGAGAGAACAGGAGGAATTTGGTCCCCAAAGGGGACAGGGCAGCACATGGCAGCACAGGGCACACCCAGGGCCAAGACCTGCAGACAGAATGTGCTGGAGACCTCCACATGCTGGCCATGCTTCAGCATGGCTAGGAGCTGGGGGATAACAGGCCTTGGGTGGCCGAGGGGCCCTGCCTGGAATCTGGGTGCCAGTGTAGGGTTCCAGTGAGGCTGACAAGCACTTTTTGCTTTTAGAAAACTCAGTGTTTCTAGAGGAGAAGCGGGGCGAGACTGGCGGGAGGGGCAAGTCTGGGACTGTGGAGGGGCTGGGCAATGACAGTGCTTATTCTGAGATGAGAGACTTGGTACAGTGTTCTGTGTTAGGAAAGAACTGATCGGGACAGGACAGGCATAGATGGAGGTGGCAGCTTTCTTGTAGGCCCTGGGGAGGTCAGGAAGAGGGTGCTCACAGTCATGGGGCCCTGAGGCTCCCAGCACAAGGAGCCTCTTGAAGTTGACTCTTGCAGCTTGAGACAGGGGCTGGGGACTGGGCTTTGTTGTTGTTGTTTTTAAAAGACATATTTCTGTTTTATTTCCATATTCTCCAGCAAGCAAATAAATACAATGGGAGAAGGGGTAGGGAATGTTATAAATTAGAAATAAGCCCTGTGGCAAGGCAGTGGGCACTCAACACCACCCAGGCTCTGAGGGCCCTCCTCAGTCACAGGCTCGGTTCAGGGATCATAAGGTACGTGGTGGCAGGTTCTCTAAGCTCACAGGTCTGTCACTTTGTTTTCCACTAGGGCGGCAACCTGCTGCAGGCGGCAAGCTAGCTGCATCTTCTGGCCCACAGGGTCCTCCTCCAGGGCACTGATGATCTGCCAGGGCAGAGAAGGGTATCCACCTGAGCTTCACCCCTCCGCTCATTAACCCAGGGCTGCCCAGCCCAGCTTCCATCTTAGCAGAGGCCTAGGAGTTCAGGAAATGCTGCTTGGGGCCTCCCTGGGAAATCCAGGTGAAAGTCAAGCCCATGGCTCAATCTGAGCCTTTTCAGCAGAGGCTGACACCCTGTTCCTTTCCTCTGCCTGATTGAGCCATCCTCAGGGACATTGGGCCTCTGTCTCAGCCCCACTTGCCTCAAGGTACCTGCCTCCTCCCCTCCACAGTGCCCTGGGCCTCACCTGGTCATAATACCTGTGGATGTGGTTGTAGAGTTCCTGCAGAGCTTCCAGACAGTGGGAAACAGAAGTATAGTTCTGGGGACAGCACATGGGGGGCAGTGAGGCCTCAGCCCTGCCTCAAGCCCCAGGGCTCTCCCTCTGCTCAGAGAGTCAATCCCCCGAGATGGGGAGGGCAGTGCCCTGGGCCACGTCTCACCCCCGAGAGCTCAGCCAGCACGGAGTTCATCTCCTGGTAGCTCACTGGAGCGCTCTGGCGGATGTCCGAGTAGTATCTGGAGAAGGGCGCAGAGTCAGGGGCAGGCATGCTCCAGTGCCTCCCCCCGCCCTGAGGGCTCGGACACCTACTTCTCCACCATCTGCTTATAGCGAGGGATCTCCCGGGCATAGAGCAGTTTGTTCACCGGGGAATCCTGCTTGAGACAGGAAGGACCAGGCGTGAGCAGGGTGTGGGGACCCACCAGCAGCCCTGCCTTCTGGCCAGGGCTCACTGCTCAACTCCACCCAGCTCAGGGTCCCTTGGCTTCCCCTATAGGAATTTTCTCTCCAGCCCCTGCTGGCTGGCACTGGCAACGCCACCCTCACCCGGCCCACTTTATGCTCCGAGAGGGTGCAGGAGTCGATGAAGGTCTGTGCAATGACGGCCAGGATGGCATCCACGTTGTCTGACACCCGCACATCAAAGAGCAGCTGTGGGTTCTTCAAGGCGTTCACCCAGAACCGCAGCAGCAGGCTGGGGACACAGGCCAGGTGTGGGGATGAAGCCTGGTCATTGTGGCCTCCTCCTCTGTGCACTCCAGCCCACCCTGTCCATGCACATGTCACTGGAGCTGTCCACACAGGCAGCCAGGGGCCCCAGCCTTGCTCTTCACTAGGAGCTGTCCTCTTGGCCCAGGTGACCTTCCCGTGAGTCCATGCTGGGGGGCGGGGGTTGTTGAAAACCTGGGTTCCTGCCTTGAACCTGTAGTCCTGTTCTGAGAATGTCCTTGTCCCTCTGGGACTCAATAGACCAGTCACAGTAGGCAGGGGGTCAGCAGGAAAGGCACCTGTTTGTCTTCCAAATGTGCAGGGTCTCTGGGTCCTCGATGCCGTGTTTTTCTGCCAGCTCATCCAGGAAGTCAAACAGGTACTTGACAGCGATGGGCACAGGCCGGTTCACGCTGAGAATGGCTTGGAAGGTGTCATCCACAAACTTCTGCAGTGTGCCCTGTAGCAGGGGATGAAGGCCCCTCTGCCTCTCTAGGACCATTTCTGCTCCCAAGCCTCCCCTGTGGCCTGGCTCCCCTGGCTACACTGACCTTCATGGAGAGCAGGCGGGTGAGGTAGATTTCTGGGATGGCCTTGGCCCGTGCCCGCTCCCGTTCCCGCTCCCGGAGGCTGCTACGCCGTGCCTTGGCTCCTTCTGGCTCCTCAGTGGCCTTCACCAGGTGCCAGAGGCGCAGCCCGCCCTCCTCACCATCCTCCAGCATGGGGATGTCTGAGGGCGTGGGAGCTTGGCCTCAGTCCCATGCCTCTGCCCCCAACCTGTACCAGTGGCCTGGGGGGCACAGACCGTGCTCCCTGCAGGATGGCGGTCCAGGGGCTTGCTCAGCCAGGCACCTCATGACTCTGGAACCTCCAGGCCTTGGCTCAACCTGGAGCTTTGGCTTGCCTGCTGGGCAGGTGGGGTTGGCAACCCAGGCAAGGGAGATGACATGACGGAGACTCCTTCCTGTCCCGCCTTGGACTCTAGTGAACCTAGCCTAGGGTGGACTCCATCCCTGCTGGTGCTCCTGGGGCAGATAGGTGTGTCTGGGCCCCGAGGGACTCACCCTCTCCTGAGGGGCAGCTCTGAGCCAGGGTCTGGGAGACAGCACCACCATTGTTCAGCTGAGGGATGAGCCCCACTGTTGCTCCGTCTGGGACCTGGTGGGGAACAGGGGAGCAGAGTCTGATCCCTTCACTGCCATCTGATCCCCGAGGTAGGGGCCTGTCTCCTACTCCCAACCAACCTGCCCTGTTCCTGCCCACCCAGCACCTTGTAGTGCTGCAGAGTGTTGAGTCTCTTCCAGTGGTTTTGAGTCACTGAGGTCAAGTCCTCATCTGACAGGGTTAGGTGACCAGCCAGGCCTGAGCGCCATTCTGGGAAGACCAGGGAAGCCCATCAGACTGCAACCTGTTCCCCATTTGTAATAAAGCAGAACTGAGAGGCTACGTGGTAGAGGCGGTAGAGGCAGGGGAGGTGGGCTGGATCTCTCACCGAGGTCTAAGGCATGCACTGAGGGCCTCTGGGTAAAGGGGGTGCCCTTGTAGACTTGGTCCAACACCTTCTCCTTGACTTGGGTGATGGTGTCTGTGTCAAGCACCCGGGCAGGCAAACGCTGCATCTCGCTGCTCCCTGTGGGCCCGCCAGCCCCAGGGCCCACGAGCACCATCAGTGTCAGGGGCCGGAACTCCACATCCTCCCGCAACAGATGGCTATCATTCAGGGTCCGTTTCGCCTTGCCTGTCACGGCATCCACAGGGCCCTTGTCCACCTGGTACTGTATGGCCCGGAGGAGCATGTACAGTGGCTCACCAGCCACTTCCTGCAACCATCAAGGTGGACTGGTATTGGTCACGGGCCAGGGTGCTCAGCGATGCCCAGCAGAGGGCATAGCGGGAGTGAAAGGGGCAACCAACAGCCCAGAGCAAGGATAGGTGGACAGGCCTCTGGACTGGGACCCCCCATCCCTTTTTGCCTCTGACTTGACTCTGGCCCTGGAAAGGGTTTGAAGTCTTCCCTTTCCAGTACTCCCTCTGGCTGGGCCTCGCAGTGGGCCTGCAGGACAGGTCAATGGCTCTCATGACCTTCATTTGATGGCCCGTCCTGGGTCCTGGACAAGGCCACTGGGGGAGTTTGGGCACTGGTCAGAGAAGCTACAGGCAGGCAACAGCCCCCAAGAGCTGGGGGGCAGGAGGGTGCCATCCGGGCTGGGGGCAGGCTGCACAGTGTCCCTCACCCTCAGGAAGGCATACAGACAGATGGACAGCCAGTTGGTGAGCAGCTTCTCCACCATGGTCTCCGTCCTGTGGGGAGGAAGTTCCAGGTCCCTGGTGAGAATGTTTCTCAACTCCTCTTCTAAACCCCTCCTGGCTCTACTGCACCAGGGCAGAGCCTGCCCAGGGTGGGGACAGGTTAGTGGTGAGCCCCTGTCCCTGCCACCATGCCCAGGTCAAGACCAACCTGCGTAGCATGAGCTTGGGGTTCTTGTGTACATAATGGGCTGCCAGGTCACCAAGCAGAGTCCTCATGATGTCGGTCAAATACTCGAGCTTGCCATGCAGCACCAGGGACAGGAGTGAAGCCACGTGGCAGCGGTCCCTCTGGGAGAAGCCAGGCTGCTCCTCCAGGGTGTGGATGAGCTAGGCAGGGAGCTGGTGTTCACTCTGGGGAGCCCCATGCATTCCTCCACTTCTGCGCTCACACCAGCCTGGCCTGTCCCTAGCCCCAACTCTCTGCCCACATTGGCCCTCTGCGTGGCCTGCCCCCAAGCACCCAGAAGGCCCTCACCGTGAGGAGGAAGAGTTTGCTGTTGAGCAGATTGGAGAGTTGAGTGAGACCCTGGCGAACCGTGGCCCGGCGGCCTTCTTCCTCAGGCCCCTCGAGCTCTGGAAGCAGCGGGCAGCCACCATGTCCAGGAAAGAAGGCACGCTCGGCGTATGTGCGGTAGTCCAGGAAGGGGATGCCACTGGCCTCCAGGTCGCTGCTGAGGTCCGTCATCTCGGTCATCAGGTCTGCAGGCCAGGAGCCACTGAGATGTGGGCTCAGGCCCGGTGGGTGCTCTGCTCCCTTTCCTGCCCCCACACACCTGTGAACTCTTTGCGGCACTGGTCGCCCACGCCTGTCTCCAGGTTCTCCAGCTGCACCAGCACCTTCTGGTAGTCCCGCAGGGCCTGCTTGCTCTTGTGCCTGCAGCCGAGGGCCACATGTCAGCCACAGCCCTAGGCCAGGATGGCCACTTACCCAGGTCCTGCCATGGGACATCCTCGCCAGGAGTGAAGAGGGAAGTTTGCGCAGGTGTGTACAGGGGCAGAGCCCTCACCTGTACATGAGGGTGAGGAGGAGCACGGCGGCGATCAGCACAGCAGCACCCATGCCCAGGCCCACCTGGGCCTCCACAGGGAAGGTGGACATGGTGGGCTCCGCCTCATACTGGACAGGGCCCAGGGCCAGGCGCACGTTGCCCATCTGCACCTGGGGGCGTGGGGCAGGGCTCCTGAGCACGGGCCTGCAGCCTGCAGCCCACCCGCCAGGGGCACACACTCACCACGAACTGCGGCAGGGCACTGGAGCTGTTGGTGGGCTGAGGGGCGTGTGGGGGCGGCTCGCAGTACAGGTGGGTGAGCGTGAGCGTCTTCACCAGGCACTCGCCGTCGCCGATGTGCACGCGCACCTCCTCTTTGCTGATTCCCAGATTGAGGCCCTCACCCTGGGATACATGCCAGCAGCCTAAGCCGGCTGCCCGCACTGGGGGCCTGAGCGCCCTGGGAGCGCACAGCCGGGGACACTCACCTCCACATCCAGCACGTGACCCGGCTTGAGGCGATAGGGGCGGGCAAGGCCGTCCCGACTGAGCGGGGCCAGGCGGGGGTTGGGCTGGTACAGGAAGCTCCGGCCCCCACTGGCACTGGCAAAGTCCACCTGCACATTGTCCAGGGCGAAGAAGACCCGCTTTGGGTGGGCCCCGTCTGGTACAGCAGGGCTGCGGCACAGGAGGAGGCCAGACGAGTTGACAGAGCAGACGGTGGAGCACTGCGGGGCAATCAGGACCAGAGGCATAGGTGGGTGAGTTGGGGCTCCCCTTTTCGTTCCTGTGGACATACTGGCTGGCCCTGCCCCCCTCACTGGGACAGCCCTGTCACCAGCTGGTGTGGAGGGACTCACTTGCAGCAAGCCTCCCCCAAGCTGGATACAAGCCTGGGGCTCTGCAGCAGGGGCCTCACAGCTCCTCCTTGGGGTTAGGTCCTGGGGCTGAGCCCCCAAAGCCTTCACCTCTGTCTCGGCCTCCAGCCACACGGATAGCAGGGGCTGCCACACCACGTCCAGGCCCGTGCCCCGGACACGGATCAGGCGCCCACCCCTGTGCCAGGATGGAGGTCAGAGGGTGGGAGGGTGGTGGGCAACCCCGCCCAGCCCCAGCCTCCCCATCTCCCCTCTGGCTCAGTTCACAGGCTGCTCCAAGGGCTGGCCAGGCTCCTCACCCCCGGAAGCTGACGCTGGGCTCTGCCGCCACAAGCTGGGGGTTGGCAGTGTAGCGGAAGGGGCTGCCGAGCAGCCTGCGCTCAGCATGGCCAAAGACCACAAGGACCGCTGCTTCTCCTGGTGCGGCCCGGGGCATAGTGCGGCACACGATGGTCTTGGGACACACTGGCTCCTGGCTTCAGGGAGTGCAGGAGGAATTTTCACCTTGGGCTCTCACTGTTACCTTTCATCCCCAGCCCTGACCCAGTCCCCACGACAGGCCCACTTTGCCTCCTGCAACAAGGGCAGAGACCACTGAGGCCGGCATAGCACTATTTCTCTTGAAATTTGATGGTGGCCTTGAATCCACTGCCCCCACTGCATAGGGGGGGACACTAAGGCCTGCAGGGTGTGTCCCCTACTTGACAGCAGCCAGGCCTGGGCTAGGAGGCAAGCGACCTTGCACCTGGTGGGCATCAGGGTGGATACTTACATAGGACAGGTTTGGCCACCCACAAAGGCAGTGATGTTGCCTCCTGTCTGGAGGTGCCGCCCATGAATGGTGAGCTGGGTGCCCCCTGCTTGAGGGCCCCACTGGGGATTCAGGCTCAGCAGGACAGGATCCTGGGAAACAGGGCAGACTGGGGTAGGCGTGGCAGCCTGCCCTGGTGCTTCCTTACCCGGGGCCCATCCCCAGGCCCGATTCTTGGTTTCTTAAGTGTCAGGAGCCGCAGCTGACCATGCCTTCCTTCTGGAAGCACAGTTCTGGCTTGGGCAGCTCCACATTTGCCAGCTTTCCTCCCATCTGCCCCTGCCTGGAGTCTCTCCTCACCATCAGTCTTTCCCCTCGGTACTGACTAACTTGCACGCCGAGTTAGACCCCAAAATCCAATTGCCTTCTCGAGATGCTTTGTGCCAGGCAGAACTCCTGGTCCCGACCCACCCCTGCCTCCTACTGTTACCACCCTGGGATACCCGCCCCAGAAATGACCCTCCTAGATGCCCAGGGCTCAGGCTAGCATCTGAGGTGTCCCCACACTCCCCTGTCCCTGCTCCTGCAGGGAGCCAGGCCCACACGTTCTAATGGCTCCATGCCCAGAGTGACCCAGCGGCCCACCATACTTGCTGCTTTTGCTGCCCACCACCCTCCTGGACAACTGCCAATGGCAATGTCCTTGCTATCCCGCCACTGTCCCCAGCCTGCTGTCCACTGAGATCATGTGGCTTCCCTTCTAGAAACAGCAGTGCTTCCTGCAACCCTTGGATCCAGTTTGACGTCTCCACTTAGCTGTTTAGACCCCTTCCCACTGTCTCCTGCACTATGCCACCCTGGGGTAGGCACTGACCTGGTAGGTGAAGTGCTGGGTTGAGATGCCTGGTGGCCGACTCTTAATGGCCACTTGGACTGGCCCAGTGGTGCCATTGGGGGCAGGAGATGTCACACACACAATCCTGATGAGCCAAGGTCCGGTTGCTGCTCAGAGCCCCCTGGGAGCCTTGGACAGCCTGCCAGCCACCTCCTGGAGCTGTCCCTCTCCCTCTTACCTGTCCTGCTCTCTCTCCCTTGCCCACTCGCTTTCCTTTTGTACTCACACCCAGGGTCCCATATTTCTGGATTGCAAGCCTCCCTTCTCCCTGGACAGCACCCCCTACTCCTCCTGCAGGGGCACCTCACCGGGCAGAGGTGCGGTAGAGAGCAGGCTCAGGGCTGCAGGGCCGGCCAGCCACACGCACAGCGTCTTGCACATCAGCAAAGGCCCGGCCCAGGTTGGAGCCCAGGATGGTGAGGGCCAAGCCACCCTCTGGGGGGCCGGTCAGGGGCTCGATCTGTGTCAGGGAAAGATGGCAGATGGGGCACTCCAAACTCACATCCCACCCTGCAGCAATGGTGCCCAGCCAACCAGCTGGACAGTGGCTAGGCCAGGCTGTTAGGGATTGGGGGCCTGAGGCAGTTAGTCTGCTCTGAGGAAGATAGGACAGTGAGGGGCAGGGGAAGAGGTGGGAGACTGGGCCATGGAGAAGGGTGGGGAGCAAGTGGCTCACTGTATCAATGCTGGGCATGGGACACAACAGTTCCACAGCTCCTGGTGGGCACAGAGGCCCGTAACGACAGGTAGGCTGGCCATCACCACACCACAGGCAGCCCAGGCTCCGGTTGGCTGCCTGGCAGTGGCTACAGTCAGGGTGACCCACGGCACAGTCATACAGGATCACTAGGAAAGGCCAGGCATGCTCTGAGGTAGCACCCCTGTGTCGCATCCCCTGCCCCCTCCTGCCCTGCTACCCCCACGCTCACCATGAAAAGCATGGGCATTGTCCAGCCGCTGGACCTCCCCCCTGGTGACGTAGATGGGCACCGGGAGCTCCCGCTGGGACATGGAGGGATGGAACTGTGGGTAGAGGGCAGGGTCAGACTCCACCCCACTTGGGGCAGCCCCACCTCCCGCCTCCCCTAGGGTACTCCCTCGAATGGCTGTGCCTGCCCCCCAGGGCACTCAGGGGCAGAGACTGTGAGCACTGGGCCTGCCACATGCTCAGGGCACAGAGCAGGCTCTCATGAGTGGCAACAGGATGAAGAAGGACTGGGGAAGCTGGGGGAGGTGGGAAGCGGGCTACAGAAGGTGCCTGGCAGCAGGTGAGGCCAAGGTGCCGCCGCCCACCTGTTGGGCCCGGCAGTGAATGAGGCCGGCGTCCGCAGTTGTCTCCTCCAGGGAGGCCGGCAGCCTCTGCAGCGCTCCAGGCAGCTCCAGCCAGCAGTGGTAGGTGGCAGGCAGGCCCTGGGGGGCATGCTGTCAGTCCCCTGGACACTGTCATCACCCCCCCACCGTCCCCAGCCCCTACCACCTGAGCACTCACTCGGAAATACTGAAGGTTTTGGACGTGCAGGGCCAGATGGCTCTCCCAGCCCACAGGCACCAAGTGGGGACCCGCCAGGCCCACGATCTGGGGGCAAGCCTCCGGGCCACGCACCTGGATATCCACCTGGGGAAAGGAGAGCCCTCAGCCCTTCAGAGCTGCAGGAGCCCACCTGGGCAGCTCTGCCTCGGTTTGCAGTGCCCGTGGGGGTGGTTGTAGGGGGCTGAGTGGGCGAAGGGAGCCCTGGGTCAGGTACACCCACCTCCTGGGCACTGTAGACTGTCCTCTCACCCTCTGGGCAGTGTTCCCCGTGTACACAGTGGCTGCTCTGGGGGCACCAGTGGCACCGCCAAAGGCTGCTCACACAGGCACGGCAGCTGCAGGGATAGGGGTCTGCTCAGGCTGCATGCCATCTCAGGTTGCCACCCCTACCCATAAGGAGCCAGGCCAAGGAACTCACGGAGCAGCCACCTCCAAGGTCTGCACAGCACTGCAGTCATAGAAAGAGAAGCTGGTGGCAGCCACGGCCACATCTTCAAACATGAGGGCCAGGGGCAGGGTGATGTGATCTAGAGGGGATGGTGTGCGTAGAGCAAGGCGCATGGCTCTGGCCTGTCCTCTTCCCACCCTGGCCCCTTCCCAGGGGCCCCCTCACCTGTGCCTGGAGGGTTAAGAGGCACCTGATCTTGGGGAGGGGTGACACAGGCCACGTGGGGCCCTTCCACATGAGCCAAGCTATCGTAGTCCCCAAAGGCACAATGGAAGTATTCATCCATAGCCAGGGTGGGCAGCCGGGGGACAGACAAGGTGACCTGGGACACATGAAAGGGAAACAGGACAATGGAGCTGGGCAAGAAGAGGGTGCTAGCAGGCAAGATCTATGGTGGGGGCAGGAGCAGAGGCCGTTGGGAGGCAGCCAGGGGCAGCCCGCCAGGCAGTGGCAGTGTGGCCTGGAAGGTGCAGTGGTGGTGGGTGCTGTACCTGGCCCTGCTCCTGGCGAGGGTGGTGGGCTGGCAGCAGACTCTGGATGTGGAGGCAGCGGCTGTCCTCCTCATAGCTCCACAGCCACTGGTTCGGCTGGGCTGCCCGCCTGCACTGGCTCTTCCGGGTGCACCTGCCGGGCAGGGGCCCATCATCTCATTGTGTGCATCTTGGGTTCCCTGGGGGACTGGGAGGTTGGCCCAGCTGGAGCACAGTGAGCAGGGGTGGTGAGGGGAATGGGTTAAGCTGGGGTACTTCACAGGTACCAGGCATTGAATCCAGGGGTGCTTAACTACTGAGCCACAGTCCTTTTTACTTCTTATTTAGAGACAGGGTCTCACTGAGTTGCTTAGGTCTTGCTAAGTTGCTGAGGCTGGTTTCGAACTTGTGACCCTCCTGCCTCAGCCTCCTGAGCCGTTGGGATTACAGGCATGTGCCCCCGCACTGGGTTGCTGTGCCTCTTTTCTTTGTCTAGCTCAAGGTTTTGCTTTGGCTCTTGACTGGGAGAGAGGCACCTGCTGCTGGGCTGCTGCGTGGAGCCTGGGTTGGGGGGATTGAAGTGGGCCAGGGACACTGTCAGCTGGACAGGGGTCCTGGGAGAGGTGGCAGATGCCTGAATCCAGGGTGGGGCTGCTGGAAATGAGAAGTGGATGGGTTGGGCAATGTCAGGCAGACAGTGCCACCCAGATTCATGGCTTGGTGGATAGGCAAGATCAAGCAAGTAGGGTTGGTCTCTTGGCACACCCAGAGCTGCTCTGGTTGTACCTGTTGGCACAAGCCAGGGCACAGGACCACACTCACCTGCCCTGCAGGATGCACCAGCCGCACAGTGGGTCCCGGGCCTGGAGGCAGCTGGTGCAATCGGGGAACTGGGGGCAGGCTGCCACAGGTACCCTGCTAACCTGGGTGAGCAGCAAGGGAGAAAAATGGTGGTTGTGGAGACTTGGGCCATGTGGACCTGGCCCTGGGTCCTGGGACAGCCCTCACCTGTTGGGCAGTCAGGACATAGAGGTGACTACCACTGCTGTCCACCAGCAGGTCTGGGCTGATGGGTGAGCCAGGAGGCCCCACTTGCTGGGACTGGTACACCTGGCCTTGGGAGCTGTTGAGAAAGACCTGGGCAGGGGCACAAGGACAGGGCTGGACCATCAACTCTCCAGATGGCCAGAGGTTCACTGTTCAGGGTACATGCTCTCCTCCAGCGGGGTCTCTGTTTCAGGAACATAAACACTCTCAGGGAGCACCACCTCTCCCCAGAGCCATCAAGGGAAGGACATCTGGCTTCCCCCTTCAGCGCCCTCAGGGTTAGGGCACTCTCCAAGGAGCCATGATGCCGGAGCAGCGGCACCCTGGATTTCTGCCACATGGGAGGGCAGCTACAGACAGGCAGGTGGCTAGGAGACAGGAGTTTCCCTGGAGAGACTCCTAGGGTCAGGCTGGCTCTGAGTGCCATGCCTGCCTGTGCTGCTCCCACATCACCCCCACCCACCTTGACCAGTGAAGGCAGGGCCACGCCAAGGCTCCTGGGCAGTCATCCTAAGCTTCCCATCTGGGAGTCATAGCAGGAGGTGCACCCCACCAGATGTCAGGGTGCGGTGAGGCCCTCTGACCCACCAGTGGAATGCAGGCTGAGAGGTGGAGGGTTTGGAAGGCTTCCCTGAGCCACTGGCAGCAGGGGCTCCAGGACAGGCAGCAAGGCTGGATGCAACCCGGCAGTATGCAGGCTGCACTAGGGTGCCCCCCTCGGTCAGGCTCTCACCTTGTGTAACTGGCCCTGGGTGTCCCCCAGGAAGGCTATCATGTGCCCATCTGCCTGGAGGGCTGCCACGGCGCTGATGGGATGCCCAAGCTGCAGCAGAGGCTGTGCCTCCAGGGGCTGGTGGCCAGCAATGGGGCTGGGGGTGTGCTCATCACCACAAGGATACGACTCGGGGGAGTCCTAGACAGGTAAGGAGTGGAAATCAGCCTCCAGGAGAGGCCCAGGCAGCCAGTGACAGGGGAGCTGGGAGAGACCTGGGGGTGAGCGATCAGCGCCGGGAGCTGGGAGGCTGGGTCGCCAAGCCCCATGACACAACAAGCTTGCCCCACAGAGGGAGAAAGGTGTAAAGAAACAGGCTGAAAGCAAGCAGGAGACTTGGAGACAGGATGTCCCCCTGTTGACATCCTCTGGCCAAGAGGTCAGCCAGCTACTTGTCACTGGAGAGCACCCTGCCCCAAGCTATGGAAGGAGCGATGATGTGGCGGGCAAGCAAGCTGAGGTGCAGAAGAGGAAGGCAAGACACTGTCAGAATCTGGGAACCAGGCCCTGGCCACTCACAGCAGGCAGAGTGACACAGCGTGACGTGACACCATACTCCACGGTGGCTTCCTCCATGCCGCTGGGTCCTCGACCACCTGCCGTATAGCAAAGTCGCCGGGCCCGCTCCATGCTCCCGTCCACCTCAGCCAGGGGAAAGGCACACAGGGCCGCCTGGGCCCCACTTGGGCCTGTGGCAAATGCCCCCAGCAAGGTGCCTGGGGCAAGGAAGGCAGCCTGGATGAGGCCCTGGCCCTGGCAGGCAAGGGGCACTTCCACATAGGAGTAAAGGTTGGTATCCCCCAGGCAGATGCGGGCCACATAGGAGTGGTACTCAGCCTGGGCCCGAGCCCCACGGCGACGGAAGATGAAGTAGGCAGACTGGGCATCAGCAAAGGCCCCCACGTAGCTGTTGTTGTAGTCAGAAAAGTCACCCACCACCAGGCGGCCCAGGCCCTCACTGGAGAAGGGCTGCGGCCCGGTCAGCTGGCGCACTGTCAGGGGTGGCACCCCAGCTGACAGCTTGCCCGCCAGGCCTCTAGCCACCAGCAGGAGGTCCCGGCCTGGCAAGGGCACCACCAGGCCCACTGTGGCCACACCCGGGGTGTTGGCAGCCACAAACTGCCCGTCGCCGGGGTCCTCGGCCTGGTACAGCACCTCGGTCACATCCCCAAGGCGCCGCTTCTCGCACACGCCCTGCCTCGCCTGCCCGCAGGCCACCAGCTCCCGGGCCCTGCTGCTCACCAACAGGAGCTGGTTGGCATTATCAGTGAGCCGGGCCTGAGGACACTCGGTGGGGTCACGGAAAGGCACGCAGTCGGGACTGTCGATGACAGGGCCCGTGACAGCCATAGCCTCGAGCTGCAGCTCGGGGCTGAGCTGGAAGAGGCGGTTCACTGCGCCCACGTAGAGAGAGCCCTGGCCGGGCGCCAGCACCAGGTGGTTGAAGGTGGTGTTGGGTGCAGAGAAGCGATGAGCCCCTGCCAAGGACGGTGGTGTCGGGGACAGCAGCAGCAGCAGCAGGAGATGGAGGTAGAAGGAAGGCCAGGCAGCCATCCCTGGAACCTGGGGGAGAGCCAGGTGATGTGAAAGCTGGTGGGAGGGAGCTGCCAGTACCCCGCTCCCCAGTAGGCACAAGCCAGGGCAGAAGGGGCAAGAAGGAGGAGGCAGAGATGCGACTAGAGAGGAAGGCAGGGTGGAGAGTCTAGAAGAGAGAGGCTCAGAGCCCAGGAGCAGTCGGGAGGCAGAAAGAGAGAGCAGAGACAGAGAGAGAGACAGAGGGGGCACAGAGAAAGGCAATCAGAAAGAGGACAGAAAGAGGGACAAAGAAAATGTCCAAGAGTTGGAGAAAAAGCTGGGGCGGGGGTGGGGGCACGAGCAAGCACGTGCACATGCGCACAGGCAGGGGAAGAATTCTTCCGTCTTCTACTTTATATGCATCTAGACTGTAGAATGGGGGCACATCCTGAAAAGCCACAAGAGCATGACCAGAGGGACTCTGAGTGACAGCGTGGAGGGGAGGAGAGGGGAGGGGCATGAGAGAAGGAAGGCGGGGTGGCAGGGGAAGCCACATAGCAGGGTGACCCTGCACCAGCCATCCAGACGAGAGAGATGGCATGGGGACAAGAGGAGTGAGGCCACCATGTGACCAGGGGAGATACCCGTGGTACAAGGAATAGGGAGTCCCTCACTAGCTGGGAGAGAGCAAGCCAGGGAAGATGGCGGAAGCTGGGCAGCCGCCTGCTAAGACACGGCCAGCCACAGCCCACCTGCCCCATGCCACAGCCACACCACAGAGGGTCTTAGACCACCTCAGGGTGGCCAGAGCAGGGAATGAGGAAAAGCTTCAAGCCATCCAGGAGGGTGCAGGGACACCAGGGGCAGCAAGAGGCAAGGCAGGATGCAGGGGTAGAGGAAGGCCCGCCCCTGTGGTCAGGAGCGTTGAGGAGGAAGCCAGTCTCGGTGAGAAGGCGAGGCGGAAAGACAGAGGGAGCAGGGCCTGAGTCAAGGCAGCCCCAGAGTGTGCTGGCAGGGGAGCGTGAGTCTGAGCCCCTGAGAGCGAGGGTGGGTCCCCAACCCTCCAGAGGAGGCACGGATCAAAGCTCCTGCCCCAACGCTGTCAGCAGCAGCCATTGCCCAGCAGCCTGCAGACTAGCGACCTGGGCAGAGCCTTGGGGAGGGGGCAAAACTGGCAGCAGGCCCTGAATTGAACTGCAGTCTGCACGGCTGCACGTGTGGGCATATGCCCGCCAGGAGCCACTCACTGCCACTCAGGCCTAGGGCCAAGCCCCAGGAAGGCCCTGGAACCCCTTATCTCAGGAACACAGGCAGGAAGGGACAGACATTTCCTTTAGATCCTGGGTGTGTTTGCGGCAGTGCCTAGTGTGTGGAGGAGTCACAGGACACTAGAGCCCTGTCAAAGCTTCCCTGTGTCCTGAGCCCTGGTCTGGGCTATTTTACCTCACCCTGCCCCCTCAGGGACATCTTTGGGGATGTGGGGCCCAGGTACTTACCAGCACTAAGGAGTGCAGCGGTGGGGTCTCCTGAGCAGCGTGGCACATCTCTTCAGTTCAGCTGCCCTGGGGCAGTGATGATGGGCACAAGATGGCTGTGGAGGGCATTGTCCTGAGTGGGAGGGAGACAGTTGAGGCTCAGCCCCATTCATGCCGGCCCTGGGGGAGGAAGGGGGCGGGGGATGGGGGGGACCGAGGGCCTGGCGACCGGGCTCCACCACAGCTGGCAGCTTTGTCAATAGTGGCTGGGCTAAGGCAGCCCTGCCTCCACCCCAACAATATCCCCTCTGTCCAGAGGGCCAGGCCAGGGACCCACTATCTGGTGCTTTTACCCCCACCCAGGCTGTTCTGGCCAGGGGGCTCCCTACCACTCTCCGCCTCCAGGGAGACACCCCCTGGAATCTGGTGACAAAGGGACAGGGTTTCCTCCAGCCAGTCCTCCCCATCTGACCCACAACTTTTCTGCCAGCCCAAGGCACCCTACCCAGAGTTCCCCTGGATCCCTGTGAAGGACACAGGGTGGACTTCAGAGCCCCCACAACAGGGTCAGAGGCACTGAACCCCTGTAAATGCCAGCCTTGGCCTCAGTAGCCTTGGTGCCTGGCTGAAGTGCCAGTCTGGGCCCTCAATGGCTGCCTTTGTTCAGGCTGGGGGCAGAGGAGACGCTGACAAAGGCAACCCATGCAGAGGACTTTCTCCCCCTCCCCCACTCAGCCCTGCCCCAGGGACTTGGCCAAGTAGTGCCAGGTACAGCCAATGGAGGAGGCTGCACAGGAGGAGGCTGACACAAAGAGGACCCACAGGAGGGGGCTGAGGGGCTTGGCCACAGGGAGCCCACCCTTAGCTTCAGACATGCAGCTGGCTGCTGGCTGCTTGCTCCCTCCAGGGAATTGCTCTCCATGCCTGGGGTGGGGAAGGGAGGGCAGCTGGCTCCCCTGTCACCCTGGTAGGGCACTCTGAGGCCATTAGCCTCACTGCCATGGTGCAGGGCAGGTGCGCTCAGACTGGGGTCCCTGCCTCCCTCATAAGGTGCAGTAGCAATGTGCTCCAGGGTAAGGTGGCAGCAGCTTGCTGCCACCTGGCTGAACCAGTTGGGTTGCTGTGGGGGCAGGGAGCCAGGAGGGCACCTTTCCTCCCTGCACCGTGCCCCAGGCTGGCGTCAGCTTTCCAACTTGGGATCAGAAGCCCTGGTCCCCCACCTCCTAGCACCAGCACCCCCTCCATGTCCCCAGGCATCAGGGGATATCTTTGCTGGCTGGGCTACTGCTTGAAGGCCTTTGTCTGACCCCAGCTAGCCAGCCCTACGCACTCTAGCTTCTCCCAGGGTGCTGTCTGTCAGCCCAGAGCCCCCTGCACCCCACACCCACACCAGCCACAGTTCCTGCTTACCTGTAGAAGCCAGCGGCAGGCTGAGGAGCAGCTGGCAGTACCAGGAGTGTGTCCTAGTAGAGTCCCAGCCTCCTTCCCCACAATGCAATCACACCCAGCCTGACTCGTCCCGGCGAGCCCTGCCAGGCAGCCCAGCCTCTCCCTGCCCGCCCCTTTGCCTGGTGGCACAGGGCAGGGCGCTGCTACCCTTTGCTGGCCTCCACAGGCTCAGAGACGGGACAGCTGCAGGCACCAGGCGGGGGCAGGTGAGAACATGGGTGCTCTCCTACTGCACCATATCCCCAGTCTTTTTTTGAATTTTTATCCTTAAACTTAGGTCTTGCTAAATGCCCAGGCTACCTTGAACTTGAGATCCTCCTGCCTCAGCCTTCTGAGTTGTTGGGATTACAGGCTTGAGCCACCACGCCTGGCTTTCTTTGTTAGTTTGTGGGCATTCTTTCCATATTCTAGATACCAATCCTTGAACTGTAGTCCTGCCTCAGCCACCTGAGCTGCTGCGATGACTGGCTTTAATTCATTTGGAAGGAATATGTACCTGGTGGGAGGTAGGCATGTAACCTAATCTCTCTTCAAAGGGACGATTGTCCCTCTTGCGATCACTTCATTTCTTCTCCTTTTGCTCCTCCTTGCTTGTTCTCCTACAGGCATTCACTGTGCCGGTCTTTCAATCCCCATTCTGACTGTATGGTTCTATAGACCAGCTATTGTATAGTAGTAACCATTGTACATTCATTTTGTAGCACATAACCTTATAAACTCTCTTATTAAGCCTAAGAGTTGTCTGGATTCCCTTTGTGGATTCTTTTTGGTTTTCTGCTTACACATCGTATCATCTGCAAATAATGACTGTTTTCTTTCTTCTCCTCCAGTCCTTTAAATTTTGATTTCTTTTTCTTGCCTTACTTCCTCATTCAATACAATGTTGAATAGAAGCAAAAAAATATCATCAATGTTTTATTATTTAGTATGATGTTTGCAGGGGTGTTTGGTAGATCCCTTTATGAAATTAAGGAGTTCTCTTCCATTCCTAGTTTGTTGTATGTTGAATTTTTTAAAATATATTTTCAGTTGTTGATGGACCTTTTTTAAATTTATATGCGGTGCTGAGAATCGAACCCAGTGCCTCACATATGCTATGCAAGCGTTCCTCCACTGAGCCATGGCCCCAGCCCTATGTTGAATTTTTAAACTGCCTTTTCTGAATACATTGAGAGAACCACAGGGTTTCCCCTCTTATCTATTAACAAGGTAAATTATATTAATTAATTTTCTAGATTTTTGGCACTGGGGATTGAACCTAGGGGTGCTTAACTACTTCCCCAGCTCTTTGTTTGGCGGGGAGTGGGGTACTGGGAATTGAACCCAGGGGCACTTGGCCACTGAGCCACATCCCCAGCTCAATTTTGTATTTTATTTAGAGACAGGGTCTCACTGAGTTGCTTAGTGCCTTGCTGCTGAGGCTGGCTTTGAATTCATGATCCTCCTGCCTCGGCCTCCCAAGCCAGTGGGATTACAGGTGCGCTCCACTGCGCCGCCACATTAATTCATTCTCTAATGTTAAACCAGTCTGTGTTTTCTAGGCCAAACACTACTTTGTCATGTATTTTTTCACAAATGGTTTTGAATTGGCGTGTTTTGCAGCCTCGTATCATCCTCATCTACATTTGGTTTCAAGACATAAAGGGATTTGGGGGAGTATTTTTATTTCTCCCTGCAACGATGTATCAGTCACCCTTGTTTCTGTACCCTCCTGGCCCTCTCACCATAGATTTTATTTTATTTTATTTTATTTATTTAACAGAAAAAGTAAACTTTTATTATATACCTTATCCCATAATGTTCAGTTTTTAATCTTTATATTTACATGACAAAGAAACATATATTTAAGTTATTAAAAATTTATAAATCAGGGGAGAAATCAAGAAATTCTTAGAAATAAATGAGAACAGAGATACATCATATCAAAAATCTCTGGGGCACTATGAAGGCAGTTCTAGGAGGAAAGGTTGGTTTTTTGGTTTTTGGGTTTGTGTGTGTGTGTGCGCGCGCATTTGTGTGTGTATTTTCGTACCAGGGACTGAACCCAGGGCACTTAAAAACTGGGCCACATTCCTAGCCCTTTTTAGTTTTTGTTTTGAGACAGGGTCTTACTAAGTTGCTTAGGGTCTTGCTAAATTGCTAAGGTTGGCCTTGAATTTGAGATCCTCCTGCCTCAGCCTCTTGAGTGGCTGGGATTACAGGTGTGCATCACCACATCTGGCTAAGGAAAATTTATAGCATTAAGTGTCTATATAAAAAAAGATCCCAAATAAATGATCTAATGTTACACCTCAAGGCCCTAGAAAAGCAAGAACAAGCTAATTCCAAAACTGGTAGAAGATAGGACATAAAATCAGAGCTGAAATTAATGAAATTGAGGATAAAAAAAGCAATACAAAGGATCAATGCAATAAAGAACTGTTTGAAAAGATATAAAAGATTGATAAATTGATAAGCCTTTAGCCAAACTAGACGAAAAAAGATCAAAATCAACAAAATTAGAGATGAAAAGGATGTATTTTATTTTTCCTACCATAGATTGTTAAATTACTGATTTAGTTTCTTCCCCTCCGCCTTCCCCTCCTCTTCCTCCTTTTTCCTCCTCTTTCTGTGACACTAGGGATTGAACCCAGAGGCACTCAACCACTGAGCCACATCCCCAGTCTTTTTTATTTTTTTCTTTTGAGACAGGGTCTCACTAAATTGCTTAGGGACTTAATAAATTGCTAAAGCTGGCCTTGAACTTGCCATCCTTCTGTCTGAACTTCAAAAGTAGCTGGGATTGCAGGTGTGTGGCACCACACCCAGACTGATCTAATTACTTTAATAATTATGGGACAGTTCGTGTTTTCTATTTTTCTCAAGTCAATAATTTTTATTGTGGTAAAACCCACATAACATAACATTTACCATCTTTACCACTTTGAACTGTGTGGTTCAGTAGTGTGTTAAGTGAATTCCCATTGCTGTGAAATAGATCTCCGGGACTTTTCATCGGTAAATATGTAACTCTGTACGCACTAAACAATTTCCGTGTTTCCCTTCCCCTCAGTCTCTGGTAACTACCATTTTCCTTTCTGTCTCTATGAATTGCATCACTATATGCACTTCGTGTATGTGAAACCACACAATATTTGTCAATTGTGTCTGACTTCTTTCACTTAGTATAAAGTCTTCAAGTTTGAACCGTGTCATAGCATGTGACAGGATTTCTTTCCTTTTTAAGGCTGAATAACATTCACTTGTACATATGGAGCACATTTTGTCATCCACTTGTCTGTTGATGGACATTTTAATGCCTCCCGCCTTTTGGCTACAGTGAATAATGCTGCTATGTTCGTGGGTGTGTGAATATTCCCACTTTTGATTATTCTGGATATAAACCCAGTAGTGGGGTTGCTGGACAGTAGGCTGTTTCTAGTCTTGATCTTTTGAAGAAGCTCCATACTGTTTTCCATAGCAGTGGTACCACTGCCCAAACCCACCAACGGCATACAGGTTCCATTTCTCCCTATCCTCCCCAACACTTTTATTTGCTGTTTTTGAAGACTACAAATTAGGGAAAAGACAGTCTTTTTTTCCACAAGTGGTTTTGGAAAAACTGTATATTCACATCTAAAAGACTGAAGTTGGACCCTTACCTCACACCATATACAAAACTTAACTCAAAATGAATAAAAGAGCTGGGCATGGTGGCACACCCCTCTAATCTCAGAGACTCAAGACGCTGAGGAGGGTCACAAATTCAAGGCCAGTCTCAACAACTGAGCGAGGCCCTCAGAAACTTAGCGAGACCCTAGCTCAAAATTAAAGAAATACATATAAAGGGGCTGGGGATGTGGCTCAGTGGTAGAGCACCTCTGTGTTCAATCCCCAGTACCAAAGACAAATAAAATAAAATACCTACGTGTAAGACCCAAAACTATAAAACTCCTTGAAGAGAACAGGGAAATTTTATAATGTTGGCATTGCTTGGCAATGCTTTCTTGGATGTGGCACCAAAATCATAGTCAACCAAAGCAAAAACAGATATGTGGGGCTACATCACACTTAAAAACTTTCTGTGTCAAAGGACACATGAGAGTGAGAAGGCAACCTGCAGGCTGGGAAGATACTTGCAGATCATACATCTGATAAGGGGCTAACGTCCAGAATATATAAGAACTCCGACACTCAACCTCAAAACTCAAGTAATTGGATTAAGGAATGGGCAAAGGACCTGGGAAGACATCCAAAGATGATATGCAAGTGACAGACAAGCATGTGAAAAGATGGTTGATGATCTGGGAGTGGTGGCCCACACCTCTAATTCCAGCAATCAGGGAGGCTGAGCCAACAGGATGGCAAGTTCCAGGCCAGCCTCAGCAACTTCATGAGACTGTCTCAAAATAAAAAATAAAAAAGGAGTGGGAACGTGGCTCCGTGGTAGGGTTCTTGCTAGTATGTGTGAAGCCCTGGGGTCAACTTTAACTGTATTCACCATGCTGTACAATAGATCTTGAGAATTTATTCAGCTTGCTACTGAAACTACCCCCTTTTATCTTTCTCTTTCTTTTCCCCATCCCACCCCCACCCCCAAGGTCACCACAGTTCTACTCTGCTGCTAGGAGTTCACCTTTTTTTCAATTCCACATATAAGGGAGAACATGTGGTATTGTCTTTCTGTGCCTGGCTTATTTCGCTTAGTGTCTTCCAGGTTCATCCACATTGCTGCAAATGGCAGCATTTCCCCCCTTTTAAGGCTGCCTAGTATTCCATTGTGTATCTATGCCACGTTCCTCTATCCATTCATGAGGCGATGAATACTTAGGTTGATTCTGTATCTTTGCTGTTGTGAATAATGCCTCATAATCTACATAGGATCATGTTATCTCAAATGGAGACAATTTTACTTCTTTTTCTTCTTTAATTGCTCTAGCTAGGATTTTCAGTATTATATTGAATAGACATGGCAAGGGTGGATGTCCTTGCCTTGTTCCTGACCTTGGAGGTCACCATGTTCCCCACTGAGTATGTTACTAGCATATGATGCCATACACGGCCTTTAATATGTTGAGGTGTATTCTTTCTATACCTAATTTGTTGGGAGTTTTAATTTTTATCATGAAAAGATGTCAAGTTTTATCCAAAGTCTCTTCTGCATTTATGGAGAGGATCATATGATTTTTGCCCTTCCTTTTGCTAATTTGGTCTATAACATTTGTCGATTGGCATGTGTTGAATCATTCTTACAATCCCAGGGAAAAATTCCACTTTTAGTGTGCCGTCGAAACTTTTTTGTTAGAATTTTGTGGTGGATTTTTGTATCTATGTTCATCAGAGATGTTGACCTGTAGTTTTCTTTCCTTGTTGTGTCCTATCTGGCTTTGGGTAATGCTGGTCTAATAAAATGAGTTTGGAAATACTCCCTCCTCTTCAGTTTTTTGGAAGACTTTGAAAAGAATTATATTAATTATTCTTTATTTTGCAAAATTCACATGGTCATGAGGTCATGGACTTTTTTTTTTTTGACTGGGAAGTTTTTGATTGCTGGTTCAATACCCTTTCTCATTATTGGTCTGTTCAGATTTTTTATTTCTTCTTGAGTCAGTCTGGGTAGGTAGTATACTTCTAGGAATTTATCCATTTTGTCTAGGTTATTCAATTTGTTGGGGTACAATTGTTCATGGTAGTCTCTTATGATCTTTGCATTTCTGTGGTATTATTTGTATTGTGTCCTCTTTTATTTCCAACTTGATTTATTTGAAGTTGCCAATTATCTTTTCCTTTTTTCATTGTTTTGGGGGGTGGTGGTGGGAATTGAACCCAGGGTCATGTAACCACTAAGCCACATCTGCAGCCCCCTGCTTTGTTTTGGGAACCGGGGATTGAACTCAGGGGCATTCGACCACTGAGCCACATCCCCAGCCTTATTTTATATTTTATTTAGAGACAGGGTCTCACTGAATTACTTAGTGCCTTGCTTTTTGCTGAGACTAGCTTTGAACTCGCCATCCTCCTGCCTCAGTCTCCTGAGCCCCTGGGTTTACAGGCATGTGCCACTACGCCGGGCTGCTGTGCGTCCTTTCAGTCTAGCTAAAGGTTTTGATGATTGCTTTTATCTTTTAAGAAAACCTTGACTTTTAGTTTTATAGATCCAGTCTCTATTTCATTTATTTCTACTCTGGCCTTTGTTCTTCTTTTACTAGTTCCACGAGATATAAAGTTAGTTCATTTGAGTTCTTTCTTCTCCTTCTTCATGCTAGGAATTGAATCCAGGGCCTCATGCATACTAGGCAAGTTTTCTACCATTGAGTGGCACCCTAGCCCCTTTATTCTTTTTTTTTTTCTTTTTGGTACTGAGGACTGAACCCAGGGGTGCTTTACCATTGAGCTACATCTCCAGCCCTTTTATTTTTTTTAACCTTTATTTTATTTATTTTTATGTGGTGCTGAGAATTGAACCCAGTGCCTCACACAGGCTAGGCACTGTGCTACAACCCCAGCCCCTTTCCTTTTTTTGGTGGGGGATACTGGGGATTGAACCCAGGGGCATTTTATCACTGAGCTACATGCTTGACCCTTTTTATTTTTTATTTTGAGACAATGTCTCGCTAAGTTGTTTGGGGCCTAAGAATCTGTTATCTTAGCCAGGCACAGTGGTGCATGCCTGTAATCCCAGCAGCTTGGGAGGCTGAGGCAGGAGGATTGAGAGTTCAAAACCAGCCTCAGCAAAAGCGAGGTGCTAAGCGACTCAGTGAGACCCTGTCTCTAAATAAAATACAAAATAGGGCTGGGGATGTGGCTCAGTGGTCGAGTGCCCCTAAGTTCAATCCCCAGTACCAAAGTAAACAAAACAAAAGAAAAACAAAAAAACCCAGAATCTATTATCTTTTCATCAATCCATTATTAATCAATCAATTGATGTATGTATGTGTGCATCCATTTATAATCCTTTATCATCTTTTTTATTGTTTGTTTTGGTACTGGGGATTGAATTCAGGGGCACAGTCCTTTTTATTTATTTAGAGACATGGTCTTGCTAAATTGCTTAGGGCCTTACTAAATTGCTGAAGCTGGCTTTGAACTTGTGATCCTCCTGCCTCAGCCTCCCAAGTTGCTGGGATTACAGGCATGCACCACCATGACTGGCCTTAGTCCTTTTTACATTTTTTATTTTGAGACAGTCACACTAAGTTGCTGAGGCTGGCCTCGAACTTGGAATGCCATTGCCTCAGTCTCCTGAGTAACTGAGATTACAACTATGCCCACTGTGCCAGGCTCTATCATCTATCTTCCCTCTTTACCATCTATTTATCAATTAATCATCTATTTTGTATCATCTATGAACCTATTATCTTCTCAACAATCCATTATCCAGGGCCTTGTGCATGTGAGGCAAGCACTCTACCAACTGAGCTAGATCCCCAGCTCTATCATCTGTTTTTGAGGTGAAATTCACATGACATAAAATTCATTTACACTATTCGAGATGGATATGGAGGTGCACATCTGTAATCCCAGTGACTCTGGAGGCTGAGGCAAGAGTATTGCAGGCTCAGAGCCAGCCTCAGCAACTTAGCCAGGCCCTCAGCAACTTAGTGTGACCCTGTCTCAGAATAAAAAATAAAGCTGAGGGGCTGGGGATATAGCTCAGTTCATAGAGTGCTTGCGTGTCAAGCACAAGGGCCTAGGTTCAATCCCCAGCATGGCAATAAAAAAATAAAAAATAAAAATAGAGATAGGTGCAGCGGCACACACATGTAATCCCAGCAGCTTGGGAGGCTGAGGCAGGAGGATTTCAAGTTCAAAGCCAGCCTCAGCAACTTAGTGAGGCCCTGAACAACAGCAAGATCCTGTCTCTGGATAAAAAGTAAAAAAGGGCTGGGGATGTGACTCAGTGGGAAAGCACCCCTGAGTTCAATCTCCAGGACCAAAACAAACAAAGAAACAAATAAATAAAAGGGCTGAGGATGTGGCTCAGGTTAAATGCCTCTGGGTTCAAATCCTTGTACCAAACAAACAAACAAACAAAAAAACCAAACTGCACTGTTCAGTGGCACTTAGTAAATCACAGAGCTGTGCACCCATCACCTCTGCAGTTCCAGAACACTTTCACCATCTTCTCCAAAAGGAAACCCTGTACCCATTTGCTTCCCCTGCCCAGTTCTGGCAATTACTGATCTGCTTTGTGTCTCTATGGATTTGCCTATGCTGGACATTTCATTTAAATGGAATTATACAATACACAGCCTTTGATCGTCTGGCTTCTCTAACAAAGCATCACATTCTCAAGGTTCATGCTTGCTGGAGCACATCAGCACTTCTGTGCCTTTTATGGCCAAATGATATTGCATGTGGACTCGCCATATTTCATCCACCCTTCTGTCAGTGGACACTCAGGCCGCTCCGGATATTCATGTTTGCCTGCATGGCTGTTCTCAGTTCTCTTGGGTGCAAGGCCAGGGTGGGAGTGCTGGGCCAGTGGGAACTCTGCTCAGCTTCCCCAGGCTGGCCGCTGCTCTCCAGCCACCCCTCCCATTCCCAGCAGTGGTGTGCTACAGTCTTCCAGTGACCCTCCACGTGAGGTCCCATGGCCTGCTGTAGGCTGACCCCCAGTGCCATTTGTACCTTGCAGAGAACTCTTTGGTGGCCTCTTGCTGCCTCTAGGCTAAGTGCAGGCTCCTTAGGAAGGTCTAACAGTCAACTCCTCCTTTCCCCCACTGGCCATCATACCCTATACTTTGCTCCAATTCGCCAAGGCTGGACCTTTGCACGAGAGGGGTTCCCTCTTCCTAGAAGGTTTAGAAACGCAGCAGCCCTGCCTTGTGACTCAGCCTTCCCTGCTGCCAGGGTCGGTCCTCCAGCTTCTTGGCAGCTTGCTGGCCTTCCACAGCATTCCTCTTGACAGCTCCTCCTGCAGTGATTAGGGGTGGTCTCCTCTCTCCATCACCAGGTTGAGTCCTGCTTTGGCTCAGTCAATATTTTTGTGAAATGTCATTATCAGTCCCCCTGACCCAACACCATGTGACTGTAACGGAAAAACATTTCCATTTCGAGAGTCAGTCAGAGAAAATTCTTTGTGCAGGATAGGGGTGGTGGCTGAGGTGATTTCTCCCAGAGGGGCTTGGGGAACTAAGCCCACTCCTTTCCCAAACTGTCCCACCCAACCTCTTGCCCCGCCCCCAGCAACAGGACACAGGCAGGGAGGCAGGAGTGCATTTTCTGTAAGATGTTTTTACTGAGGGGACTGAGGGGAGGCGCCCCTGCCCGTGGGCTGAGGGCCCAGGAAAGGCACACAGCGGCGATGGGGTCTCTCTTGGCGAGGGCTGGCTTGGCAGAGACAGCGCCCCCTGTGACCCCTCTTTGGCACTGAGTGGGGAACACTGTGCCCTTACTCCCGCCTGGCAGGCAGAGCACGCCCCCCAGTGGCGGCTGGCAGTATAGGCTGGTGGGGGGGGGGCCAGGCTTGGCACCTGTGGGAGCCAGGCCTGTGGCCTCAGAGGCTGGGTAGCATAGAGGGTCCAGGCCTGACCACCTCCCCTGGTGGCAGGGCGCTCACATTGGCAATTTAGACGGCTACAAACAGGGAATCCAATAAATTAGGCTGCAGAAGGAGAGAAAGCAAGGGAGTGAACCGGCCAGGCTACATTCTTTTCATGGCTGGGAGGAATGCTGTTCCATTCTTTCTCCCCAGGGCTCTCTGTGACTGCCAGCGGGGAGAGACGATGTAACATGGGGCTGGCTGACCCTGAGCCCCATCTGGTTGCTTTGATGGCAGGAAAGATGCTTCCTGGACAGGGGCCTTGGTTGGCTACCCGGGAAGGTGGCAATAGAAGGATGGAACGTGGGGTCTGCAAGGGACTGGAGAGGTAATAACAAGGACTTGAGTTTCAGGAGGGAGGTGACCCACAATCGCCAGGTTTGCCAGTCTCTGGCTGGTGGCAGTAAGCAGGGACCTGAGGGGTCCCTGATTGCTTCCTACGTATGGCTCAACCATACACAGGTGTGGGGTCAGGACTGGGGGCTCACAAGCCCCACGCCCCTTCCCCAGAGAAAAGTAAAGGACTCGCTGCCCTGAACAGGGCAGTTATTGTGGAGCAGCCCCCAGGGTGATGGGCAAGGTGGGGGCTGGAAGCAGGGTGCACCCTCCATTCCTACTTGCCTGAGGGTGGCAGCATGGGGAAGAGGTACAGTGTACCTCGGGTCTTCTATGAAGGGCAGATCCATGACAAGGTGGCCAGGGAGAGGGAAAGGCATGCAGGGACTGTGAGGACAGGGTGGGAGCTGCAGTTTCCTTCATGTGATCTGAGAGCCTGGGGAGTGGGGGTCAAGGGACTCGATCCTGGTCAAGTGGGGACACCAGGGCCTGGGAGGCTGGCTGCCGGGGGCTGCTCTGGGGCCATGGCCTCTCCCAGGATTTGGCGGAGCTCCTGGAGGCGTCGTTGCATCTTGGGAATGCCAGCCAGCTGCTGCTCCAGCCGCTGTTTCTCTTCCGTCAGGCTCAGGCGTGCAGCTGAGTCCAGCTTCTCAAACTTCCAGCCCCCCTCCCCATCAAACTGCAGCAAATGCGTGTGGTACTTCCTGGCCAGGAGAGGGACAGCAATGTTTGCTGCTAGTTGCCCTCCCCATCTTGGGTGGCAGTCCCACCCCGCTCCTCCAAGAGTGAACCTCAGAGAGGCACCTACCATAGGGAGGGCCGGTGGGTAATGGACAGCAGCGCGATGCCGGCGTCCTTGGCCGCCTGGAAGATCTTGCCTTCCACATCTATGCTTACAGCACTGGTGCACTCATCCAAGAGGGCATACTTGGGCCTTGGGGGAGGATGGTCAAGGGAGAGAGATGGTGACCCTCCACTGCCAACCCCCTGACCAGCTCAAGCCCCACCCTGCCATGCTCAGAGTAGAATCAAGGCTCCTTCTGGAAGGTGCCTTCATCCTGAGGGGGGCCCTAGGGAGCACCAATTTGTCTCTGTTGCTGACTTAGACCACCCTGGATGCCCAGGAAAGCCACCGGAGGCTTACCTGTGGTAGAACATGCGGGCCATGCCGATTCTCTGCTTCTCGCCCCCCGACAGGACATCTTTCCAGTCACATATGGCCTCCCAACCTGGCCAGAGAGTAAGGAGCTCTGCTCAATTCAACAGGGCCCAGTGTGTATGTGTGTGAGGGGCAGGGGTGCTGGGGCTTATGCAGGGGGAGCTAGGGTAACAAGGGTGATGGAAAGACAGGCCACATTTGACCCCCGAAGGAGCCTGTCCAGTTGCCTACTTCTGCTATGTCCTTGTCTGTCTGTGACACTTTAATAACCCAGAGTTGGAACCAGAATTGCTTCCTCCCAAAAAAGGCATATTAGAGGGTGGGGGCTGGGACCAGTGGTAGAGTGCTTGCCTCTCATGTATGAGGTACTGGGTTCGATTCTCAGTGCCACATATAAATAAATTAATAAAAAAACCCTTCGCCTTCAAAAAAATTTTTTTAAAAGGCATATTAGAGTCTTAACTCCCACCCCTCAGAATGCAACCTTATTTGGAAATAGGGTTATTGCAGGTATCATTATTTAAGACAAGACCATTAGGGTGCTCCTAATCCAATAGGACTGGTGTCTTTATAAAAAGGGGAAGTTTGGACACAGACAAGCAGAAGTGGAAGACTGTGAAAAGCCCTGGAGAAGATGGCCTCCACAAGCCAAGAAGAGAGCCCTGGAGCAGATCCTTTCCTCACTGCCTCAGAAGGAACCAGCCCTGCCCACTCCTTGAACTTGGACGACCAGCCTCCAGAACTGGGAGAAGATGCATTTCTGTTGTTGAGGCCAATGAAGAGCTCCAACACCTCCTTCAGTGGGCAGCAGATGGCTATGGCAGAGAGCCCCAGGGATGGCCAGAGTGGTCTCCCCTGGACAGAGGGCCTTGCTGGAAGGACTGGGCTACATAACATGGTGTGGTACCAGTGCCTCGACGGGGCTTCCAGGCTGTCTGAGCAGCAGGTGAGTAGGGAGATTTGTCAGGACAGTTGTGCAGAAGGGGTGCCTCCTCTCCTATCATCCATTGTGCCTCCCACAGGACTGAAGTTTTGCCAGTGCATGTGGCAGCTCAGAATCAAGACATCAAGATTCTACTTTCTGATGGGCGTGCTGGTGCACACCTGTAATCCCAAGGGCTCAGGAGGCTGAGGCAGGAGGATCACAAGTTCAAGGCCAGCCTTAGCAACGGCGAGGCACTAAGCAACTCAGTGAGACCTTGTATCTAAATAAAATACAAAATAGGGCTGGGGATGTGACTCAGTGACCAAGTGCCCCTGAGTTCAATCCCTCTTACCCACCCTCCAAAAAAGATTCTACTTTCAATACCTTTTAGCTTGCCCTGTGGTGAGGTGTGTCACCATGTGATTCAATTCTGGCAAATGAGATGAACTTGCATGTGACAAGCTTATGGAACCTTCTTTGAAAGAAAGAAGACAAGTCTCTTCCCCCTTACTTCCTTCATCCCACAGCAGGGGACAGGTATATGATGGCTACCCCAGCTGTCTTGGATCATGAAATGACTGGGAATGGAGGCCACACATGATAGAATAGCCTGGATTCCTGGAGCCCGCACAGAGCGGAGCCACCCGCTCAACTGTGGCCTGTGCTTCTTGGGACTGAGCACAGCAGGCTAAACCCTTGAGCCACTGTGGGGCAGCATAGTTCTGTTACAGCTGAACGCCATCCTAGTAGGTTGCAATGGTTGGCCACAGGTCCTAGGCCTTCAGGGACACCACAGAGGGAAGGTAGAAGGGATAGCCTTCTAGGTTGAGGGTGGCAGGAACAAAAGAGGTGAGGCCAGGCCATGGGAAAGATGGGGATGAAGCTCTGAAGTGAGCAGAGCTGCAGGGACCTCATCTCCTGGCCCCCTTTTCTGCATGGACAGGTGATGACACCTGGGGGAAATCTTCCTGAATCCCCATACCCGCCGCCATTTTCTGAAAATGCACCAGTGGCCCCCACAGGAGATATTGCATTTAATGCTGCAGGTACAGAGTCAGAGAAGTGAGGTCTTTGAGCAAGGGCATCTTGTATCTAAGTGGGGGAGGCAGGAAGTGGAACCTTGAGTCTTAGATTTCACCAAGAAACTCTGCCATGGCCTCCATTCTGTGCCTGCAGCTGGGCACAATGGACATTGCAGACAAGCACTGTCCCTCCACAAGGTTTCTCTTCTCTGAAACACCACCTCTTGCCAGCTGTTCCTCCCTCTTGAGGGCTCTTCCAAGAGTCCCCTCTGCTCTCCCCACCCACATTCCCAGCCTCTGCACACAGCCTGGCCAAGACACTTGCTCATTGCCTGGAAGAGGGCCATTTTGTTGAAATGCAAAACTAAGCCACCACTTTCCCTACCTACACCCTTCTAAGGGCTTTTGATCCCTCTCAGGGTGAGTCCAGGCTCCCACGGTCCAGAAGGCCCTACTGTGAGCCAGCACCTTCCTGCCACTGAGCCCATGCTGTACTCTGCCCTGCTGTCCCTTGGTTCCCAGGTGGGGTGACTTCTCTGTGTTCCACAGTTCTTGGCTCGGGCCCCTCTTCTCTGAGAAAGGGTGTCCTAGGTTCCTGAAGAGGTGAGTGCCTTGGTGAAAGTAAAGTCCTGTTGGGGCTACCCGTTTACTGCCTGTCCTCCCAGGTAGGTGGGGCTCACAGCAAGCACTTTGGACTCTTGGTTGCCGAGATAATCCTCATCCCCCTGGGCTGGGGGACAAGGCCAGGGGTGGGGGCGGTAGCAGGGTGCCCCTCAGGGTCTTGGGACAAAGGGCAATTGACTGCTCCCTGAGCTGATGATAAGCTGGGCAGCAGCCCCGCCCCTACCTCCTTCCCGCTGCAGGATATGGTGGAGGTGCACGATGTCCAGGATGGCTTCCAGCTGCTGCTCAGAACAGCCCTTCCTCCGCATGTCCTCCACTGAGTCTGGGTAGATCACCTGGTCACGCAAGGAGCCCACGGACATGTAGGGCCTGTGGGAGAGCCAAGTGTCCACTGAGGGCAGCATGTGCCTGAGTGGGTTCTGGGGTGGCCCTGGATGATCATGGAGACTTCCAGGTGGTAGATGTACACCGTGCCCACACACCTACCCACGTTCATGTGTATACCACACGTATATAACATGTGCATGCACACAGTGTGTGTGCACCCCTCAACATTCATGGGTACCCATGTGCCAGCCCTCCCACCCATATCTTAAATGGACAGAGTGGTTGGGGTGGAAAGGAGGGCACAGACTCAGAGCCCTTGGCCAGCTCTGGGGCAATATCTTGAGTCCTCTCCTACGGGGCACATTCTACCATTTCAAACCTGGGCCTCCGTTAGAAGCCTCCGAGTGCACAGGTGGGAAGAGGTGGGGGAGAGACATCTGGGGACAGAGTTCCGCCTCCAGCTGCCTGCCAGGGAGGCTCCTCCTGCAGCTGGCCTCCTTACCTTTGCGGGATGTAGAACATACGCTGGGGTGGGGGCTTATAGAGTACACCACCATACGTGGGCCAGAGCCCACCCAAGATCCGGAACAGAGAGCTCTTGCCACAGCCATTGGGGCCTGTGATGAGCAGGTGCATACCTTCTTCTACCTGCAGAGGCAGAGAGGCAGCAGACTGTGGCACCTACGGATGGGCCTCCTTTGCCACACCCTGGGCTTCCTTCCCAGCCTCAAAAGGCTCCCTCTGTTCCAGGCTGGCAGACAGGCCATTCTTAATATTTTGGTAAGGGATTTTACCAGAGGGATGGAGTCCAGCATCCAGAACCCTAAACGAACACCTGGCCCAGCATGCAGGGAAACAGACAAGACCTGGTCCTGTCCCCTAAGGTCCCAGCATGCCCAGAGAGCATGGGCCAGCACAAGAGGAAGGGTGTGTTGCATGATAGTCAATGTTACCCTCAATCCCACTTCACTGGGAATCCAAGCACAGGGTCAAGAGCCCCAGTTCCTTTTAGGAGTTGCCCAGTGCAACGCACTTTCCTTACAATTCTAGACTTACGGTCCAAATCTCCATTGCCCATCTCTCTGTCCCATAGTCCTCTTCACCTCCACAGGTGCCAGGGGGGCACAAAGATGCCTTTGTGGCCCCATGGGCTTGGCATCATGGACCTCAGGTCCTCCAGGTTCCTGGTTAGCTTACTGTGCTATCTGGGCTGGACTTAGGGAAATGTGGTACACAGGAAGCAGGGCTCAGAGTGCAGCCAGGCTCGGTCCTAGCCTGCCAGATTCCCAGTGAGCACCTATGCTGGCAAGTGTTGGAGAGAGCCTGGGGTGCAGAGGTAGGCACCCTGGAGTGGAGATTCCCTGGCCACCACCAGCACAATCATACTTTGTCTCTTCCTTCTTTCAGTGTCTGTTTCCTTATCTGTGAAAGCTACAGATAATACCACCATGACCAGCACTCCTGGGGAGATTCAAGGTCCTGGCATTTGGTTTACTTTGGGCAGTGCAGCGGGCTGAACTGTTTCCCCCGAATTCATGTGTCGGAATCCTCACCCCCACTACCTCCAAGCGTGACCTTATTTGGAGATTGGGTTTTTGCAGATGTAATTGGTTAATAGGCAGTCCTACTGGAGCGGTCCCTAATCCGACATGGCTGGTGTCCTTATCAGAAGGGGAGATTTGCACACAGACACATGTGGAGGGAGGATGCCCTGTGAAGACGGGTTCGGGGGGCGGGTGCAGCAGAAGGAAGCAAAGGAACGCTCAGGATTGCCAGCAAACCAGAAGCTGGGAGGGGCCTGCGCCAGATTCTCCCTCACAGCCCCCAGGAGGAACCCATCCTGCCAGCACCTTGGTCTACACATCTGGCCTCCAGAACTGGAAAGAGTCCACTTCTGGTGTTAAAGCCACCCAGTCTGTGGTACTCTGTAGGACAGCCCCAGGACATTCACACCATCATGTGACTATCAACTCTAGAGGGCAAGAGGGCTACAGGCTCACTCAGGACTCCACCCCTGCTCTTTCACTCCTCCTGTACCTTCTCACCTGGCCTTGCTCTCTAACCAGCTGTGTCCCTGCTCACCAAGGCCTCAGGGTCTTTACATCCTTGGGCTTCCTCCAGGCCAGCCTGGAAATCACTCATCTTGATCCGCCAGCCACTAGCTGGTACCCAGCCCGTACAGTGACCAATACTAGGGCAATGTAGATCCCATCACTGTGTTGTGCTGCTTGGGGTAGTGACATGTGTCCTGCCACCAGCTGGCTCTCAGGGCCCTTCCCCCATCTTCCTCCCCTCCAGGCCCAGGCCCTGGCCCCTCCTCTTACCCTTCCCTGCAGGATCATGGCAGGCCCTGGCCCCTCCTCCCTTGGTCCTTTGTCCCAGTCATGCCTTCCCATCCTCCTGCCTGTGACTCCTGGACCTCCATTCACCCCTGGGGATGATGACCATTATTTTTGCAGCCCCTGTTATACCCTGGATGGCTGTCTAACTGGGGTCCTTTGTAACATTGCAATGTCCTCCAGAGTGATGACTTTGAGGGCAGGGGCCTCTTGATTTATCACTGGTTTCTAGTACCCAGCCCAAAGTTCAGGGAACATTTGTTAAATGAACGAAGAAAGGAATTAATCCCTCTTACTTCCTCCCTGTCTCCCTGCTCAGTCTTCCCCTTACTCCATTGCTCCCTGCCCCTATCCAAACCCCTGACTGAGTACAAAGGTGATCAGTGGATGTTTCAGCTATCAGTAATTCCATTCCACAACCTCTCCAGGGCCTGGGAGCACTCCCCAGTCAATAGCTCTGTGCCCACCATGTAGACTCTGCACAGGGGGCTTCTCAAAGCAGATGGGGCAGGAACCCAGGTGGAGAGCAGAGGAGCCCAGGTGGGGAGAACAACAATCTCCTCCCCCACAGCTGGAGTGGAATGAGAGCCCCCAAGTCTTGGCTCTTTCAGGATGGTGGGAAGCTGGCAACAATCAGACCAGAAACACTTGTGTAACTCTTGGCCAATCTTGGTGATCCTTAGTCTCTTTTATCAGCTCTGACTCAATTGCCTCAGAACTCAGTCAGAGACACATTGGTCTCTCATCTCGACCTTGGCCCATCTGCCAAGTATATCTGGGGACAATGGCTACTGCCAGTGCAGTCAGATGAGAAGCCAAGGGCTCAGACTTGCAGATGCAGATGGCCAGGCACCTAAGCTGTGCATCCTGGTCCTCTCAGCTCAGCCTGCCTGGTAAGCACTTCCTCATCAGACATGCTTTCCCTGCTCGACCTGTGATTTTTATTTATCTGTTTGTGCTGGGGATAGAACCCAGGGCTTCACAGAAGCCAGGCAAGTGCTCTATCACATCCCCAGCCCACTGACCTACCCTGATGTTGAGGCTGGCCACTACCACCTCTCCTGTGGGCGTGATGATCGGGATGTTCTCGCAGATAATCCCCTGTTCCACGTCTACTACCTGGCCTGCAGAGAGAGTGCGAGGAGGGAGGAGAGGCGGAAGAGCTTTGGTGGGTTCTGTGTGCCCCCTGCTGCCCTCCCTTGTTCCCCCAGCAGCAAGCCAGTGGATTCCCAATCAGCACGGCTCCCAGGTCCCTTGGGAAAACAGTCAGGCCTTTTGACAAGTAGACCCTCCTTTCCCATTGTCTAGTACTGTTCGTGAGCTGCCACCCTGAGGTCCTCTGGAACCTGAGGCATGAAGTCTCTACTCCTGCTCTGTGGCTCTACCCTCCCAGCACCCTGTCAAAGGCAACTCCTGTGTCCAGGCCCCTCTTCCTGTTGTGTTATTTTATCTGGCAGCTGGTTGAGCTCTTGCTCCATGCTCGCACACTGCCTCAAGTTTTCTCCGGCTGCCCCGCATGGGCGCATGATCACCTACGCTCAAGGACTGCCTGCCTTCACTCAAGGACTGCCTGTCCTTTTTATTCCTTTTCTTTTCTTCTTCCCTTCTCTCCTCCTCCTCCTCCTCCTTCTCCTTCTTCTCTCTCTCTTTGATATTGGAGACTGAATTCAGGGGTGCCCTACCACTACTCACAGCCCTAGTCCTTCAGTATTCTTATTTTGAGATAGGGTCTCTCTGAGTTGCTAAGACTGGCCTGGAACTTGCAATCCTCCCTTGCCTCAGTCTCCTGAGTACCTGAATTATAGGCATGTGCCACCATGCCTGGCTACACCCCCTGCCCCCACTTTCTTAACTGATAATTCATCCAGAGTCCTCAGAAGGGTGCATCAGCAGTTTGGCTGGCAGCAACAACTCCAAGATGGCAGGTTGCTGAACCAGTACCTCTCCTGGGGAAGCCCTCCCCAGGGATCCCGTTAAACCCGGCAGAAATCTTCAATGACCCTGCTAGGAAGCGCTCCCTCCTGGTTAGATGGGATGGTCCCTGAGGGTCAGGATGGGAATGAAGCCCAGGCAGCAGGGAACAAGGCAGGGATGAGAGGAGGTGCTCTGCACAGGGGCAATCACCATACCTTGGATCTTCAAGGGCCCTTCCACACGAACACCAGACCGTACCATGGCCCCAGACCCTGCCTGAGTGTCCTCTGTCTCCCCGGGCCTTTTGAATCGACAGTGCTGAACATCTTCAAATACCTGGAACATCTCATGAACCCGTGCTGTGTAGCCAGCCAGCTCTGTCACCTGTAAGGAGGGCAGCATGGACTTAGACCTGGCCAGCTGCTAGCAGGGGAGCAGTCAGGGGTGGGGGCTGTATTGTGGTTACCTCCTTGTAGGACGACATGATCCGCTCAGTGGCATCTGCAGCAGCTGTGAGGAGGTTGCGGGCAATGGTGAAGGCTTCTGTGCGCTCACTCACCAGCTCCTCCTTCTCCAGGGCTGCCTTTTTCATGTCCTCTGAGTCTGCCCACCCAGTGGAGCGGGTGGAGGAGGGGAGACATTGGAAAGTCAAAATGAGCCAACAGGGGAAAGAGAGCTGGATACACACACACACACACACACAAGTCTGATCCCTGCCTCATACCAAATACCAAAACTAACTCCAAGGGGATCAGAGGTTGATGTATAAGAGCTAAGTGTATAAAATCAGTAGAAAATAAAGGTAAAACTTCATGACTTTGGATGTGGTAACTGTTCCTTAACTATGACATCAAAAGCACAAGTAACTAAAGAAAAATAGATCAGTTGAACGGCATCAAAATTAAACACTTCTGGGCACCAAAGAACATCATCAAGAAAGTGAAAAGGGCCAGAATGGTGGTGAATGCCTGTAATCCCAGTGACTCAGGAAGCTGAGGCAAGAGGATTGCAAGTTTGAGAGCAACCTCAACAACTTAGTGAGACCCTAAGGACTTAGTGAGACCCTGTCTCAAATAAAACAAAATAAAAAAGGGCTGGGGATGTGGTTTAGTGGTTAAGTGCCCCTGGGTTCAGTACCTGGTCCCCACCGCCACCAAAAAAAGGACTGGGGATGCAGCTCAGTGGTAGAGCACCCTGGGTTCAATCCTCAGCATCACCAGGAAAAAAAGAAAGAAGACAACATACCCACTGGGAGAAAACATTTGTGAACCACATAAAAAGAGAGAAAGAAAGAAAGAGAGAAAGAGAGAGAAAGAGAAAGAAAGACAGAGAAAGAAAGAAAAGAAAGAAGCAAGCAAGAAAGAAGACAACATACACATGGGAAGAAGACGTTTGTTTTTTTTAAAGTTTATAACACCTTTATTTAGTTTTGTATGTGTTGTTGAGGATCGAACCCAGTATCTCATGCATGCCAGCCTCAGCAATTTAGTGAGACACTGTTTCAAAATAAAATAAAATTTAAAAAGGACTGGGATGTAGCTTAGCAGTAGAATGCTCCTGGGTTCAATCCCCAGTACTGCAAAGAAGAGAGACAAAAAATACAATGGAATATTATTTGTATAAAAAAGAATGATGTACTGATTCATCTCATCACATAGATGAACCTTGAACAATTATGCTCAGTGAAGGAAGCCGGTCACAAAAGGTCACATATCATATGATTCCATTCCTATGAAATGTCCAGAACAAGCAAATCCATAGATTGAACGTAGATTGGTGGGTGCCAAGGACTGGGCAAGGGAGGATTGGGGACTGACTGATAACAGGTCTGTAATTTCTTTTTAGGGTGTAAAAATATTCTGGACTTAGATAGTGGTGATGGTTACACAACTCTGTGGATATACATATTTTTTAAATATATATTTTTTAGATGTTGATAGACCTTTTCAAATTTCTTTCATTTATTTATATGCAGTGCTGAGAATTGAACCCAGTGCCTCACATATGCTAGGCAAGTGCTCTACCACTGGGCCACAACCCCAGCCCCACTCTGTGGATATATTTAAAAAAGTCACAGAAATGTCCATTTTTAAAGGCTGAACTGGTCCCAGTACAATGGTGCATGCCTGTAATCCCAGATATACAGGAGAGGAAGGCAAAAGGATCACAAGTTGGAGGCCACCCAGGCAACTTAGTGAGACCCTGTCTCAAAACAACAAATAAGAAGGGCTGAGGATTAGCTCAGTGGTAGAACACCCCTGGGTTCATTCTCCAGTACCAAAACAAACAAAAAAGGCTGAATTACATGGTCTGTGAATCACATTTCAATAACATTGATTAAGAAAGTGAGTTACAGGCACATGGCTTTGTTTCTTGCAAAACCAGCTCCTCTTACCTGGACTATCCCAGCCCCTCTGTCCTGCACCACATGAGCCCCTGGATTTCCTCATCCAATACCCAGAGTTGTCTTTGAAACATGAATATCTTACTTCTGACCGCCCTGGGACCCATTTTCCCTCATGGCCCTCTAAGCCATGATCTCTGACCTCTGTGGCAATGGCCATCTTGTTTGATCCTAAGAGCTGCTCCAGTCTGAACCTGCTTTTCAGTGACAGTCTAGATCCCACTGTCATGCCCTTCGACCATCCTTGACCTTGGGAGTCCCCAGAGGAGCAGGGTTGTTATACGAGGAATCTGGAGATGGCAGTGAGGATTAAGGAGGAGGCCAACTCTGAGGATCCCCTGAGGGGTGCAGGGGAGTGAGTAGCAAGCAACCATCTGAGAGGTTCCAGGGGCCAGGATCCCTGGGGCTGGACTGGGAAAGAACACTACCCAGGGGTATATGTGATCCTGAAGTGGGAGCCTCAGGGATCAGTGCCAGGAGCAGGATGGGGACGGGGAAAAGGGACAGTGCAAGTTAGAGAGAGGAAAGGATAGATGGATAGAGTGCCTCAATTGCCTGCTGGTGCCTGGCCCAGGAAACCAGGTGCATGAGCAGGGTGTAGGGGTGAACATTAGTTCTCCAAATCTAAGGCCCTGGGTCTTTCTTCCCATGGTGCCCTTGAAGACAGTGGGGATACAAGTCCTCCTCCTTGATGTCCTGACAGAGAGTGGACAAAGGGAAGGGGTCCACAAGTCTGATAACTTCCTGGAGCCAGAACTCACTGTCCCTGCAGTCCCCTTTAGCGCCTCAGGAAGTTAAAGGCCTGGCTGCAGCAGAGCAGGTCAGGCCTTGGGCTGGAGTGAGTGGCAGGCTCTGCTCCTTTCCTAGGGCCTCCAGGCTCCTCACATAAGTTTATCTAAATCTTCCCCAGTGGTTAAGTGCCTGTCTCCTCCCACTGGCTCTCCTTGAAGCTCCTGGAACCCTCACTTGCCTCCAGGTACTAGGGACAAAACAGAAAACTCTCAGCCCTTATCCAGCTCTCAGTGGAAGGTGGGGAGAAAGGGATGAATTCCACAAAGAAGTGACACATGCAGGATGTTCAGAGCTTGGGAGAGGGGGAGGGGAAGATGAAGGTATGGTGGTCAAGGCAGGCCTGCTTAGCTGGTGCCTGGGAGCAAAGCTCTGACAGACAAAGGGACAAAGCCTCAGGGGCAGCTGAGGAAAGAACATTCCTGGCAGGGCACACAGCAGGGGCAAAGGCCCTGAGGTCCACAAATGCTTGATATTTAGGAAAATAACAAGGAGGCCACTAAGACAGAAGTGGGGCCAGCAAGGATGGGAACTTTCTTTGCATGTTTTCCAAAGGTTACTAGCTATGAGGCCAGGTAGCAGGGACAGGAGCTTACTTTTATTTATTTATTTATTTTTTGGTACTGAGGGTTGATCCCAGGGGTGATTTACCACTGAGTACATCCACAGTTCTTTTTATTTTGAGACAGGGTCTTCCCAAATTGCTGACGATGTCCTTGAATTTTCCATCCTCCTCCCTCAACGTCCTGAGCTGCTGTTAATTATAGATGTGTGCCACCATGCCTGGCAGTAGCTCACCCTTCTTTGAATCTGCTACAAACCTAGTTGGTTTCCTCATGGCTGGTTCCACGTGCTTAGGGCCAGGTATACTGGCTGGGTCCTTTGTATAGACCCTCTGGAATTAGATTTCTCCTCTGTCAGGGGTGGGGGGTAGTGTCACCCAGAGAGGGACACAGAGAGCTGAAGGTATGGAAACCCCAAAGTGGAAACACAAAGAGGGAAAAAATCAGAGACTTTGGTTTCTAAAACAAGTCAGGCTTAGATACACATATGTATAACTGAAAACCCTCTTACCAAACCAGCTAAACTAGAACACCTTTTAAAGCAGAACTGTGCTTGAAGATGCAGAGAAGGCAGAAAGTTTCATTGACCTCGCCTGGACTCTAGGTGCACTGAGCAAAAGGTCTCCTCTAAGAATTGGTAATTATATGTCTGGGCTTCAAATGAATATTGCCTCCAAGCCTTGGAACCTCCCTCTTCCTGCCCAAGCTGAGAGCTTAACATGAACATGACCTACAACTGGTTAATCACCCCTGGAGTGCGTGCGCAAAAGAAAAGAAGAGATGCATGCAGGAATTACACCCTCCATGGACATCACAACTATTCCCACAAGGGAATGATCCACCAGGAGTAAGAACCAGCAGGGAAGGTGATGGTAGATTAGACCCCCAAGAGCTTCAGATCACCAAGTCTTTGGAGAGATACTGTGAAATCGGCATGACTAATATGGTATGCAGCATAAAAGGAGCAGACAAAAAGAGGAGCAAATAACATACAAAAACAGTTTGAAATTTCTATCTGAAAATTTCTATTTTCAAACTTCTATTTGAAGTAGAATCAAATAGAACTTACAGAAATAGTCAGTGAGAAGTAAAAAAAAATTCAAATTAGATGTGACTGAAAACTGGTGAGCTGGAGCATTAGTGAGCAGAAAAAAAGACTGAAAACCCTGAATATTTGAAGGATGCACAAGCCTCCAGTAGGAGAAAAAGAAACCTACACCTAAACACATCATAGCACAACTGCAGAATGCTACAGAGAAAGAGAAAATTATAAAGGCATCCAGAAAGAAAATGCAGGTTACTAACAATTAAACTGTTCATAGATTTTTTTCAGCAGTAATGAAAGTGAGTCAACAATGGGACACTGTCAAAAGGCTGAGAGAAATGAACTGTCCACCTAGATTTCTGTACCCAACCTAAACTTAGTGCAGGAAAAGGGTGAAATAAAGATGTTTTCAGACCACAAAATAATTGAGACTGTCTCAGGATGAAACCCTTCCTGAGAGAACTTTTTCAAAATGTCTACCTGGAAGAAGGAAATGGAACATGGAGGGGCAGACTGAGGCCTAAGAACTGAATGCCAAGCAGAGAAATCAGTACACAAGCAGGTGAGTCTATACATACAACCACCAGCTGAAGCATAGCTAAGAACAAAAACCACGTGAAACCAAACTTCATGCTGGGCTGTGAGGGGGATAGGTTCTCCAAGGTCCTCTGCTCTAAGGACCGGGGGAGGAGAGGAGCTATTGATTAACCTGAGACTTTTTAAGAATGCATTAAAACTTCTCAAGGGTAACGGCTGAAAGGCTGAAAAGAAAACAAATGAGCTGTAAACCAGCAGAGGAACAAAGTGGGAACAAAGACAACCTGATCATCACTAAAGTCAAAGAACAGGCTCACTGTTCCCCCAAAAGGCCTCAGGGTGAGATCTCTACCCTCTGAAACCTGCAAGAACTGCTTTAGAGGTGGGGAAAACAAGGCTGCGGTCATGAAGGGGCTCACCCAAGGTACTCCCCAAATCCTCCCACTTCCAAGTTAAAGTTGGGCTGAGGACAAGGGACAGGTGGGCAAAACTGCACACGCATGGTGAAGAGGCATGCAGTACTCCTGAGTTGTGGTCCCAGGCTCAGTTGGGTGGTAACACGGAGCTATGAGGAGAGCTTGACCTCTGGCAATCTCATGATGCCAGCAGGGCCTCAACATCCTCAGTCAAAGGGGCAGGTGGCCGGTTAAGCACTGGGCCCTTGCAAACCCAGCACCCAGCACTACAGGAGAAAACAGGGACCTGACGCCATTTTCCCAGATCCCTGGCTCTCACCTGACTCTGAATAACCGGTTGCAGTGATAATGGGGACAGCCACCATGAGCAGGCCCGAGGCACTCCACACATACTTCATGAGGAATTGCTCCAGCATGACGTACCACAGACGTTCCAAAAGGATGAGGTTGATCTGCGAGGCCAGGTTCTGGTAGGAGTGCTGCAGCTGTGCCAGCTCCACCTGCCAGGACAGACACCAAGAGGCCCTGTGGCAACTCCTGTGGGGGTGATGGTGAGAATCTCCAAGTGCTGCTCACAGATACTTCACCATTCAATGGCCATGACTGGGCTAAGAGCTGGGGGTTACAATTGGGGTGGGCAAGGTCCCAAATGCGGGTAGTGCTGACGGTAAGGGACTGCCTGAAGTCAGTGTGGCACCTGTCCCTGCTTCCTACTATCTATCTAGCTGGGACACTTACCACTCCCCTCTCTGTAGCCTGGGTGGCCTCTGCATGAGGGGCTCTGGTCTCCCTCAGCACTGCCCCTGCATCATCAGTTCTGTTTTCTTTCTCTTTTTGTGCCAGGGGATTGAACTCAGGAGCACTTAATCACTGAGCCACATCCCCACCCCTTTTTGATACTTTATTTAGAAACAGGGTTTCCCTAAGTTGCTGAGGTTGGTTTGCAACTTTGCAATCCTCCTGCCTCAGCCTCCAGAGTCATTGGAATTACAGGTGTGCAGCACCGTGCCTGGCTCGCTCTAATTTTTCTACACTAAACTAAGCAAAGAGCAGTACAGGAGAGCAAAAGGTAGTGTTCTTGGCTTTGAAAAACTTGGTCAACAGTCTCTGTGTACTTAGGCCCAACCTCCTGCTACTTTGCCAGGGTTCCTCTCCATGAGAAACTTGCATTGCTTTTTCCCACCAAAACAGGATGGTATATTCCCCAACAGCCTGCATTCCAGCCTGGTTCTCCCTCCCTCAGAAGTGGGTAGGCCCTTGTACATTGGTCACTACCCTCTGCTAGGTCAGGACAGGGCAGGTGCCTCTTCAGGGAACTGGGTGGCAGCAGCAGTCAGACAGGTACGGGAGGCCAGAGATGCTGAAAAGTGCTCCTGGCAAGATGGCCACTGGGGCCTGGATTTCCTAGCTTGGTCCAGGTACACATGCCTTGGCCCTGTCTACCATGCCCGATTGATGAGAGCTGCCCAAGCTGGCACTGTTTGCCAAGTGCTTTTGCATCTCTCCATTTGATTTACACCCATATCAGAGCATGTGTATTCTTGTGCCCACTGTAGGACACTGAGGCCCAGAGAGACAAAGTGCCCTGCCCAACCTCATGCTGCCTGGAGGGAGCAAGCAGTGCAAGAATGTGGAGCACACTGGCAGGGCTGTTGGGAGAACCAGATTCTTATAAATGATGCTTTGACTTATTAAGAAAGGTTTACTTTGTTTTCAAGCAAGAAGTTGTGTGCACATGTGTGCCTGTGTGTGCGTTTAAATAAGCAGCCTCAGTGAAACCCTAGTAAAAAGAGAATACTCTGCTGTTTATCTGCCTAGAGTAACCTTTCCCAGTCAGTCAGTCACTTCTGCCCTAACCTGTTGATCTGAACCCAGGTCCTTGTCCATGGGACATCAGCCAGTGGGATTGGAGTGGGCCACATGCCTGCACAGCAAGGGCCATCGACCCACCTGTGGGGGCCTGTCACCTCACACAGTTTTCCAGCTGATGCCTATCGGACTGGCCAAGAATGCACACAGGGCAAATGAACTACTTCCTGAAGCCAGGGCCAGAGGAAGTTCTTCAAAGAACCAATGCTCTCTTCTACCTCTAGCACCTGAGGCTGCTCCCAGAGCTCAGCTTTTCTCAGGCCCAATTTCCTGTTCCTGAAGTGACTGTGTCTCCTCTGAGCACCCGATGATCCAGGCTCGTGCTGGGAGCTGGCAGGAGTGCCAGCCAAGGCTGACGATGTAGCTGCAGGTGATGTGCCAAGCACCTCACCCAAGGCCACGGCTGCCTGCCAAGGCCCTGCAGCCTGGCATGCAGGAGAAGAGGGGAGCAGGAGAGGGGTTACTGTGGAAGGCCAGGCACCTTTCTCCTAATCTGAAACCTGGTCCCACCTGGGACATCTCTCTCTGCAGTTTAGGGACAAGCCCTTTTTAAAAACCAGGCGCAATCCTGCTTCTCTACTTGATGTGCAACCAATGAGATAGGGTCCAGGGGCAAAAGGCCGCCTGACCTAGGGAGCACATACGGACCTTTAGGAGTCGGATGTCACCGCGCCCCTCCCCCCAAGGCCCTCAGGAACCGAAACTGGAGTTGCAGAGAACAGGACCTGAGGCAGCTGCAACCCCAGGCACGAGGAAGGGGAGTGGCTGCCATGATAAAGGAGGCACTGGCCTGGAGTAACCTTTCCCAGTGCCTGCCGGGCAGCCCAGGCCCACCAGAGAGCCCTGTGCCTGGGGCCTAGGCGGAAGGGCGGCCACGCTGGGGGCAGGGCCACTGCCGGGTGGGCAGGAAGTGTGTCCTGCTGCGGTGGCAGCTGGGGCCAGGCATCCCTGGCTCGGGGCCGCAGGGAGGAGGCTAAGCTGGTCTGTAACCGGGCAGACCCATGGCCTTGACCCTGAGTGCCGCCGCCGCCAGTGGCCGCTGAGCTGGGCGCTGCTCATTAACCTCGGCTTGGGCTGAGTCATGCCCATAATGCCGGCCAGCTCTGGCGGACGCCAGCCTTCAAAGGACCCAGAGAGAGGCTGGGCAGCAGGCTGCGTCCTACTGTCCCTGCTCCCAGATGGCAGGAGTCTCCTCCTGGCTGGCTGCAGCAGTGGGGTGAGCCAGAATGCAAGCATCTCAAACCGCTAGGATCCCCAGCTCCAAGTCCAGGGCCAGCTCACGGAGGAGGCCAAGCAAAGAAGCAGAAGTGGGCTAGAGCTGCACAGGCAGCCGGTGCAGGCCTGCTCTCCATTTCTGCTGTCCTGCTTCTCCATTTCTGTACCTAAGACCGTGGCCACCCAAGGCCTGGCCCGTCCCCAGGCCCCTTTCCACGGCCCACCGCACCTCCAGCATCTGCCCCACCATCTGCAGCTGCCTGCCCTGGGCCTCCCAGCTGCATGCTCTATTACAAGCCCAGTGCCCCAAACTGCCCCACCTCGTGGCCCCCATAGAAGGCGATTTCTTCGGAGTTGGCCACTACGCGAGAATGCATGTAGCGCAGCTCCCCCTTCCGCCGAGCCTCCTCTGCCACCAACTCTCCAAACTTGGGCGAGAAGGCACGCAGCACGTTGGCTGTGAGGAACACCACGAGGCCAGCAATAGCCGAGGGCCAGGCAGTGCCAGCTCCACGCGAGCGGGCAGCGCGAAGCAGCGTGTAGGAGGTCACAGCCACGTCCAGGAGTGGCTTGGTCAGGTTAGAATAGAGGTGGGCCACAGAGGCAGCGAAGGCCACCACATCCTCTGTCAGGGACTGGTCAGGGTTGCGCAGCCGCCCGTCCATGTTGCTCACTCGGTAGTAGGTCTGCTGGGAGAAGTAGAGGCTGTAGGCATGGGCCACCAGACGGCTGCGGAAAGACAGGGCCAGCTGGCCCTCCAGGTAGCGGATGGCACTGTTGATGAAGGTGGCAGGCAGGGCGATGAGCAGCCACTGCAGCAGCTGCCAGCTGAAGGCTCGTGGGTCCTTGCGCACGATGCAGCGGGCCAGCCGGCCGTCCAGGCGGGCCACATACACTGACAGGAAAGTCCGGCTCACCAGGGCAGCAGAGTGCAGTGCCAGCAGCGCCGTCTCCCGGCACAGGACCCGAGGGAACAGCAGCCGCAGGAGCACCAGGAGCCGCTGCAGGAATACCCGGTTCATGCCAGCCTTGGCCGCTGTGGCCCCCAGGGCCTCCTGCGTGGGGTCTCCAGCCGGCACCTGAGGGCCCCTTGTCGAAGCCAGACACTGGCGCACGAGAGGGTAGATTTTGTGGACTCCGTAGGCAGTGAGAGCCAGGACCACAGCTGTGCGCTTCAGCGTGGTCACCCGTGAGGGCCGTGGGGTGGAGAGCACCGGCATGTCACCTGGACTGGCAGGCACGCTCAGGGCTGGGACTGGTGCCTGAGGCAGGTGCTGGAAGGGCTGTTGCTCTGACCCCGGGCTCGTTGTCTAGGCAACTGGAAACCTTGCAGTGGTCCCTAAGACTGTCGCTTTAGGCCCTCGGGTTGGTCCTAGGGCCCCTGATGTGGGTGGGCTCAGGGCCCTCCAGGGTCGCGGCCTCCTCAGGCAGCCCAGGTGGAGGAACTTGGCTTCCCTCTCCTGTCAATCCCCTAGCCCCTGAGATGAGAGCCTCGAGAGGGCTCAGGCAGGGAGGGTGTCTCTTCCCCTCCTCCTCCTCCCCTGGTGGCGCCCCTTTCCGGGGCACCGGGTGAGTCCGTCCGCTTCGCAGTCTGGCTGAAGCGACAGTGACTCCGCCACCGGCCCAGAATCCCCACCCATCCAGCAGCCCTCCCCAGGGGCGAGCCGGGGGAAGGAGAGGAGGCGGAGGAGGGGCGAGAGGCGGAGTCGGGCGCGGGGTGCTCCACCCCGTTCTCACTGCACGCCGGCCCCGCCCCCCACCACAGAGACGAGGGACAACCCGGCAGGCTAGAGCAGTTGCCCTTGTTTTCCCGCCAAGGCCCCGCCCCTTCCCGCCCCACCCCGCCCCCTGTGCATCCGGAGTGCTGGAGGCGCCGCCGCCAGCCGCCCGCTGCGAGGCGCCGCTTCTTCTCAAGCCCTTGGCGACAGGCCCTCGGCTGGAGAGCGAGGCGGGAAGCGGCCGTGGGTGGAGCCTCAGGGGCCTTGCGAGGGCTGGTGGGCGGGGCCCTGCAGGCACTTCCGGTTTCCGGCTGCGGGGAAGGGGCGGGGCCGGGGCTGTGGTGAGAGTTTGGTGGTTGCGGCGGGGCGTGCGTGGTGATTGTGAGGAACTCGGTGAGCTGGGTCCGTGTGCCCACCTGGGCTCCAGGGTCGCGAAGGCTACCAGCCTTCCAGCGAGGGAGAAGGGCGAGCAGCGTGGAGAGGCCGGGGGTCTGGGAAATCTAGGGGCCGGGGGCCGACCCAGGAGTGTGGGAGAGGGCCGGGCTGAGGGAAATGGGCCCGCGGCGACTGTTGGAGCGGGGCTCTGGGGGCTCGAGGACCGGGGGACGGTGGCAAACCCCACCCGTAGGAGCACTGGGTGAGCTTTGGGGAGAGTTTGCCGGGCCGCCTGATGCCGCGTGGGCGGCTCGAGAGCTGGGTGGCGTTGTGACCCACCAGGGCTTCGGAGGAGACTCGCTTCTTCTAGAACTTTCTTTGGGCGTGGGCTTGGGATGCTCAGTCGAGACCTGGGTTTGCTATCGGCCCTGACTCCTGCCCTCTAGGAGTCGCTCGTGTGGGCCTTGTCAAGGCACCTCAAGGCCTCCCACCCCATGGAAGGCAGGAGCAGTCCGAAGGCTTTTTTAGCTCTTGAAAATGGTCCCAGAGGGAGGCGCTGTTTTTTTCCTCTGTGGGTCGAGAGGGTTGGGGACCGAAGGGCTCCCCGTTTCTGTGGGAGTGTGGGTGGCGGCCACGTTGGAGAAGGTGCAGTTACTAAAGCACTGCGGTCCCGGGGCTGACTGTAGCAGGGGTTTGAAAACTGCCCAGCGCGCCTGGGAAGGGAGCCCAGTGGGTGCTGAGGATTTCCTCCTGCTCGTGTACTCTTGTTTACGGAAAACGTTTTCTTAGTTAAACAGGCCTAAGGAGTCTCTGGGACTCCCCAGGGAAAGAACTCGTCAACAAAGGTGGCTCCGGACGTGTTAACACACATGCTGGAGGGCGGCAAGTAACTGTCCCCGTAAGCGGAAGTCTGTCGGGCGGTTGGACGCCATTGGTCAAGTAGCTACGGTCCGTTGAGCCCCGATTTAGCTGGTGCTTCACGGGCTCTGAAGCAGAGTGCTGGGTCCAGGGTGATGAAGGGCAACCCTGGCTTCTCCAAATACCTAAACTTGATGTCGGTGGTTGCGCAGTTCTCATGGCTTCTGTTCCCTCTGTGCCTTGCTAGGAAACAAGCTCACATCTCCTGTTGGAAACCTGCTAGCCACAGGATGAGTCTGCAGTGGACTGCAGTTGCCACCTTCCTCTATGCAGAGGTCTTTGCTGTGTTGCTTCTCTGCATTCCCTTCATTTCTCCCAAAAGGTATGGCCTGTGGAGCAGGCAGGAGGGTGCCTGCCACCAAACCCTGTAGCTTGTGCATGTGCAGCCTTGGTGGACCCTGGGGTTGGGGCCAGATGAAAACAGGTAGAACCTGTCTGGGTTGAGGGTGGCAGGGGTATGTTTTTTATTGCCAACCTCGCACACCCTTGTGGTTTGTCACATGTTGTTGAGTTCCTTTCCTGTGCACCCTGTTCTCTGGTCTTCAGAATGCTCCAAAAGGAAGATTTATCTCGTTTTGGAAACAATGCCCTACTGCCTACCCTTGGGCCCCCAGGGTGCGGAGGAGGGTGACTGTGTGTGAAATCCAGAACACTTGCACCATTGGGTCACATTGTTGCTGATTTGCTGACTTGTTTCCTAACTAGCCTCACTGGCATTGCATAGTAACCTCATGAGCATTACTCAGCCTGTGAAGGATGAAGCCATATTCCTTTTTAATGAACAAAGGAACTGTTAAAAGCTAATTTGAAGTTAATTTTTAATTACACGTGATACACAAACACTTAATTCCTGTTGAAATTAGAATGTTACAAGTAAGACTAAGTAGCCACAGATATCTTTGAAAATCATTTTTTAAAAATGAAAAATAGTCCTGATGCAGTGCCTGAGGAAAAATGCATCATCACCTAAGGAACGCTTTTGTTTGCTAAAAACCAAATCTGCATACAAATTAGGAAATGTAGAGCCCCTTGGAGCTGCAATCTGGGAAGCTTCCTAGGGCAAACTACCCACCTGAGGCAGGAGGATCGCAAGTTCCAGGTTATCCTGGCAACTTGAAGGCCCTCTTTCAAAATGAAAAGAGCTGGGGGTGTAGCTCAGTGGTAGGCTGCCAACCTTGCATAGAGGAGGCCCTGGCTTTAATCTCCAGTATCTCATGCCAAAAACAAAAGGCGGGAGGAGGGGTGATAAGGTGGAAGGTGCAGAATAAGACAGACTTAAACACTTACTTACCAAGTGCCAAATCAGAACTTTGTTGGCCCCTGATGGTAACAAAGCAACTGTTAAAACAATTGGGCTTTCAAATGCTGCCTCTGATAATGAGGAGGGGGCCTTGCTGATTTTAACAATATGTAAACATTTCTGAAGATAATTCTCCACATCCCGAAGTATTTGTGGATCTGGATTTTTTGTAATCAGAGTGGTAAAGACTAGATAACCAAAATTTGTCATGTAGAAAGTTCAAAGAAATACCAAGTGTGTATGGCAAACACTTAAATACTGCAAAGCCAAATATGATGAAAATTGTTTCTTACTAGAAATGGCCTGTGTTTTAAGACTTATTTTTTAGATTTTTTTAATACTTGTACAGACATCTTTTTATTACCCACCCCACTTTTTGTACCAGGGTTTGAACCCAGGGGTGCTTAACCAGCGAGCCACATCCCCAGCCCTTTTCTATGTTTTATTTTGAGACAGGGTCTCGCTAAGTTGTTGGGACTGGCTTTGAACTTGGAATCCTCCTGCCTGAGCCTCCCCAACCACTAGGATTACAGGCATGCAGCACCACTCCTGGCTTTTTAAACGCTCTTGAAGGGACAATATGAATTAGAGAATTACAGGCAGCTAAGGCTGACTTTGTATGGGCTTTTCTACCACAGGGGAACAGCTGGCTTTCTGTTCTGCTTAGGGCCTGGGTCGTAGGGATGTGTATGTGTGTTTTTCTTTAGTCCCTATGCTTTTCATTTCCTTTACAGATGGCAGAGGATTTTCAAGTCCCGTTTGGTGGAGTTGGTAGTGACCTATGGAAACACCTTTTTCGTAGTTCTCATCGTCATCCTTGTGCTGCTAGTCATTGGTGAGTGAGCTGAGTGGGTCTGGGGGCAAACTGCCTATCCTAGATCTTGTGCCATGGCCTCTGCTGCAAAGCCCTGTGCCACTTTGGATAAGTCCCCTGTGTCTTTCTCTTGGAGAAGAAGCTCCCTTCTATTTATTTATTTATTTATTTATTTATTTATTTATTTATTTATTTATTTTGGTACCTGGGATTGAACCCAGGGGTGCTTAACCACTGAGTCACATCCCTAACCCTTTTTTACATTTAGAGACAGGGTCTTGCTGAGTTTTTAGGGCCTTGCTAAATTGCTGAGGCTGGCTTTGAATTCACGATCTCCTGCCTCAGCCTCACAAGCTACTGGGATTACAGCTGTGCTCCACTGAGTCTGGCAGAAGCTCCCCTTTGTGGAGAGGGTGCTGCTGACTACTAGCAAGGCCTTCACTTTGATAGGTGCTTCTAGCAATAGGTGTGGGCTTACACCAAGAGGTCTTTTTATGCTCTTAAGATGACTACCTCGTGTTTCTGGTGTTGCTCCTTGGGTCATTTTAGAACTGACTGGGAGAAACTAACTGGCCCCCTGACTTTGGTCTAAATAGTGCTGCTTGTGAGTCACATAGAGAACAGTATGGTCTCCTCCCTTGAAGTTGAAACAGTGCCTTGGATATAGGACTGAGCACCAAGTAGATGGTGAACTTTGCTAGGAAGGGGAACCCTTTCACATCCTATGGGAAGGACCCAGATTTTTGGCAGTGTCTTTTGGGAACAGATCCCAGAGTTCTCTGCATTTTTGCTAGACTTGAGGTTTTTCTGGATCCTTCTACCTGTGTATATAACCCCAGCATCGAGTTGTATATTTGCAGGGATTTGAAAGATAAAACAGTCAGAGGGCAGGCTTCAGGCTTGTGTTAAGATGAAAGGGGAACATTTTATAATGAGGTGGTGTTGAGAACATTTGGGGCCACAGGAAATCAATAATGCTCTTTTCTGGCTATTAGATGTTTGTTGTTTTGCTGTGGTGAATGATCATTATAGTCACGTTGCTTAGACTCCAGAGCATTTGCTTGGCTCTGCTGCAGATAGCAGTCCTGTTTCAGAGCCGTGACACTTGCTTAGGTGTAGAGTACTTCTCTCCCTCAGTGCCCAGAATTTCTGCCACAGGGTCAGGGATGTAGGTCAGAGGAGTGTACAGAGCCCCACCCACTAGCTACATTATTGGGTATTTCTCTTTCCTGATGTCCTGGGGCCTGATGGGATTTGTTCAGGCAAGACTGTTTCTGAACAGGCCAGGTGTGGCCTACCAGTTCCCAGGCACATAGGGTAAGTGCCTGCTGCCCACATACCTCAATGTTCTTGAAACACTTGGCAGGTTCCCTGGAAGCACCTCTTTTTGATCAGGGTTCTCTCCCTTCAGCCTCTGAGCCAGGAACCAGTAGGGAATATGCGAGTCATCCTTGGGACTTGCCCCTTCCCCAAACCAGAGCCATAGTCTCTCTTTTCTAGTGTAGCTTACCCACTAGGAAAGCTAGCTTACCAGAGAGGCCTTTTGTAGAATCTAGTAGTTGTCAAAGCATTCTTTTTGGAAGATCACGGGTCTGCTGGAAGTTCTAGAGAGACATATGTCTATGATGACTATCTGTGTCCTATCATAATGATAAGCATAATTTAGAAACATCTGCAGATCTTCTGCAGGTAGAAGTATTAATAGTAGAACTACTGAAAGGTAATAGGTACAAGTAGCACGAGCTACAGCTCTGGCTAGCGTTGTTCACCAGGAGTGGTCTGGATCAGATATGACTGGGAGAGTGGGGGTGATGCGGCAGGGTCCATCTGCCTGGCTGGGACCCAACATGGGGGTGGGGACTGGATTCTGCTGTGGGCTTTGGTTGGTAGTGCTCAGCCTCCCCCAACCCTAATCTCCTCTCAGCTGTTAGCCATTGTGATCCTTAGGATGATGGAGTTCTTGGATCGCAACAACAATGTGAGAAGTCATATTTTTAATCTCGTTTTTCTGATTGCAAAATGGTACATAGTTAATATTAAAAATGCAGAAATTTCTGGGTGTGGTGACACTTGCCTGTAATCATAGCTACTCAGGAGGCCGAGACAGGAGGATTGCAAGTTCAGGGCCAGCCTCAGCAACTTAGTGAGGCCCTAAGCAACTTAGTGAGAACCTGTCTCAAAATAAATAAAAAGGACTGGGGATGTAGCTCAGTGGTAAACTGCTCCTGGATTAAATCTTCAGTACCCCCACCCTCAAAAGATGCAGAAATTAAAGATAGGAAGTTGAAGTCCCCTGTGAGCCCATGCCCCACAGGTAACCATCATGAATACTTTCTTGTGCATTGAAGTATATACAGTGCTGGGATCATATACACATTGTTTTGGATTGTGCTTTTTCTGTTTACCTTAGGAATCTTTTCATAGCAATCACATTGCTTTTAAAAACCCGTGCCTTTAATCTCAGCAACTCTGGAGGCTGAGGCAGGAAGATCGCAAGTTCAAAGCCAGCCTCAGCAATTTATCGAGGTGCTAAGCAACTCAGTGAGACCCTGTCTCTAAATAAAATACAAAATAGGGCTGGGGATGTGGCTCAGTGGTCTAGTGCCCCTGAATTCAATCCCCGGTCCCCCTTCCTACCTCCTCACTAAAAAAGATTTTATAGTGCTGGGTGTGGTATTGCACACCTGAAATTCTGGCAACTTCAGAGGCTGAGGCAGTAGGATCCCAAGTTTGAGACCCTTAGGGAGACCCTTAGCAACTTGACCATACCCTGTCTCAAAGTAATAAAAGGGTTGGGGATGTGTCTCAGCAGTTAAGCACCCTCTGTTCAATCCCCAGCATCAATCAATTGGACTGGGGATGTAACTCAGTGGTGAAGTGTCCCTGGGTTCAATCCCCACTATCCCACCCCCTGCAAAAAAAAAAAAAGTTAAATAAAAGATTGTATAGTATTCTCACATGGTTGCACCATAGTTTAATTCCCTTTATAGGCGTCCTTGTACATGCTTCTGTGGGATAAATTCATAAAGGTGGAATTGCTGAACCTGAAGGTATGAACATTTTACATTTCTTAATGGATATGTTGTTGTACCAGTTTATACCCCTACTGGCAGTGTGTGAGAGTGCTTGCTTGCATCATGACACAGATTTAACACAAAGACACCAGGAAGGGCAGGTATATTTTTGTAATGCAAAATCAGCATAAAAACCAACCAGTCCCAAACCAAGAAATTATAAACCAAACAATACCAAGACATTAATACCCACTAATACCTTTTTTTTTTTTGATACTGGGGATGGTATCCAGGGACTTATGTTGTGCATGCAAGAAAAGCACTGTACCACTGAGCCACACCCTCAGTCCCAAATAGTGATCTCTTGCCCTTCTTACATGGGGAGCTATTAAGAGCATTCTTCAGGTAGATTTTATGTACTGACTTTTTAAAAGCCATCTCAGGTAAGTGGGGAAAAGTAGTAGGTGTGTTGTGGTTCCATGTACATCAGTCTGTAACATAGAAATGGAACCGTAGTGCTGTGCATTTGACAATGACTCTTTTGGGAGTAGAGGTTGTTTCACTTACTCATGGTTATTTGAATACCCACTGTGTGCCCAGAGGTGTGCTAGCTCTTAGGAATATGGTGGAAAAAACTCTGCTTTCATAAAGTCTACTTTGGGGAAGACAGACAAGAAACAGGTTTTAAGATAATTTCAGAGAGAGATTTGTATTATAAAGCAGATAATGGGGTGATGTGACTGATAGTGACTTTAGATTAGGGGACCACATACTTGTATATACACTGTAGGGGGTGATTAATCCCTTTTTACATATCTTTTTATTTTTTCCCGGTACTAGGTATTGAACCCAGCCCAGGGGTACAATATCACTGAGCTACATCCAGTTCTTTTTGTTTTGAGACAGGGTCTCGCTGAGTTGCCCAGGCTGTCCTTAAACTCAATCCTCTTGCCTTGGCCTCCCAAGTAGCTGGGATTACAGGAGTGCCCCACCATTCTTGGCATGTTTGAACTTTTTTGGGTAGTGAGTACTGGGGATTGAACTCGGGGCACTTGACCACTGAGCCACATCCCCAGCCCTATTTTGTATTTTATTTAGAGACAGGGTCTCACTGAGTTGCTTAGTGTCTTGCTTTTGCTGAGGCTGGCTTTGAACTTGTGATCCTCCTGCCTCAGCCTCCTGAGCCCCTGGAACTATAGGCGTGTGCCACCACACCTGGCCATGTTTGAACTTTTGATGAGCATAAATTCCTTTTCTAATCAGAATAAGACATAAATAATAAAGCCTATTGTAAAACTTAGAAACCCTTGATTTCAATGGAGCTCCATGGTTCTTAAGCAGGTGTTTCCACAAACAGGATAGCTGGCTTGCCAGTGAGATAGCTGGCAGACTGACTTGAGAGAAGGAGAACAAGTGAGATTGGGGGCACAGTGGGAAAGGGATGCTGCCACTGTTGCCAGCAATACTTAGCCTGGGTTAGTGAAGTGTAGACTAAGCTGTGGTCTGGATAGAATGGAGCAGGTATTGATGTGCAAAGAGCCAGAGCAGAGAGGAGGCCTGAGGGAGGAAGCTTTTGATAAAACCTCCCATGGGTGTATGTGTGTGTATGCAAGTAGAAGTAATTGGGGAGATGGATTTGAGGGAAGTGAGGCCAACCCTTCTCATGGTACCTGTTCCTCTTGCCCAAGTGACAGCTAAATACTCCTGTCTTCTCTCTGCTTCACTATAGATGCTGTGCGTGAGATTCGGAAGTATGACGATGTGACAGAAAAGGTGAACCTCCAGAACAATCCTGGGGCCATGGAACACTTCCACATGAAGCTTTTTCGTGCCCAGAGGAATCTGTACATTGCTGGTTTTTCGTTGCTGCTGTCCTTGTGAGTGGGGAGGGGCCAGGGTCTGTGAAGTGAACCTTGGGTTAGTTGGGGACATGGAGCTCTGTGTACACAGCCTCCTGTGGCTTCAGCTCCTCAGGCTGTGGCTTGAACTCAGCGGCCCCGTTTGTGTTTACGGAGCCACAAAGTTGACCCTTCATCTCCAGAGGCAGCATGGAAAGTGGGAAGGGATTGACTGAATGCCAAAAGACCCTAACTCTCTCTCTGGTCACTAGGAAAAATATATTACCATCTTGCAATCTCTTGCATATAGATCGAAGTGAATGACAAAGCCCTTCCCTCCTTTCCCTCCTCTGGAAGAAGACATGTGGAGCCCAGCTTATAAGGGACTGACTGACCAAGGACCTTTTCTGTATGGGGTGCTTAACTTGAGAAGAGTGGGCAAAAGCGACATGGAGGGGGCCAAGATCTATCCTGTCCTTAGGACCTTTCCAGGTGTAAGCATGTCTTGGCCACATGTTGTATTCTATGGCGCCCTGAGTACTTCTGGTGTTTTTGTTTTGGACAAGGCCAAGTCTTGGTCAGGGCCAGCAGTGGCTAATTGGGCAAGACCAGACTAGTACAAAGTGCCAAGTAGAGTCTGGGTCCCTGTTTGCTGCCTCCTGCTTCATTCATGGGTTCTGATCAGTGGAGCCTGGCAGGGAAGTATATAGAAGCTCAGATTAAGGGTGGATAAAGGTATTAGGAAGATTTGCTGCTATGTGATTCAGGGCTAAAAAAGCCAAGTATCTTACTTAGTCCATTTGTGCTGCTGTAACAAAATAACCTGAGACTGGTAAGTTATAACAGTAAAATTATTTCTCACAGTTCTAGAGGCTTGGAGTCTGAGATCCAAGACACTGGCAGGTTTGGTGTCTGGTGAAGGTTATTTTCTACGTCTAAGATAGTGCCTTATTGCTGCATCCTTTGGAAAGGCAAAACATTATCCTCATGTGACAACATGGCTAAAGAAAACCTAAACTGGTTCCCTCAAGGCTTTTTCAGTACTGGGGATTGAACCCAGGGGCACTCTACCACTGAACTATACACCAACCCCGCCCCCCCCCCCCCCCCCCCCCGCTTTTTTTTTTTTTTTTTTGAGACAGGGTGTTGCTAAGTTGCTGAGGCTTATCTTGAACTTGGAATCCTGTCTCAGCCTCCCAAGTACTAACCTCCAGGCCTTTATAAGGCACTAATCAATTTATGAGAATAGGGCCCTCAGGACTTAATCATTTCCAAATAGGCTCCACCTCTTAATTCTACCACAATAGGTATTAAATTTTAACATATGATTTTGGGGGGCATTGAGATCATAGCACCAAGTGAATGTGTGGATTCTTAGGCTGGGCTCGTGGATGGTAATTTCCTACCTGGTTGTGTGCCCAAAGACACAAGACTTGTCAGTACCTAAGGGGTTCTTGCCCTCCAATCTTGTAGTGCCTCCTGTTTCACTAGGCACTGGAATGATTACCTATCTGGGATTTAGCCTTTTAGGAAATAGCCTTAGTCACTCAGATGATCTTGGACTCCCTGGATCCATCTTGGAAGGGGGTAGGCTATGAAACTGGAGAAAAGAAACATTTTTTTGTTTACTGTTTTATCTTTAGTGTTTAATGTGCTGAATGCACGTGTGTGTGTGTGTGTGTTTGCTGAGAATTGAACCCAGGGCCTTGTGACTGCTAAGCTCATACTCTGCCACTAAGCTACACCCTCAGTCCTAACATCTTTTTAATCACAGATATAATCTGCAACTTTGACATCCCCAGATTGAGGAAAGTAGGAAATGAGAAGGCTGGGAGGAATCAGACACATACCCTAGATTCTTGGAGTTTTAGGAAGCTCCAAAAAAAGTATGATGTTGTGGTTTGAGAATGAAAGAGAAGCATACTCTGAGGCTCTCAAACAGGATTCTGAGTATGACCATGAGTCAAATGAGGAAGGAAAGAGAGCAGAGAGGAGGAGAGGAAGCTGAGGGAGGATGTCTGCCAGCAGCATCTAGATCTTTGGTGGATTGGGGTTGTAGCTTAGTGGTAGACAGTGGTAGAGTACTTGCCTAGTATGCACAATGCTGTGGGTTTCATCTCTAGCACTCTAGTGGGGAGAGGTATGGGAAGGGTGAAATCCTGCCATGAGCTCTGCATGGGGAAACAGGAAGAATTGTGGGGGACAGCAGGACCCTTTACATGACTGCTAAGGAGATGGAGGACAGAAGGAAACATGGTAAGAGAATTGAAATCCCTGGTGGACAAAGGTCTACTACATTACCTGTCTTCTCCAAATGATATAATTTCTTAGACTCAGTGGTATTATGTCCAGAAACTATTGAGGTTGGATGCAGGTGGAATTGCTGCTGATCCTTGTGGAATTACAGGGTGAGAGAGATGCTGGAGGGCTATAAACAGGCCAACCTCCTGGTTTTCAAAGGGAGGAGGTGGGTGAGGAAATGACCAAAATGGAAGACTTTGACTGATCCCAAGCTGTACTCTAGAAAGAAAAGCTTATGTGCTTTTAGAAAAGACAGGGATTATTGGTGACAGCTATGAGTTCCTGGAGAAGTTTATCAGCCTTAGCCCTACCTTCTGTAGATCAAGCATAGATGGATTCTCAGCACAGTGTTTGCTGAGCTGTAAGGCTGTTCTCAGATCAAATGCTGGGGTATGGGCAGGGCGCCAGCCTAACATTGTACTTAGATGTGGTCATAACTCACATGAGTGACTGGTGTGTGGATCTACACCATCCAAATAGAGACCTCTGTAGGCCCACTGCTTGCCTCTGTCCTAATCCATGATTATCTGCATGAGGGCATGAAGGACAGATGTGGAAAGAAGTGGGACATTAGAAAGAATGGCAGATAGGCTAGCAGTTATGTCCCCGTGCTTCCCATAGACTATGCTAAGTTCTTTTCTCTCCTGACTCTGTTCTGCCTCTAGAAGGATACATCCAGCTCAGATGCTGTAGGTATTGTATAATCATGCCAGGGCATAGCGGTCCCCTCTCTTCGGCAACTTTAGGGTGGCCAGGCTACCAGGAGAATATGTTCCCAGTGTTGTCCTCTGTGTCCATTACTGTTGGATTAGGATATTCAGTTTAATTTCTGCTATTGACCTTGTTTTTCTTTTTAATTGAGATATGTGCCATGTAATGACAGGACATGTTCTGAGAAATGTACCATTAGGCAGTTTCTTTTTTTAAAGGGTGCTGGGAATCAAAACCAGGGCCTCTCACCTGCCAGGTAAGCACTGTACACGTGAGCCACATCCCCTGTCCATGGTAGACAATTTCATTGTGGTAATGCAGAGCATATTTCGTAAGCCTAGAGGTACAGCCTATTGTGCATCTAGACTGTGTGGTCTAGCCTGTTGCTTCTAGGCTAAATCCTGTATAGCATGCTACTTTCTTGAGTACCGTATGCAGTTGAATACAATGGGAAGTATTCGTGTATCTAAACTTAGAAAAGGCATAGGGGCTTGGAGTGTAGATCAAGGGTGGAGTGCTTGCCTTGCATGTGCAGGGTCTTTGGTTCAGTCCTCAGCAATGCAAAGAAACAAAACTCCCAAAACAATGTTGATTAGAAAGGTACAAAAAGTTGGTACAACTCTGTGGGGCACTTCCCATAAATGGAACAGCTGTTCTGGGTTAGTTGGCAAGTGAGTGGTGAGTGGATGTGAAGACCTAGGACATCACTGTACACTGCTGTAGACTTTATAAGCACTGCACATACGGGCTACACTGAATTCATAATATTTTTCTTCCTTTAATAATAAACTAGCCTTAGCTTAATGTAACTTTTAACCTTTTTAATTTTAACTCTTGTAATAATATGGGATAAACCAGAAACCCATTGTATGGTACAGCTGTACAAAAATATTTTTATACCCTTATTCTAATCCTTTTCCTTTTAAAATTATTTCTTTTTAAACTTTTGTTAAAAATAAAGACAGAAACACACAAGTCAGCTTAGGCCTGCACAGAGTCAGGATTATCAGTATCACTCTTCCACCTCCACATCTTGTCCTATCATTAGGTCTTCAGGGGCAGTAATATGCATGGAACTGTCACTTCCTTTGATGACAGTGCCTTCTGCAACATCTCCAGAATGACAGCCTAAGGCTCTCTTTGAGGATGTGTCACTCCTTTTAGAAATATGTCCATAGTGGTTTCCTTGATGTTTGTTTTTTTCATCATAGATTTGCTTGTAAGCAGATTATGTATCATGAATATTCCTCTCTCTTAATGGAAATTCTTAGGGGTTGGGGTCTGTGTCTTCACAAACTTTTTTATAAATATAGTGCTGGAAATGGAACCCAGGGCCTTGCACATGGTAGGTAAATGCTGTACCCCTGTACTGAGCTATACCCCAGCCCCATGTTTTCACATTTTTTAAGAAGCTTGTTGAGGTCTACAAAAACTGCTAAATGCTTTTCTGTGAATTTTCTTGGGGAGTCTTCTTTTTCTTCTCTTAAGTTCCTTTTCTTTTGTCTTTTTTTTTTTTGACCATGCATTCACTGTCCTCTGCCATATATGTGATGCATTGTTGACTGAAATGGCATATGGCACATGACTATGTAGTAAAATTCACCATTTTTGGCGTAGAGTTCTGTGAGGTTTTTATTTTTATTTATTTATTTTTGCTGATTGGGGTATCCATCCTTGAACCTTGCTTATGCTAGGCAAGAGCTATACCGTAGAGCTACATCCCCAGCCCTGTTTGAGAATTCTTGGACAAATGTGCTTTTGTTCACCACAATCAGGATGCAGAACGGTTTGAGATTTTCTTTCTAACTTAAATGTAAATGAGTAGCTTCAAATAAGTCAGCTTTCATTTATCCCATAAAGTATTCCCAAAGTGATGCCCGGGAGTGGGAGAATGGAGTTCAATTTGATGGTGCTGTTCACATTGTGCTCTTACAGTCCTAATCCTTTATCTCTTGTGTTGGCAGCCTACTCCACTGTCACCTCTTCCTTTGACAAGCATGTAAGACTTTACCTAATTCCCTTTTAAAAGTGTCAAATAAGATAAATGGCTGATTTCCCTTGTTCAGATTGTTCACGCAACCACATATCTCACCTCTCTATCTTAGTGGCGGAAACTTTGAGAGCTACATGTCTGCTGTCTTGCTGTTCCTGCAGCACCCTCATGTGGCTCCATCCAGTCACAAGGTGGGTCTTCTGGGACATCTACTTAGAAAAGGCACAGTGATCTCAGGGATCATTGTGGGTTCACCAGTTGCCCACAAATGATCTATTTAGTCATTTCTAGAATTTTTCCAGAAATACATACTCCCTAGTCTAAGGGTCAGATCCTATGATGATGGCTATGGCCCATAAAGAACTTCTGTTGTTTTTAAAATTTTAATACTTTTTTTAAAAAGAGCCAGAAATGCTTGTAATCCCAGTGACTCAGGAGACTGAGGCAGGAAGATCACAAGTTCAAGACCAGCATCAGCAACTTAGCGAGACCCAGTCTTAAAAAATAAAAAGTCATGGGGATGTGGGTAAATGCCCTTGGGCTCAATACCTGGAACCAAACAAATTAAAAATAAAAATAAAAAAGTGTTTCAAGGCCTTGAACTGTCCTTGAACTCCTGACTCAAGTGATCCTCCTGGTTTAGCCTCCTGACAGATGTATTCCACTGTACCCATCTGGAATTACTGTTTTTGTGTAATCTTAGCCACAGAAATGTTCTTGTCCACACTTTATATCTCTACAACCTATATGTGACATGCAAGAAACACCTAAAGATAAAAAGCCATCCTCTATTATTTAAGTTACAAACATTATATCTGGTTATAAAAAAGTATAAATAAACATAGCTCCCCTCAAACATACTACAAATAATACAAAAATTTCAAGCTACAGGTAGTAATAGGGATTTTTCTGGACTTGTAAATCATTTTTACATGTGTACAGCACTTTCCTTACAAGTGCCATATCTTTTGTTTTAACTCAACCATGTCTCTTAGCAAATTTTCCAGATGACTCACGCAGACCTCCCTCATTCTTGACAGCTGTGTAGTGTTCTGTTTGTGAGAGGCGCATCCTTGGTTTAATGAGTTCTGTGCCAGGATATGTGAACTAGCTTGAAATTACGAAAAAAAATTTCACATGCAGTGTCATAATGTTGCCCAGACTGGTCTCATCAAATTTCTGGGCTCAAGTATCCTAAACCTTATTCTCCAAAGTAGCTGGGACTAGGGCTGGGGATGTAGCTCAGTAGTAAAGTGCTTGCCTGGCATGCATAAGACCCTGGGTTCAATCCCCAGTACTGCAAACAACAACAAAGTTGTGGCTGGGACTACAAGTGTGTGCCACTGTGCCCTGCCAGCATTTTTACTATTGAAAATTCAGCATCCCATTCTGTGGTTTCCAGCCTACCATCTGCATGTTAGGTTCCCATTTTCCTTTTTTTCTAACTGTTGGAAACTGCTCTAAGTGTGGCCTGGGACCCAGTAGCCTTGGGAGGACCTGAACTTGCTGGGAGCTCAGCTTCTTGAGCCTGTCAGTGAGCACCTGTCTTTGGATGAGTTCCCTGGTTAACTGAAGCACTTAACAACTTGTATGGTGCTGCCCTGTACCTCCTGTGAATGTGACCGGTAGGCCACTCCTGGCTGTATTATGAGGTTTTACTTCCTTTATCTAGTCTGGACTCATTCAGAATGATTCATTGCAATGCCTACCTCCTCATACACCTGGGCTGCTGCTTTCAGGAACCCAGTTACTAGCTACCCTTTGTGTGTTTGAAGCTTGCCTCTCACATCTGTCAACACATGCTGTCAGCCCTGGATAAATAGTAAATAAATAGACTAATCCCTCTTATAGGCTAATCCTTTGTTTTTGTACTTTGTGTCCTTGTGTATATGCCTCTCCAGACTTTTATGCCCACTCTTTAAAAAATGACCCACTGTTAGCCATTTGCATGCCCATGTGAAAGATGGAGAGCAATCTCTCTTTGATGGGGCTAGTTTGGTTGTATTATGAGAATCGTTTTGTTTGGTCTTAGCAAACCTTGGAGCATTACAATGCATAACACATTGCTGGTTCTCACGGGCGAGTAAGGTAGCATAGTTGGGAGACCAGCACTTCAGTAGCTTTTAGCACATTGTGTTGAAGTCAAGGCAGAGGGAACTCAGCTGCTGTGGGAGCATAGTTGGACAGTACACACTTTCATAGGGTAGAGGTGTGTGCAGTTGGTAGGTCAGTGCACAGGAATCAGAAGTTAGGAGGTTTACGTTCCTGTGCCTATGCTAACCCCTTCAGCAGCTGTGTGGTCTTGGATAAGCAACCTACACCTCTCACCCTCAGTATTCTTTTCTGTTAAACAAGGGCTTATCTAGCACTGGTCCACCACATGGCTTCACCTGTGTGTGTGAGCTCTTACATGGTGTTTTGGGTCTGGTTGAAACCAATAAGGAGGACTTTAAAAACCCTTTGTATTAAGAGGGAATTTATGTGTGTGTTTTTTGGTTGGTTTCGTACTAGGGATTGAACCCAGAGGTATTGAACCACATCCATAGGCCTTTTTATATTTTGAGACAGGGCCTTGCTTAGGGACTAGCTAAATTGCTGAGGCTGTTTTTGAACTTCTGATCCTCTTGCCTCAGCCTCCTGAGTTGCTGGGATTAGAGGCGTGTGCCACTGTGCCCACTTGTGTTGTGTGTGTGTGTTTTGGATACGGGGGATTGAACTCAGGGACACTAAACCACTGAGCCACATCCCCAGCCCTCTTTTGTATTTTATGTAGAGACAGGGTCTTACTGAATTGCTTAGGGCCTCTCTTTTGCTGAGGCTGGCTTTGAACTGAGGATCCTTCTGCCTCAGCCTCCTGAGCCCCTGGGATTACAGGTGTGTGCTACTGCGCCCAGCCTGTGTGTGTGTGTTTTGATTGAAACCAGGGGCCTTCTACCACTAACCATATCCCTACCTTTTTTATTTTTTGTTTTTTGGTTTGAGATAGGATCAAAGTTGCTGAGGCTGGCCTTGAACTTGAGATATTCCTGCCTCAGCCTCCTGAGTCACTGGGATTACAGATGTGTGCCACCACACCTGGCTAGATGGGAATTTGTGAACAGAGAAGGGCACCCAGGAGAGATGACCAAACATTGTGCCCACGGCTGAATCCCAGCCAGGGTTCAGATGCCAGGTTCTTTGCGTTGGTGAATGCTTTAGTACTGAATGGGTGATTTCAGCTCACCTCTAGCTAGATCACATAGTGGGCTGCTCTTTTTCCTGGCCTGACTTTGGTAGGGAGATGTCTATACAATCTGTGCTAAACTTGACCTCTCTGAATGGCTTCTTAAGTCTTATTTTATGTTAATGACTGCAATCTCTTAGTCCCTTTCATATATCAAAAGATCAGGAGGTCATCTGGTAGTACATATTCATTGGAGGAATATGAGACTTTTCAATTTTTTTTATTTTTTGTTGTTCTGGGGGTAGAACCCAGGGCCTTGAATAACTGAGCAAGTGCTCTATCTACCACTCAGCTGCATCCCCAACCCACGTGAGGCTCTAAATAAGCAAAAATGAGAAAATAAGTCCTGAGTTGCAACTATAACTGCTCTGGATATATACCTTTGCTATGTAACTTTTCAGACCTTTCTACATGTAATAGCAGCTAGTACTTCTTAAACATTTTATGTACCAAACATATATTAAGGTTTTACAATTCTGCCATGAAGAAACTTGGGATCAGAGAAGTTCAGAAACTTCTCTGAGTTTTTGGAGTTAGTCATTGGCAGAGCTGAGGTTTCAGAGTGCTCTGACCTGAGCACCTGGATTTTTCCCTACAGAATTCACATGCTTCTTAAAAATGAGATCAAGGTTTAACTGTCACGTGTAGTGATTTATATTTGCCACTGAGTTTAACGTAAATGTTTTTTCCTGGACAGCTGATCTGTCTCTCTAGCATTCTTGTTTGCCGCCTCCCAATTCCTCACTGGTGGACATTAAGCCAGTTGCCCTGGGTGTTTTTTTTTTCCCCAACATATAAACAGTTGAAAACAACTCTCAGTTGTCATTTTTCCTGCACTTCAGCTAGCCCCACTTTATTTGGCCCTCCTGGTCCTGTTTATCTCTTTCCCTTCCATCTTTGTGTGCATCTCACTGGGAATAGCTGGCTGTTCTTGAACATGTGCAGGCCCCAGCCTGTAGAGCAGGGTAGATGGGGACAGAAGAGGTGGGCAATAGGGCAGAGGGTTTCAGAAAGAATTTGTTTGAGACTTTTCTGGGTGATAGACAGCCAAGGGCATTTTCTATTAGTGATGTGGCCTGGTCAGTGTCCTGAATTAAAATTTTAAGACTGTGTGGGATAGAGTGGAATGGGAGTTCATTGTGAGAGATTCTATCACCCTCAGTCAGGGCACTGGTAGCTAGAGTGAAGGAGGGAACAGGTCTAAGAGACACTGATGCCTGGGAGGTTCTCTTGGCACATTGAATGTGAAAGACCTGGTCACCTGCTGGAAAGGGAACTCTGCACTGGTTAGCTTCATAAGTAGGTGAGATGGGAGTTACCCACAGACCTTCAGGTGGCATGGGAATGGGCCAGCAGAGCCCACTGGGAGGGCATACTGGGGATAACAGGGGAAGAAAGGTTGAGTGCATGCGGGCTAGACAGATCCAACAGGAAAGGGTGTGTTGAGGAATGGGGGAAAGGACCAGGAATCACAGAGGGAAAGGGAGCAGAAAGATGGAAGTTAGAGTGCCGAGTGCCTATGGTAGGGGGGAGAACCAGGTCAGGAGAAAGCCTGAGTGGCCACTGACTCCTGTCAGGCTAGGGTTAGGAAACATGGGGATTAGCCTATATTCCTGTCCACCCCCCACCCACAGTTGCTGCCGTTGCTGGGGGTAAAGGGGAAGTGGAAAGTCTGAACTTCAAAACCAAGGTGCTCTGAGCTTTTGCCTGGCCCAGGTGCCTGTTCATATGAGACTTGGGGCACCTTGTTACCTCTTGAGTCCTCGGGTTCCTTTTCCTGCCACAAAGTTTGAGAACCACTGCTTCAGCCCTATCCCTTGACTCAGGAACTGGGGGTGCTTTGCCCTGTATCCTTGTCCTGTATGACCCCCTTGTCTTGTGGGAATTTTTAATGGAAAATATACAGCCAAAGACTTCCCATAGTTACCATTTCTTAAAGATATAGTTAATCAGAATTACAGACCTGTTCCTGTGCACTGGCCTCTAGAACTCTTTTCTCCTGCAAAACCCAAACTCTGTACCCATTACAGCCTGTGGTTTTTGCCTTGCCCAGACCTCTCTTCCTCTGTTCCCTCAGAGCCACCACTATAGCAGGACCACCTTGTGTAGACCCCAGTAGGAGCCTCCCTACTAGGCTTCCTGCTATTAGCCTGTCCATCATGCCCCAACCAAGTGACAGTCCTTCCGGTGACTTCATATAGCCTCAACGCTTGACCCACAGATCATTGGTGACGTGACCTTAACAGTTTCTGCTTTGGCTTTTTCCTGTTGTGAGCCAGCAACATCAGTCTTCTTGGAGAACCTTGAGTGATACACACCTTTCTGTGAGCATTTCTGGGGCATTTATCTTGCATACACTCTATGACCACTTGCACAGCCAGTGCCCCCAGTTCATGCTGCTTCGGGGTTTCCCTCTGGAAGCTGCTCAGAGGCCCGCCCACGCTTGCTGGCCCGGAGAGTTGTCCTCAGGTCCCAGGATAGCTGACACATTGGGCTGTGGGGGCGGTGCTTGGCATATTGGCCCTGCACAGGGAACCTACACTTTTCCCTTTTGGACTGGTCAGCTTGTGCCAAGGGCCTGGCACCAAAGAGGAGCAGCCTGAACTTGTTGACTGACTGGGTTGTCATGGGTTGATGGTAACAGCTGTAGGTGCTTGTCTGATTTGAACTTGTCAAACTGCGATGCCAGGCATTTTCAATTGAAAGCCCAGTCTTTCAGGTCTTAAGAGTGATGACAGTGTGTGAAGATGTGCATATCTGGACCCCTTCAGGGGACCACACTGGGGGAGTCACTAGCTACAGGTTCTGTCTTTTATATCATTGCCTGCTTTGGTGCCTTGGGAACACAGGTGGTGGGGGTCCCTCTTTTTCGAGAGAGGATCTGATTTGTTCCAATTTCTGTGCTTTTCCTGTGAAACAAATCTGTTTCATAGGAAATAGAACAGCACTGCCCAACAGAATTTTGGTGATGGAAAAGTCCTAGAGCTGCAGTGTCTCCTCATGTGACTGAGCACTTGAAATGTTACTAGATTGATCAAGAAACAAAACTTTAATCTTAATTTCAGTTTCAGACTAAACGGCCACCTGCATTGGACAGTGCAGGTCTAGACCAGTGGTTCTCGGGGGTGATTTTGCTTCCACAAGGGACATTTTTATCTGGGGACATTTTTTGGTTGTCACAATTGAAAGGGGGTCTGTTGGCATCTAGTGGGCAGAGATGTTGCTAAACAAACTAATACAGAAGACAGTTCCCAGAGCAAAGAACATTCTGTCCCCAGATGCCACTAGTGCCAAGGTTGAAACCCCGTGGGCTTAACCATCTAGCACCTGCCCTGTGACAAGGGCAGACCTCCAGCATAGGCTAGGAACTGGATTGGCCATAGGACAGAGGGGCCCAGAAGGCCTCAGGGAACTCCTTAAGCCCTTGCCCCCATCAGGCAAGTAACAGGCATTTACTAAGCACTGGCTTGGCACATATTGATGTGCTGAGCCATGCCCCAGTGCCAGGACAGGATGGAGCTGGACCTTGTCCTCAGAGTGACATGGGTGTCAGTGCAGGGAGCACCAAAGCTAGCGGCTATTCCTAAGTCTGTCTGTCTTTGGCTGCTTCTTCCTCTCACAGGAGATGACAATCCCTCATCCTCTCTCACAGCTTGTCACTGGCATCTGATCCAGGCAGGGCTATAGCCCCTGCCAGCTCCAGGAACTAGGGAGTGAATGTGGCTGTTGAGGGAGGGGCTCAGGCCGAGTGGTCTGAATCTGAGAAAGAATTCAGCTGTGGTGGAGGCTGGCACACTTATTTGCAGGCTCCTCTCAGCAGCTCCAGCTGGGGCTGTGGATCAGGGCCAAGCCTCTAGGATCATTTGATGGCTTATAGGCAGGTTGGGATCAGAGCTGAAGTCCTCGTGTGTGTGTGTGTGTAGGGGTACTGGTGATTGAACCCAGGGCTTGTGTATGCTAGGCAAGTCTTATACCACTAAGCTACATCCCCAGCCCTTTTAATTTTTTTTTTTTTTTTTTTTGGAGATGGGTTCTTGCCAAGTTGCTCTGCATTACCTCAAAGTTGTGATCCTCCTGCCTCAGAATTTCAGGCATGTGCCGCGGCACTGGGCTTAAACTCCTCTTTTTAACTGTTGGTCTGAAGAGTTCCCTTCTGAGGACCTGGGTTATCTGCTGGAAGGCAGTGGAGCCTTTTTAACCCACAGGATGTAGTTAGTCCACTCAGAACCTTGGGTGAGTGAGCTGCTGTGCTCTTCATTGGGTCAATCCTGCTCATCAACAGCACTTTGCCCATGCAGATAGTTAGCACCCCTGTGATACCAGGGCTTGTGTTTAATGGTGAGAGGAACTAGAGTTGCCATGTAAGCTGACAACAGCATGTGCCAGTCACAAGGGTAGAAGGCCAACACTCCACCTGGCCTCTGCCTGCTGATGTGCCCTAGCCAGGGGTTGCTTTCTTCCTGCTTGCCCAGGGACCATAGTGGCCCCTGGTGGCCCTGTTAGGCAGGTTGACATGATGAGGGTGGAGCTTAAAATCGGGTCCGGGTTTGAATTCTGGTTGTTACTGGCTAGCTATGTGATTTCAGATCAGTTCCCCTCCCTGAGCCTTTTTCCTCAACCCTAAAGCAGAGATGAGGATATAGGCAATTCATGTTACATTCTCAGTGATGCCTGGCATGTAAGAAGTGTTTGATGCCTGATAACTGGTTTCAGTCTCATCCCTGTTGGTGATAAGAGTTTGGTGGGATGTTTTTCCATGCTTGGTAGATTGCCAGACCCAGAGAGGGAATTAAAGACTCAGTCTTGACCTTCAGTGGGAGGCAGAGTCAAGAAGAACCATTAAGACAGGTACTATAGCCAGAGCAAGGGCTAATGTTGTTTTGCCTACTCAAAGAGCAGAGGTTTAGGGAAAAGACTGCTCCGAGGAGAGGTCTAAACAGAAGTTGAAAATGAACCAGTGTAGGTATCTTCAGGGAGCTCCAGACATCTAGATGGGTGATATCCTGGCCACACTAGAACCACTCAGGGTAGGCTCCACTTTTATTGACTTGGGAACGGCAGGTGTGTATGTAAGTAGAATAGTAAGGCACAGGCCCACTTTTAGCACTGGGCGTCTCACGTCTCCACCCCCCAAATGTTTCCCCACACTGAATTGTTTTGAAGCAATTCCGAGATAATATGTTTACAGATAAAATAATATTTTGGTTTTGTTTGTAACTTTGAAAAGGTAGAGATTTTTAAGTCATAAGTATGCTGATACCTTATGTACAAGAAGTTTATAATAGGTTTTATATAAAATCTTTAGAGTCTATCGACATTTCCCTGATTGCTTTATAGTTTATCTAAGTTCATATCTAGATAAGGTAAATAGGGGTTTAAAAAAAATACTGGTGCTGGGGCCCACCCAAACATAGTGATTAAATTGGTGACTCTGCTATGCAGCCTTACTGAGGGCCACTGCTACCAAAGGACAATAAAGGAATTTTTTGAACTTAAGTTCCACTTGATGTTTTCTCTTTGTCTCCCTTTGTCCATCTGTTAGTCTGCTCCTCCCTCAGTCCTTCCACTGGTTGTCACCTTTTCTTAACCCATTAGCTTCTAAGTTTTTAATTCTGTGAACATACTTAAGTATTCAAATATTTGAAGTTAGCATAAGTGGTATATTTGTTGCTCAGTTAAAGTTTTTATAGGTGTTCCACATCTGGGATGATGGGACAAAATGGGTTAAGAGTACAAACACTGGAATAGCACTTCAGGCCTAGATATTGGGGAAGAGCCTTTTTGAGAACCCCATTGATTCCTAGCTCCCCCTGTCCCAAAGTTAAAATCATCCAACTGTGCTGTGTCCTTTGGTGCTGGGTCTTGGGGAGTTCTGACAAGGGGTTTCCCTTTGAATGGCTTGAAAGGGACCACTTGACAAGCATCCAATCGAACAACCATCAGCTGCTTTCAAAATATACATGCTGTTTAGCCTCTTAAATTTGGGCCAGAGTAGTCTTTCTCTCACTCTTAAAAAAAAAAAAGGTGAATGAGTTCCTTTGGGGCAGAATTCTGAGCAAACAGGAGCCCTTCTCTATTTCAAGGTCTTTGAAAGCTTATTTTCCTAGGAGTGGTCCCCTTTGTTTACCTCTGTGGGCTGGCCACACAAGCAGGGTGAGGGTGGGTGGGAGAAGAAGGCTCATGGGTTCCCTCACAGCAGTGTCTGTGGCCACGTGTGTGGTTCACTGCTCCCCATGGGCTGGAAATTGAGCTTCCCATCTCCCTTGTGTACAGAGCCTTTCAATGGAGTACCATACAGTTGAGCTCACTGTGGTGCTTCTCCCTGGGCTCTGAGCACCATTGTCAACCTGCTGGAGGCACTTAGCTATGACGGGCACCAGTGCTGGGCACATCTGGGAGTGATAGCCTCCTGACTCACACCATCATGGATTACTTCTCCAGAAGCAAGGCAGGCCACTAGCATGTTTTAGTTTGAGTGAACCAATTACAAAATGTCTGCCAAAGTTGTCTGGCTTCCTGTTGCTTTCTTTTTTTTTTTTGCAGTGCATTTTTGAGAACCCCGTTGATTTGAACCCAGGGCCTTGTGCTTGCGAGGCAATTACTCTACCAACTGAACTATATTCCCAGCTCCCTTCCTGTTGCTTTCTGCCTCCCATGTCACCCCAAACTCCTCAGCTGGTTTCAAGAAAGAAACATGAGAAAACCCCTGAAGTAGCTCATTCACATCATTTGTTCTCTTTACCTCTTTTTTTTTTTTTGGTATTGGGGATTGAACCCAGGGGCAGTCAACCACTGAGCCACATCCTCAGTTTGTTTTTATTTTTTTATTTTGAGACATGGCCTTGCTAAGTTGCTGAGGTTGGAAGGGACTTGGCTGCCCTTTGGGGTGACCTTTCTTGGATCTTTCCTAGGGAACTTCTGTGTTTTTTTATTTTTTGGAGTACTGGGGAATTGAGCCCAGGGGTGCTCTACCTCTGAGCTATACCCTCCCCAGCCCTTTTATTTACTTTTTTATTTTGAGATAGGATCTCACTAAGTTTCCTAGGCTGGTCTTGAACTTGCCATCCTCCTGCCTCAGCCTCCCAAGTAGCTGGGATTGCAAAACTTTCCTAGTCTTAATTAACCCTCCTGTTTGCAGCTTCCTCAGTTTCAAGACTGCAGGCTCTTGAGAGTGAGAGTCCTGGACCAGCAGAAGCCCTGGTATTATCACTGCTGCACCCGAAGCCTTTCCTGGGCGTCACCTGGTTTTGGTTCCTTGCCAGGATGGCTGCCTCATTTTTTTCTTCTGACAGCTGAGGCATGATTTGTCCAGTGTCCTCTGGCTACACTGCCAGGTTCTGATGGGCTGTGACATTGTGGAGTCAGCAGGTGGCGCTGTGACACTGGAGTCACGCTCGTGCAGGGCAGAGGAGAAGAGCTTGTGGTGCACAGCCTATGCCTGCAAGGGTGTTGTCTCACCTGACGCCCCTAGGTCCTCACTGAAGGACCTTTTATGGGGACTTGCTCCCTTCCCACTTCCTGTTAAGCCCCTGTCTTCCTGTTTGTTCACAGGGGAGACAGGATTGGTGAAAAGTGCCTATGAGCCATGTCTCTCCCCACTTGATATGCTTGGCCCTGTTTCTCTAGAGTCCAGAGAGATTATATTTCTTCTGCCTTCTCTTGTTTACTCAACCTTTTATAAAAGCATGATAGCCCTGCTCAGCATCCAAGAACATTTTACCAAGAAAGTCAAGCCGAGTTCAGGTATTTGGGGTTGACATTTGTCTGCCAAGGACACATCTGGATTCTATTAAGTTCACTGGCCTTTCCTGATGTCATTAGATGCAGTTAATCTGGATCCTGGGTTGTTTTGTCAGTGACTATTCCTTTAGGAAATTTCTTTGGCTCTCAGGTTCTCACCTATGCTCCATAAATGAATAGCAAAGAACAGCTATCTGGGTAACAGCTCTCAGGAGATAAAACAGAGAGCAATGGAAGAGAACATGGCAGGAGAGAGAGGCAGTGTGGTGGTCAGCAGACTGGTGTGTCTTGGGTCTCTTTAAGCCTGGAAATTCTGAAGGTTACTCCTGTTCATCATGCTACACTCAGTCCCAGGCCCTGGCAAATTCCATAGAGAGCAGTGTGGAGGATGTGGGTGGTGGAGGGTCACTGAGGGGACCGTTGACTGGGGTCTGGGTGAATGACCCAGTGGGTGAGGGAGCAGCAAAATGTTCTAGAAGCCTGACTTCCAGGCTGGCAAATGCTGGTGAGCCTGCTGGGAAGGGCCTGATATGCCTTGTTGGGGCCTCAAGGGAGCAGGCTAGGGACAGAAGCCAGAGCTCAGGTCTGCCCCCAGCTCATGGTGAATTGCTTTTCCTATGTGCTTTCTCTACTGCCACCAAGACCACAAGCCTGACTTTCTTGCCAACAGGGTCTGAACTGACACTTTCCCACTGCTGTCTCTCTTCTGTTGTTGGACAGATTGGTGAGCACTGTCTTTTTGTGCCTTCCTCAGTGCCAGGCCTGCAGGTGGACATGGGTGGATCAAGGAGAAAGGGCAGGCTTGGGCCTGATAAGCAACCTCAAACATGTCCCCTCACCCTTACAGGAGTGAGATGAGGTCACCTGGAAGGCCCCTTTTCATTGCGCCAGCTACAGTGGTGTAGAAATGAAAGGTACAGTGCTGGCCTGAAGGTGTTCATAATAGCCTGGTAAGGCAGCCAGATAAAGTGAGAAGGATGCAGAAAATTGAGAAAGAACCATGCAGCCTTGTGTATGCAGGGAGCTGCTGGGAGCACCCAAAAGTCGGGCAGTGGAGTGAGAAAGGCTGCCAGGGAGGTGATGGTTGAGCTGGGTAGGAGACACTGCGGCCTGGAGGACTGACATACAGACCAGATGTGTTCTGGGAATGGTGAAAGCTCCACATTATCTAAGAAGTGGCTTGACAGGAGGAATGGTGGGTGGGATTTGTCTGCTTCTGGGTGAATGGGAATTCTGGACTGCTGGAATGCTAGACTGATGGAAAGATAGTACTGGTGGTAGGGATGACTGGATGGTGACCTGGGCTGAGGGGTGAGGAGGATGGATCTTAAGATTGCTTGTGTGTCCACCACCATGGCATGGACACATGGAGTGGTTGGATCAGGTTGGGTAAGGGAAGGCCTGTTTTGGAAATGCTGAGTTTGGAGTGTCTCTAGGGACATCCAAGATCTGTTGTTCAATGGGCAGCCGGATATGAGTCTGAGTGGTGTATAAAACCTTTCAGGTGTAGGATTGACCAGAAGGAAGTAGGAGATACAGAGCAGACCCCCAAGGAGCAGAGTATTGGGTCGTGGGGGACGAGGAGGACATTATGAGGGTGACTTGTCAGCAGTGCTACATGCAAGCAGAGTGTGGGTGCTGTGAGGTCTTCAGGGTGGTCACAGGATCTGGCAGTTAGGGGAGCACTGGTGGTCCTGCTGATGCCCTTGACTGGAGTTGGGATTGGTGGGAGAGAGGGCCTGGTAACTACAGGAAGGAAATTGAGGGGCAGATTTCTGGGGGGGGAAGACAGCATAGCAGAGCGAATTATCCAGAATCACAGATGAATCAGTGGGTGGTGTGGAAGAAAACTGTCAGGGTTGGGGTGGACAATGAAGGTATCTGCCCTTGAGGCAACCCAGGGTGCTCAGTGTGTGGGGAGTATCTGTGATAGTCTGCCAGAGGAAAGGGAACCAGGGCCTGGTAGTGGGGACACTCACTGTTCACCACTGCAAGCTGGAGGCCCTGTCGGGGCCGAGCAGGGCCAGGATTTTGAGTGGACACTGCACCCGTCTTGTGCTGGATTCTGTGGGTGCTGTAGCCCAACCAGGAAAGATAGCACAGAGAGGAGCTGGGGCCCCTGCTGCACTGCCACTGTCGTCACTGTCCTGCTGACCTCCCTGGGTAACTGAGGCCATAGCCATGGGCACTCCCAGTGGCCACCAGCACTGCTTGGTTGGGGGTTGGGGAGATAACCCTCAGTCTTGCCTGCCTATCTTTGTTGGGTCCCCACAGGGCCCATCTCTACCACCAGGTGGCACACATGCCCCCCTCCCCCCATTTCCAGCTGGTAGGAGGGGCCTCTTCCTCATCAGCACAGGGACCTGCTCAGGAGCCAGGGAGGTCTGTGCTGGGGGTTGGGACCAGTCACACTTGCCTTTCCTTCTGGCCTCTCCATGACTTCTGGCCATGCTGCTGTGAGTCAGATGCGTGGCTTCTCCCTGGCTCCTGGGGTGCTCAGTAGCTCCCTCCACCTTCAGGGCTTCAGCCCAGTGGGGGGCAGGCTGGTGGGCAGCTGGGGGCTGAGGCAGGGAAACCTGAGCCCTAGGCCACGAGGTCTAGATACTAATTTTAGAGAGCACATGTCACTGGAAACTCTCCTCTCCTGCCAGGAATCAATGGCCTGGCGCTCCCTGTGCTGCCAGGGGCCCCTGGGCGCCTCTCCCCAAACGAAGAACCATGGGCCTCTCCATCCCATGTGTGCATTCCTGAAAGGGGCTCTGCCAGGGCCCTGGAGATCCCTGACTCAGGCCAGGAAGAGAGCTCACCTGCTCTGCTTTCCTATTCTTGCCCACCTGGGCTGTAGGTAGGGATAAGCAGAGCATGTCAAGGCCTGGCAGGGCCAGAGAGGACAGCCTAGGAGCAGACTGCTGAGGTTTTGAGCAAGCACTTTTCGTTGTAGTGCTCTGGAGGAAGCAACTTTTCTTCCTTTTTCCTTGGGCCTCTCCATGCCTTGCCTGTGTTTGGACCGGGCCCCTTTGCATGATATGGGGAAGGGACTCCTGACCCCATCTCCTTTATTCCTTTCCCTGCCAGCCCATTCCCACTGCTTGGATAGGGGTCTGCCCTCAGCTGCCCTGTTTTCCTCTGCTTTAGATAGGCAATGGGCACCTGTGCCCTGGTTCTTTTGCTCTAACCTGGGAAGACCTCAGTTTTGGCACTGTTATATAAGGTTTGTGAAAGAGGTTGAGGGGAGAAAAGCCTTTTCTCATGTCAGGACCCAGAAGCTGTGTCCTTGGAGTAAAGAAGCTATGGTGTTTTCGATTGTAGGCTTTGGAGTAACAGGTATGAACTGGAATTCCAGCCATGTCCATTTCTCACTCTTAACCTTGGACACCTTATTCTGCCGTGTCTCAGTTTCCTCCTCTGTAAAATAGGAGCAGTAGTAGTAACTACCTTATAAGGTAGATGTGAAGGTTGGGCCTGGCGTGTTGGCTGTTGTTCTCTTACAGAGGCAAGCCCAGCCTTGTGGGGAGGAGAACTGTGCTGAGGCTTGTCTGGCATGTTCAAGCCCTGACCTGGGTCCTTGTGCTACTGTAGCTGGGCTGTGTCCTGGATGTCCCCAGGCTCCTGCTTTCAACCTCCCTGAAACATCTGTACGAGCCCAGAGTGGCTGTTTGGGGTTAGTGGCAGAAGCCAGCCAGGTCCAGGCTGGAAGCAGACTGGGGTGGTGGGCAGCCAAGAATAATTCCTGCCAGCCAATTTGCTCTCTTCTTTTTCTCACTTCTCCCTTTTTGTAAACTATTGCAGCCTGCTTAGGCGCTTGGTGACTCTCATCTCCCAGCAGGCCACTCTGCTGGCCTCCAATGAAGCCTTTAAAAAACAGGCAGAGAGTGCTAGTGAGGCAGCCAAGAAGTACATGGAGGAGAATGACCAGCTCAAGAAGGTGAGTTCTGTGGGATTCCTGGGGTCATGGCGCCTGAGCCACATTCCCACTGTCAGTATGCTGGGGATTCTGTGAGACTACTGCCACCTGAGAAGCTGAAGAGTTGGGCGGAAGCGCAAAGGACAAGTTGTCAGTTGGGAGGGTGGGCCTGCTGGAAGGACCCAGAGTGACTCTCACATCCTCCTCTAGCTCACAGGAATGAGGTAGAGAAGGGGGTATTGTTGTTACTGCGTCCTTTCCATTCTCCAGAAGATGGCTATCAGTCACAACCCTTCAGGGGCCAATAACGTTCTTTAGTACTAGAGACAGGGTTGTTGGCCAAGTCCTCGAAGGCTTGTCAGAGGAGGTGAGGTGTGAGCCAAACTCAGGAGCAGACAGATTTGGAGTCACCAGTGGGATGCAGCTAGATGGGCAGGGGTGAGTTTGGGGTCATTGGCTACAGTGAGCTGCTAGAGCCTGGGGAGAGGAAGGGATGGTAAGTGGTTAGTTGGGGGTGACTAGCAGAGAGCTCCAGATGACAGCAAGTTGAGTCATTGGAGGGACCAGTTAACCCCGTGAAGCCGCTGAGTTGCTGGTGAGGAAGGAAGCGCGGCCAGGGGCCAGGGGAGGCAGGGCATGTGGCCTGTGAGCCTGCAGCAAGCAGGTGGCTCTACTGACCCTTCCCTGTCTCCTCGGCAGCCAGCCACTCCCTGGCCTTTGCCTGGGAGCAAGCTGTAGCCCAGTTCTGCATTGACATTTCTGAAGGGACGAGTGCCCAGGGCAGCTTGAGGAACTGTGGCGTGTGGTGGGAAAGGACCAGACTAGACCCTCACCCTCCTTTCCTCCCAAATAACCGGGCCCTCTGTGCTTTTCCCAGGGAGCTGCTGTAGATGGAGGCAAGTTGGATCTTGAGGATGCTGAGGCAAGGCTAAAGGAAGAGAACAAGAACCTGAAGGCTGACCTGAAGAAGCTAAAGGACGAGTTGGCCAGCACCAAGCAAAGTGAGGATTGTCTTCCTGTATCCCCCACCCCTCAGAAGCCTGGAAGCTGTGTTGTCAGCTGCTGCCCCTTTTGTACCAGAATATTTATAACAAACCTCATGTGCAAGCTCAAGAGCTGGGTGGAAATGTACACAGCACCATTGTGTGTGCCGAGCCAAACGCAGCCGAGCTCAGCCCCCAGCTAGGTGGGGCTCAGTGATTTGAGCTGGCCCTGGAGAAGCCCTGGCAGCTGCCCCACATGCCACAGCAGTGCCTGCTGGGGCTTTTCCCATTGGGAAAGGCAGGCAGGGGAACCTGAAGGTGCCTTGGAACTGAGGACAAAAGGAATGTCAGGAAGGGAGTGGACAGGAATTCATGGTGTTTTATTATTTTTTTTAAATCTATACTGGCTTTTTGTCTTTTTATTTTTCTTTGTTCTTAGATATACATGATAGTAGAGTGTATTTTGACATATTATGCTACATGGAGTATAACTGATTCTAGTAAGGATTCCATTCTTGTGGTTGTACGTGATGTGGTCTAAGCCAGCTTTTAACTGGCTTCTCCCCCCACACGCCTCCCACTCAGTCCAGAGCACCTTCACTGCACTCCACATGCTTTGGCTGTGTCTACTCTCTAAGGTGTTGGTGTCGTCGTCGTCGTCATCATCATCATCGTTATCATCATCATCATCATCAGGGGTTCTTTGAGGCTAGGATTTTGCTCCCTCTCACTCTCCTTGAAGCGCCCCCCCTGACCCCCGGCTGAGGGGCACTGGGCTTCCCTCCATTAAAAGAACCAAGGGGTTTCTTTGTATCTTTTCACTTCTTCTAGCTGTTCAGTTGTCCATTGTGCCCATGCTCTGGGGGCTGTAAAGGCCTTTATTTAGAAACAGAAGTAACTGCACGTACGACCTCATTTGAGACAGATTACAGGCAGTGTCCTATGTCTTCAGCAAGTTAAGTTTTTCCTCCCAGTCATTTAATTTCTTTCTGCCTTCCTAATTTCTATCATTTTTCAGGACTAGAGAAAGCTGAAAACGAAGCTCTGGCCATGCGCAAGCAGTCTGAGGGCCTTACCAAGGAGTATGACCGCCTGCTGGAGGAGCATGCTAAGCTGCAGGTGAGTGTCTGTGCCTGTGCTGGTCAGACAAGGCTTAGAGTTAGGGCCTTGTAGCAAATGCCCTGTGTGTGGAGGAGTCTGTTGCTTCTGCCTAGGCCCTGCTGCAGGTCTAGATGACCAGCCAGTGGCACTCCGCTGCTTCCCCTTGCTGCTTCCTTTGCTGCTAAGTCTGGGCCTAGAGCAGACCCAACAGCTAGAACCCTTCATGGTGGGGTGTGGCCTGGCAGTAAACGGTGGGCACCTCTTGAGGCAGCCTTCGGTGGTGGGTTGGCTCTCTGTGCTCTGGGCTTTCCCCAACTTGAGCCCAGGCTCAGGGCTCTCAAGAGGGGCCACCCCCAGCCCATGGTATGGGGCCCCATCAAGAAGAGATAATGCAGGTGAAACAGTGGGACCTGCTGCTGGCTGCTTTTCCCTTGAGGTTGGGAAGAAAGCCTTGAAGGCCACTTTTACCTGATACATGCTGGTTGATGCCATTGCCTGCCACTGCAGGTCTGGTCTAAGTCCTCAGGCTAGCCTGGGAACTCCGGGTGCATCTGGAAGCTTAGATGGTTTGGAAGTGTTCACACAGCCTGCCTTGGTGCTTGGCAGTCCAAGCATAGGCGAGGAAGAAGGGCTCAGCCCCACAGTGGGGATCCACACCCTGAGTGGAAGGTAGGCTCTCTGGAAAGGACTTGGGTTTTGAGAATACCTCTGGAAGGTGTGCAGAGTTGGGAAGGGCCTGAATCAGGACTTGAAAGATAGCTTGCTGTTTGCCTGAGAGAGAGGAGATCTTGGTTCTGGTCCAGCTTCTGTAAAAACCATAATGGAGGCCTCCAGCTGCTTCCCCAGCTGGAGAACCTCAGTAGTCCTGGCAGTCCTCCACCCTGGCAAGTCTTTTGGTGCTGCTGAGGGTGGGGCATCTTGCTTGCCTGGATACCTGTCATTTACAGGAGAAGGGAACCAGGCTGGGCCTCTGGGCACACATAGGGCTGGAGGCTGAAAGGGAGGAATGGGCATTGCCAACCTACTGCTTTGGGGTTTCTGTCCCTTTCCAGGCCTCGGTAGATGGTCCCACGGACAAGAAGGAGGAGTGAGGGCCTGTCTTCTCTGCCTGCAGCTGGCTTCCACCTGGCCTGTGTGTGCTGCTTCCTGGGAGCCTGGCCTCTCCCCTGGTACTTCAGTTCTTGCCCTCTGCTTGCCCCATTCCCTTCCACAGCTAGTAGCTTATCTAGGCCCCTTTTCACCCTGCCAGCATACCACAGGGGACCTGATTGTCACTCATTCAGATTGAGTTTGCTGTTGTCCTGCCCTGCTGGGCTGTTTCCACTCTTAGGAGTGTGGAGGGCACTTGTGACCAGCTCGAGTTTGAGCCCCTTTTGTTTTGCCACGTTTATGTGTTCTCTAGTCCTACAGGAGTTCTGTGAAGCAGGCCATCTAGTTCTCCTGGGGCAATAAAGGTTATTATCATGTGTATGTGGTCCTCGTGTGTGACTGGGGCTGCTGGGAGGACTGCTACCTCCCCTCGCCACTCCAGAGCAGCCAGGAAGGCGAGGCAGGGGCTCTGTGCAGCACCCTTCATTTCCTTGAGCTGCTTCCAGTCCTGAAGGCCAGGCTCACACTTGCCCTCAAAGGTCCTGTCTTTTTCGCCCTTCCCCCTTCTCCCCCAGGCCTAGACAGGCCTCACTTTATGGCTTTTGGGGAGTGTCTGTCCTGCCACTCTCTCTGAGGGTTGGCAGCCATCCGGGGAGCTTGGGAAGCTGGAAGCTCGGTAAACCAGCAGGACTTCCTGATGGCAAACTTGCCTGCCTTCTCTGGGTTACTGTTCATTGCAGCCGGGACAGATACAACGTGGCAGAATGCCACCAGTCACTCCCTGCCCCACCCCCTCCTGAAGGTTTGCAGCATGACCTCTGACTAATGCGGACTGGGAGAGGAGACTTGTCCTTGGCAGTGACCTAGAGCTGGCCCAGGGCAGAGTGAGGCAGTGGAGATGAGCCATGAATGGGTTGGGGCCCCTCTGCTGACTCCAGCCTTGAGAACACTGGGCATGGGCCTGCCACTGTGCACTGGCTTGCTGGTGGTTCCCCCATGGCTTTCCCAGAGCAGGACCTAGTGCAGGGCCAGCCTGCAGCTGAACTGCTCTCCAGCAGGGCACAAGAAAGAGCTTGTCTACAACAAGGTGCTTGTCCTCTGTCCCCCAGCCTCCTCCCTTCACAGGGTGTCTGCCATGCCTGGTATCTGTGTGAGGATTGGGTGGAGGAATCCGGGAGCTGGTAGAGTTGTGTCTCTTGGAATTAGGGTGATCCCTGTAGATGTTGACACTGGCAGGATGGCTGATGGCCAACTGTGTGTTCCCACTCTTGCCTGCACAGTCTGGGCCCAGGCCAACAGCTGCCTTCTCCTGCACCTTGTCACCCTTCCCTGTGCTTACAGCGTGGCTACCTCGTGAGGAGTCCCACCCCTTTCTCAGCAAAGAGGTGGTGGCCATGGGGGCAGGGGGCATTCAGGTGACGCCCTCTGGTTGCTATGCCAAGGCTTAGTTAGGGCTTGTCTGCTTTTCCAGGAAGTGTTCCTAGACTCCTTTGGACCTTCCTGAGCTCGCCTGTCTCTGTTTCAACAGGCTAAAGTCCAGACAGCTTCTCCTGCTGTTCCACCCTGGCCCTGGCAAAGCCCCTCTCTGGCCTGGCTTCTGAAGCATGCCTTCTAATGGGACAGAAGGTGCTGCAGCACTCTGTTTTCCCACCCATGTCTCCCACTGTACTTGGAGAGACCTGAGGACTAAGAGCTCTTGTTGATCCCTAATGTCCTAACCCCTAGTGCAGAAGCAGATTCCTGAGTAAATGGCACATGCCTGCTACTGCAGAAGCCAGTTTAAATGGCACACTTTCGTGAAGTTGCCTTTTTGTGACATCACTGTTTGCTGTGTCTTTGGTGGCATTGTGGCAGGTGGCTTGGAGGGCATTTGACCTGAAGGTGAGAACAGCAGACCAGGATTCTCATCCAGGCAAAAAACCTGGCTGAGAACTCTTCAGGAGTTGATGTAAGCCTGTCAGGGGTGGGGTGGGGTGGAGCCCTGAGGGTGACACTGGCTGTTGGCTCCTTCTGATGGGTGGAGTCAGTTGGGGACAGGGCAATGTGAGGGGCCTAGGGCACCCTGGGGAGGGGTCTAATGCACACTTAGGAAGGACCTTTGCAGCTATTGAGGAAAGGGTAGCAGTTTGGGAGCAGCGGGCAGACAGGGATTCTGTGAAGAGAGAAACTGGAAAACCAGAAAGAGAAGGATGACAGGGAGGCTGTCCAGGCTCCCACTTGCCTACCTGAAGACTGTTTCCTGTCTGTTTCTGCACACAACAGAACCAGGGCTGCCCGGTTGCCCTCCCGCCCATGGTGCCACATGCTCATTGAAGGCTGCCCTCTGCATGTGCTGGATGTCCCATCCCTCTGAGGACCTATCTATCTCCCTTTGATTTTGGGGCGGGGGGCGGGGGCGACTTGTACAGTTGTACTGGAGATTAAACCCAGGGCCTCATGCATACTAGGAAAGTGCTGTGTCACTGACCTACACCCATATCCCTTTTTGAATTTTATTTTTGATACAGGGTATCACTAAGTTGCCCAGGCTGTCCCCAAACTTGTAATTCTCCTGCCTCAGCCTCCTGAGTCACGGGATTATAGGTGTGTGCCACAGTGCCCAGCGGAATGTATTTAATATATAACGAAAAACATATTATCTCCACTTTTAATTGCACACACAGTCAGTGGTATTAAACACATCCACATTGTACGTCTATCGCCACCATCTGTCTCCAGAATTGCCCATCTTCCTGCATTGAAACCTTGTCTCTGTTAGACACTAGGGCCCCATTACCTTCCCCCCAGCCTCCAGCACCCATCATTCTACTCTATGGGTTTGACTGCTATAGGGACCTTCTGTGAGTGGAATCATGGCATTTGCCTTTTTGTGACTGGCTCATTTCACAGCATCATGTTCTCAAGGGTCATCCATGTTGAAGCATGTGCCACAATTTTACTCTTTAAAGCTGAGTAATATTCTATTGTATGGACATGCCATACTTGATCCATTCATCTGTCTCTGGACACGTTGGTTCCTTCCACCCCTTATTTATTCCACTCCAGTCAGGCTCCTCCCCCAGACCTTTTGTCCAGGTCTCTGAGAGCTCACTGCCAGAACCAGTGAGTGCTGTAGCACTGTCTTCCTTGACCAGCAGCAGTATCCGGCAGAGTAGGCCACTCCCTCCTCCATGACCCTTGCAGGGTGGCTCAGGACCCCAAGCTTGGACCCTGGCTGCCTATGTACCATCCACCCCCATCCCGTACTTTGAACCCATCAAGACTCATGTCTTTCAGCACCATGTGTGGTGAGAACTTCCGAAGTTCTAGCTCCAGGCCACGCTTTCCAGAACTGCACATTCTAGAGTCCACCTGCCAACTAGACATTTCCACTTGGATGACACTTCCCTGGATGACACACCCAAAGCCAACTACCAATCATCCCCATTGCAGGACCTGGCAACGCCAGTCTTCCTGTGGCTCAGACAATATCTGGTGTCCTCCTTGACTATTGAATTCTGCATCCTAGTCATCCACAACCCCTGCTGGCCCTGCCCTCAAAATAGACCCTAATATGAAGATGTCGCATTCCTCCATGACTACCACTTGGGTCCAAGTACCACACTTTGCCCCCATGTCATTGCTATAGTCTCCTCATCAACCTGGCCCTGGCCCACCCCTCACCTCCTTCAGATCTTAGAAGGTCACCTGCTCCGTGACTCATTCTTGGAACAACCTTTTGAAAATTCCAGTGCCATGGTTGCACACCCACCCTCTGCTGGATGTACTCTGAGATGACTATTACCCTCTTCTCCCCAGGTGCATCAGATCCAGGGGCTGAGGGTTTCTGCGGCTTCCTTTCTTGCTCTATTCCCAGATCCCAGAACGGTGCTAGGTGCAAAGGTCTTCAAAACTGGTTCTTGCTGAATGCAGCAGCTGTAACTGGGGGAAAAGTCCCCCCATACCTCCTGCATCCCAAGCCTGACCCCCTTTCAGAGAAGAAGCAGAAGCAGGAGCCAGCTTTGGAAAATGACGTGTTTTTATTGCTATGTTTGCAGTGGCTTTTTAGCACAGTAAGAACGTCCCTGCAGCCCTGTGCCCTCACCTAGCCCCACCCCTCCGGCCTAGGTCTCAGGATGGGGGAAGCCTTTCCAGGGGCCACTCAGCTGTTTTGGGCTCAACAGGACACAGAGGTGGGTTAAAGCTGCTACACGGAAGACTCGAGATGTGGAAAGTGCATCAGCCTTAAGCTTGGAGGTGGGAGCCATGCCCGGGATCCCTTCCCTGGGCTGTGCCCATGGATGATCCCTGCAATCGAGCCCAGCCCAGGGAGCAGGGTGTGGGCAAGCCTGAGCATGCCAGGTGAGCAGCTCCAGATCCTGGGATAGGGTTCTGCAGCCTCCCCCTCCCCACAGACTTGGGGACAAAGGGGGCAGTGTGGGGACACCTTTGAGGCCCCCCACTGTGCACTTTCCCACCCCAGTGTGGGGCTGGGGGCCACACACGCACATCCACTCAACAGACTCACACGCTCAACAGCTTGAAGCTTTTGTTTTGCCTATGAAAATTAGATCTATAAATTCACACTCCTTGGCTAGGGGCAAGAGGAAGGAGGGGCTGAGAGGGAAGGGAGTGGTAAGGAGAGGGGATGGTTTGGGCTCTTCTCTTTTTAGAAATATACAAGCAGAAATCTCACTCCTCAAGTTTTTATAAAATGTGCAAAATACAAGCCTCTGTTGCCCAGAGGCACAGTTAACATCTGGTATTCGCCTTCACTAAGAGATAGATCTACACATCCTTTACACACTCACACGTGCACTCGGACCCAAGCTCACACAATTGATATTGGTGGCAATTGGCGCAGGAACCAGAAGGTTCCGTTGCTGGCTGGCTCTCTAAGCTTCTAGAATAGGGATGGGGAGAGGGGTCTAGTCCAGCTGAAACATTCGCCTAGGTTCCCCTGCCCACCCCTCCCTCCCTCCCTCCCCTCCTATCCTGCCTCACCCTTCCCCTTCCCTCCTGTTCCCCAAGCTACCACTGCTGCTTCTGGGGTGAGGGGCCACCCAAGTGTGTGTAACAGAGCAGAGCCTAGGGAGGTGGGCAGGATGGGCCTGGCAGGGGTAGGAGATGGGTCCTGGGCACTGGGAGGAGGGGTGGGAGGCAGGGCCTGGGAGCAACGCATGGACCAGCTTGGCTAGGGCCCAGAGGTGGGGGAGAGGCATCTATTTTTGGTGGGTTGTGGTATTTTTGGCGTTTTATTAAAAATGGAAAAAGTTATTTTAGTTAGCACTCAAGGTGCTTCCTCCCCTCCCCCCAGGCAGACCCCAAAACTTGTAAGGGAAAGGCAAGCCCCCTCTAGGGGTGGGGTGGGGGCTAAAGCAGGGGCTGCTATGGCTACCAGAGGATGAGCTGGTGATGTGAGCTGGGGTTGCCTGTCACATGACACTCTCCACCACGACAACCTTGCTGCTCTCGGACACTGGGGTCAGGGTGGTCAGGCCCCTGACGTCCGCATCCTGAGCTCTGTACTCCAAATGGTGGAGGCCCCAGATAGGTTGGGTCAGGTGCTGCCAGCGCTGTGGGAGAGGGAGACATGTTTAGCACCCCCAAGGGTCACTGCTCCCCATGGCAATGGCCTCTATCTCCAGTTTCTACCACCTGCCACTGAATTAGGTCTGCTCCTCCCAGAGTCCTCTACTCCCTGCACTAGAGAACAGGGCTGGGTGGGTGTTTTCTCAGAGGGAAGCTAGAGGTGGGCCCTGCCACCCTCTCACCACCCAAGGTCATAGAGTGCTAGCTCCTTCATCCACCCCTAGTCAGAGTTGGTCAGGGCTGATCACCCGGAGGGAGGGGTGGAGTTGGTCTTACCTCTGCCATGGTTCCCTTGGCCCTGAGGAGGCAGCCCAGCAGGTGGAGGGGCACACACAGCATGGAGGAGAGCGCAAAGGCCCAGCCCATGGCCTCGCCCCACCACGGGTACACATAGGTATTGTTGTAGACCAGCGGCTCATAGTACACAATGTTGAAGATGAAGATGCCCTGTGGATGTGGACATCTGCAGTCAGCGTGGCTCTCCGCACCGCCTCACCTGCCCAGCCTTTCCCACAGTCCTTACCATGCAGACCAGCGGGGTGAAGAAGGACCAGCACCATTTCATCCAGGGGCAGGGTCGGTACCCGATCATACAGGCAATGTCGTCCATGAAGCGATCGGCTCCTTGGGTCAGGCAAAGCAAGAGGGCCAGAGCTGGAGACCACCTCCCGACACCTTACCCCATATCCCCAGCCCAACCCCTGGCCCACACCTACCATACACCCAGGCTACCACCACACACTCCCAGAAGGCCTGCCAGAGCAGGGTGGTGCCACTGGCTGAGTAGTAGTCAAACAGCTGGAAGACATACATCCCGCCCTGGGGGGCAGAGACAGGTCAGGGAAGATGGTGGCCACTGACTGAAGACCAGTGGCAGTCCCACCTGGCCCCCACTCACATCGGTCACCATGGAGAGGTCGATGACAAAGCAGAGGGCACAGCAGAGGGCCACGGAGATCTCCCTTTGGAAACGGAAGTAGTAGGAAGCCGGGAGGAGGTCGAGGAGGCCGGTGATGAAGCCCTCTACACCTACAAACTGTGGCCAGGGCAGCTCAGGCCCAGCCCTCCCCCTACCAGCCCTTCTTGCCCAGTTTGCCAGGCCCCTGCCCACCAGCCCCAACCCCAGCTCCTGTCCTGGAGCACCCCGCAAACCTGGCTGTCCAGGCCGAGCAGCAGCAGCATGAAGAAGAACAGGGCAGCCCAGAGTGGGGCCACAGGCATCAGCGTGACAGCCCGGGGGTAGGCGATGAAGGCCAGGCCTGGCCCTGAGGGGCAAAGGTGCAGGGTGAGTTGGCACCCACGTTGGGCTGGCTACACCCTGAGCCTATCTTGATGCTCTCGCTTACATGGCCCTCGGAGGCAACAGCCACGGACAAAGCCAGGGCACCTGGGGGCCAAGAGCTACACCCTCCAATTCCATTTGTTTATAGGCATGGCCAGGCACACTCGGCCCTGCAGGCCCCTCACACTAGGCCTGGAAGGCTCAGCAGGACCCTACCCCATACAAGTGGGGCATCTGGCTCAGGCTCCCCTCCCTGGGTTCTAACAGCCATCACTGCCTCAGGTCTCTGGTTGCCCTAGGTGAACCAGCAGGGGCTGCAGGAGACCCTCTTTTTCCCTCCTGAAGCCCTGGGACAACTACAAAGACAGACTGTGGCCCTTGTTGATGGATGGAAGGGGACTCCCCGAGCTGCCAGAACAGCTGTGCCTCACGGTGGCTCTGCCTGCTGCCCTCTGGCCCAGGGCAATCAGACCAGCTTGGCTGAACTTGTCTGTCACTTTGCAGAACTGGTTTGCATGCGTTTGCATGGCATGCATCAGGACATGTCGCTGCTCTGGAGGTGGCCTAAAGCTGAGGGCTTTACCTGATTCGGCCACCTTGGAGATATGCACGCCCTGCTCTGCGGCCATAAAGCCCAGGATGGAGAAGACCACAAAGCCAGCAAAGAAGCTGGTCCCGCTGTTGATGAGTGCCAGGATGATGGCGTCCCTGGGGGTGGAGGGGATGGAGTAGATGCTTAGACCTCCTGCTGCTCCCAGGCAAGGAAGGACAGGGCAGGGCAGAGCTGGGCAGAGGTGGGTTGGGCTGTGGTGCCTACTTGTAACAGTTGTTGTTGAAGCGGTTGTAGCTGCCCAGGGCTGTGAGGGCCCCCAGGCCGATGGCATAAGAGAAGAAAATCTGGGTCCCGGCATCTATCCATACCTGGGGATGGGCCGGGAGAGAATGAGCATGAGGACCCCAGTGCAGCAGCCCCTTCTCCCGCCCCTGCTGCTGCACACGTCCTCGCCTCACCTGAGGGGACCCCAGCTTTGACCAGTCAGGCTTGAGATAGTAGATGATGCCATCCAAGGCCCCAGGCAGTAGCACTCCACGCACCAGCAGCACGACGAGGACCACGTAGGGGAATGTAGCAGTGAAGTACACGATCTGGAGGGATGGGAGGCTCAGAAGGGCCCGAGGTCCCACCTCTCCCAAGAGGCTTCCAGCCCGAGCCTGGCGTCTGACTGTGGGGTCATGGTGCCCTCGTGCTGCAGGGCAACCACTGGCACCCCATTCTTCTCAGAGCCAAGGCTCCCCTGAGGGAAGCTGGAGGCCCAGGCAACTGCAGAGGGAGGGGGGAGGCCAGACCATGGCTCTCGCAGATGAGGGTCCCTAGGCACATCCAAGAAGTCTTGCAGGGAAGGGTGCCCACAGGGAGTGAGCAAGCCCATGTAAACTCAGTCCTGAGGGTCAAAATTGGAGCAGCTTCTGGGTGTGTGTCCATGCAAGATTGGGAAGGTGTTGGGGTGTGGGGCTGAAAGAGGGTGGAGAGTCTAATGCTGGCAGTGTAGCATGGGGTGACAAGCTATGTCCATCTCAGAGTCCTATCGGGCCCCAAACCCCAGGTCATCCTCTGTAAAGAGGTGGGGTCCTTAGTAGTTGAGGATTCTAACTGGGCCAGACAGAAAAGAGAAAGAGGGACAGTGGGGGTGTGGCTCAGAGGCAGAGCACTTGCCTAGCAAGTGCAAGAATCTGGGTTCCATCCCCAGCACTTTAAAAAAAAAAAAAAAAAAACAGAGAAAGGGACAGCAAAGGCCTCTGCCTCCTCGCCCAGTATTCAAGCTCTGGGGACCCTGCTGTGAATGAGATGCACTGGAGGCCTACCCTCCAGGGACTGACCTGGCCATTTCCCACAGCTCTCGACACACTGTCCCATTCATTATGTATCTGTTCATGCATTGGTCTCCACAGCCTAAGAACTCCTGAAGGAGGAGTGTATGCAGATTTCCCTCCAGGTCCTCAGCATTGGAAACCATAGACCAGGTCCACCCAGACCATCGGAACAGACTGAGGCAATGAGGGAGGAATAAAGAAACTGGAGAGGGAAAGGGTGTGAGGGTGGGGACAGAGATGATGGACACAGGGAAGGAAGGAGCAGCTACTGCCTGGGTCTCTTCTCTCCCTGGATTTGGAGGGTGGGAAGGAATATCCAGCAATGGGTCTGGATTTAAGAGCCTCTCCCTTCCTTAGGCCCTAGTTCCAGTCTGAACACCTCATTTTGATAGTGTCCTTGCAGAGACACATACTTCCCAGGGCAATGCTGGCCACACCCTGCCCACTCCAGCTGTACCTTTCCTGTTGACTTGACCCCCTTCCACACACAGAAGTAGACCAGGACCCAGCAGGCCAGCAGACACAGGGTCACCTCCCAGTTGAGGGCCCCTGGCACCTCCAGCCCTGAAGAGAGTCGTAAGACTTTGTTCCTAGGGGAGGGAAAGAGGACACCTGTGGGCCCTGCCAGCAGAGGGCACAGTGGCTGGGATGTGCCCCCAGGAATGGTGGCTCCTCTGTCCCACCTACAGACCCTGGTCCAGGCCTTGTGTGCCTGGAGCTTGGAGCCCCTGGCTTGTGCATGGGAGGTTGGTCCCACTCTCACCCCTCGCGAACACTCAGCCCCAGCTCCCTCACCAAGTGGGTTTGGTGGAAGGACAGTGACAAATGTCACTGAAAGAGCAAGCCTCCCCCACCCCGTGGCTGGACTGGGTGCTCCTCTAGGACAGGGAGAGGCAGGGCCTGAAGTGGCTGCTACTGCATCCCTGGGTATGTGTCCCCAGGACTGGACTACCTGTGTGGGACTGGAGGGATGGGATGGGGCACCTGACTCACTCCCAGAACTCGATGACAGGGGACCGACGATCAGCAAGCTGGTCACATGTGAGATTGGCCAAGCTGGCATTGGCACAGTCTTCGTGGCGAAATATCTCCACGCAGTCAGGAGTGTTCCAGGTGTGGCCACACGTGGCCCAGGGCAGAGTGGTGGTGAAGGACTTTACCAGGTAGTAGAAGCCCCAAGCCAGCACCATGATGTAGTAGGTGTTGCAGTAGAAGACGATCACCATGGAGGCATAGCCCAGGCCTGAGAGGCAGGGTTGCCTTTCCATTACCTCCCCTTCCAGGGTTGCTGAGCCCCAACAACCGCTCCCTGTGCCCACATCCTCCCTTCCCCATCCTACCAGAGCCTGTGCTATCGTGTTCCAGAGACTTCTCCAAGCACCCGGAGCCCCCCTCCCCAGTCTGTCCCCCACCAACACTCTCCCTGTCCCTTGCCCACCCTCTATGCTTCATCTCCCCTGTCCAACCCAGAGCCGAGGTACAGACCTCCCCTCCTTCCCCAGCTGCTCACTAGTCCTGTTGACTCTCCAGCTTCGTGTACCTGACCCCTCTCCTAGGTCCCACTGCCACCACTGCAATCACTGGAAGCCAGCCTCCACCTGTCCCCCCAGCAGCCTCCAGTACATAGCAGCTGGGGAAACTTTTTAGTAACCTGGGGCAACAAGGGAGACAGTCATTCTCCCTCAGTGGGCAACCTAGGCAAGTCACTGCCCCTCTCCCTGCCCTGCTTCCTAAGGACAATAGTAAGACCTCCCTAGTGAGCCAAGTGTGTCCAGCAGGTCCTGTCCCCAGTCTCCCCAAGTGTGCTATGTGGTCTGCACATCCTTCAGATTCTCCCTTGAGCCTGGGGGCTCTCACCTGACCCCAGGCCAAGACAGAACAAGATCTCTCAAGTGGGTGCCGACCTGCTCTGTTCCCTAGCCCTCGCCCTCGCCCTAGCCCTAGCAATGGGAAAGGGGAGGAGTCCCTGGGGGGAGGGGAGAGCTGGCCCAGGGTTGCTCACCTTTGAATAAGGGACAGATGTTCCAGACGTTGATGCTGCCGGCCTTCATGAACTGGCCCAGTGAGATCTCCAGGAAGAAAATGGGGATTCCTCCAACCAGGGCAATGAGGACATAGGGAATAAGGAACACACCTGGGGGAAGAGGCACGGGAGGGGTTCAGAGGGCAGACCACTGCAACCCCTCCCAGTGCCCCATGGAGATTATGGGCACTGGCACAGGGCAGCCCCCAGCCAGAAGGGGATCTAAACTTCTCAGCCAGGCTGTCCAGACCCAGCTGGCTAACCCAGACTCCAGAAGCCCTGGAGATACAGGTGGAGCTCCAGCTCTGGCCTCTACTCTGGTCCTATAACTTCACTCGGTGAATCAGTGCAGGGATGGCCGCTGACTCAGAGGCCCAAGGTGAACAGTCTCAGGGGGTGGGTTCTGGATCTGTTGAGAATAGGGACTATAGCAGCCCCTGGCCATTCCAACCCAGTCCCTGGGCTGTGGGGGCCATATGCCCCACAGAGGTTCCAGCCCCTTGGACATCTTGGGTGACCTAATGGGCACAGAGGACACGCGCTCATGCGTGCAGACCATCCCTTGTGCCGCAAATCTATTTGCCAGGCAGCAGCTGGAAGAATGTCGAAGACGTGTGCTCAGGCCTGGGGGCTTGTCCAAAGCCAAGGAGGGGGTGAGTGGGTGGTGGTCCTTTGCTGTTGGGGGTGTCTGTGTGCAAGGGCAGGGAGGGACAGGTGGAGGAAAGGGGCCAAGTCAAGCACAGCAAGGCCCAGTGAGCCAGGCTCTGGAGGAGGCGGGCAGGGCCCAGTCAGAGACAGGCTTCCATCAGTAGGCTGGGTAGGTGGCAGAAGGGGGAGCTGGGTACCAGCAGTCCCTGCCCACTCCCCCCTACTTCTCGCTACTACACTTGCCTCTGGCTCAGCTTTCTCCACTACTCATTGGCCAAGTTAACTGCTGCCTGCTGGGTTCCTGGTCCCAGCATCCTTCTTGTGTGTGACCTTGGGCAACGGCCTTCCCTCTGGGCCTCAGTTTCCCACCCATCACCCAGTTGCTCAGCTTCCCAGTAACCCAGTGCTGCTTTGCAGTCACAGGACACACGCGTGTCCATCACTGTTGCTAAGCTGGGCTTCGGCGGGCGGGCATGGGGTGTGCATGCCGTGTGTCCAGCGGTGGCGCCAGGAGGGCCAGGCCGCAGGCTTCCCAAGCCTGGCTCAGGCACCCAGTGTTCCAGGCCCAGGCCAGAGGGAAGGGAGGGGAGGGAAGGGAAGAGAAGGGAGGGGAGGGGAGGGGAGGGGAGGGGAAGAGAGGGGAGGACACGGGGGAGGGACAGAGTGCCCCATTGTGTGTGTGTGTTCGTGTGTGCACACGTGGGGGGCCCACACAATGTGCCACTTGTGTGCCTGACCCGTGGGGGCAGCCAGGGCTCCTCACCTCTTGGAGCCCCCCTAGTGGGCAGGCTTCCCCTTCCCACCTCAGTGACCAATCGCTCCGGGCCTGGGCTGGGAGTCTGGGGGGCAGCCCCTCAGTGGGGCAGGAGGCTTGCCGGCCGCCTCCCCCCCACAGTGCCAGGCACATGACTGGCGAGGGGGGTGGAGGCCACCGCGCTGGGCCACCCAGCGGCCCTGCCAGCGAGGGGCGCCCCGGCCTCTGTGCACCCTGGGGGGGCTCCCCACCCCCTGGACTTCGCCCCTGGGCTCCGGGGGGTCGGCGGCAGGCTGGGGGAGGGGCCGAGCGAGGAGCGGGGATACGGCGGGGCGGGGGCGCTCACCTCCGCCGTTCTTGTAGCACAGGTAGGGGAAGCGCCACACGTTGCCCAGGCCCACGGCGAAGCCCACGCACGACATGATGAAGTCCATCTGGCGCGTCCAGGTCTCTCGTGGCGGTACCGCCAGGCGGCCTCCAGGCGCCCCCAGGCCCGCGGGGCCATCGCCCTTGGCCGGGGCCCCGTCGGGCCCGGGCGCGATGAGGGGGCCCTTCTTCTCGTCGCCGGACACGCTGTAGATACCGTTCTCCGCGCTCTTCTTCGCCATGGCCCCTGCGGGCCGCGCGGCCGGGCCGGGGGTCGCGGCGCCTCGCGGGGGCGGGCGGGCAGGGGGCGCCGGCGGCACCCGGGGGGAGGGCCCCGAAGGCGCGGGTCCGCCCGGGGGCCTCGGGAGCGGCCGGGCCGGGGGACGGGGCGGCGGGCGGGCGGGCGGGGTGCGGGACGGCGGGGGCGGCGCAGTCAGAAGCAGTCCACGAAGCACTTGAAAGTGAGCCTGAAGAATCTCATGTGTGTCGGGGGCCCGGGGGCGCGCGGGCGGCGGCGGGGCCCGGCCGGGCGGCGGCGGCGGCTCCCGAGGCTCCTGCCCGCAGCTCCGGCGGCGGCGGCGGCGGCGGCGGCTCGCCCGACTCGAGGCTCAGCCTAGCGGGGCGCGGGCGACATCGGGCGCCCACTGTTTGCAAGCGGCGGCCGGAGCAGGGGCCTGTGGCCCGCGCCCTCCGCCCCGGCTCCGGCCGGCGGCGTCTGCCTGCTTGTCCGCGGCTCCCGCGGCTCCGGCGGCTCCCGCGGCTCCAGTGGCTCCAGCGGCCCGGGCGCGCCTCGCCCCCTCCTTCCCGGCGGCGGCTCCAGCCGCTCTCGGGGCCGCGGCGGGCTCAGCGACTCGCCACCGCACTCCCACTGTCCCTCTCTTCCCCAGTGCGACCGGCCACTGCTTAAGAACCGACTCCCGGGTGATGTCACTGTCGCCCCACCCCCACGACCGGGCTGGTCCCCCTCCCCCCCTGCATCCCTCGCTCCCGCCCTCGCCGTCACTCCGCCCACCTCCTCCCGCCCTCCTCCCGAGGAGGAGACGCCGCTCCAACCGCGAGCAGGATGGCTGCTACCTGGGGTGCCGTCCAGCACCGCCTCTCCGGGGCCCCGAGCCGCCCCTCGCCCCGGGCTCACCTGGCCCAGGCCCGGCCCGGCCCACATCTCCCCTCGGTCTCCTCACTGGCCCTTCCCGACTCCGGGAATACGGCTCCCCTGGCCCGCTTCCAGCCATCCTTGGCTCCCCCTCTCCCCTTCTCTCCGCTCCTTCCAGATGGGAGTCTTTCCCTCCTTCTCGAGGTCGGCCCTGCCAGCCCCATCTCGAGCCCTCCTCTGACTCCCAGCCGGGAATTGGACCGTGTTGGAAACCCAGGTCTAAAGCCCCCGAGCTCCCTGCCCACAAAGAGGTACAGGGTGCTTTGAACTTCCGAAGGGCTGGGCCGGCAGCTGACCTGGAAGGATAGGGTTGGGGTGTATCTACCAGGTGTGCTGCTGGGCGTTCAGCCCTCCCCAAGGGTACAGCCCTGGAGGCTGGAAGTGCGGTCTGAACTCGGGCTGACAGATTTCTGAGTGTCTCCAAAGTGGGCAAAGGGGAGCCTCCCTGACTGACAAGCAAGGCTGCACTTTGTCTCCAAGGTAGGCCGACTGTATGATGACCCTGCCTCCCCCAGTGGGCTGATAGGGCGTGTGACCTGCCGGAGTGGGGCAGGAATAGGGTAAGGCTGCCCCCTGGTGCCTGGCGGGTGCACAGACCCTCCCCCAAAGGCCTCTGTTTGGAGGACCCAGCTCCCCATCCCTGAGCTCCTGTCCCCGGGACCTTCTGACCTCCTCAGCAAGGGCAAGGTTGTTGTGAATTTCCAGGGCCAAGACTGGCCTGGGAGTGGGGCCGGGAAGGAAGGGGTCATTGTCCTGGCTGGGGAGGTAAGGTGTGGCATGCTCAATCCCAGGCTTCCTGATCTGATTGCAGACACTGAAGTCCCCAGATGGCTCATCCTGTTAGGCTAAGCCTGCAGTCACCCGGCCAGCTTTAGGAAGAAAAGCAGTTCTGGCCTGAGCCAGATTGTGCCTGCTAGGTGAGGGAGGGGCAGCATCTCCACCCCTCCAGCAGGAGGAGCTTCAAGGGGTGTGTGTGGGAGGCCTTGTCCCCTGTGCTTAGCTGAGGGGAGAGTAGAGGTGGCAGGGTCACACTGCTCACCAGAGGATTCTAACTTGGGTCTTCTTTGGCTCAGCCTGGAACTGAAGCCTATCTGGAGACAAAAAGGTCTTAAGGAAGTGACCCACAGATGGCATGAAAGAGCTGGGGCCATCCAGAGAGCAAGGACACAGAGCATTTCAGAAAGGCAAGAAGAGGATCCCATGAAGTAGACAGCAGGAGGACGGAGTGGGGGTGTGATGCCTGCAAAGGAGGACAGTGGCCGCAGCAACGACCCCGGGGGAAGCAGAGGCCAGGCAGCGCCAGGAGAACCAGGCAGGGCAGTGAGAAATGGAGGGAATCAGGCAACTCTCAGGCCTGCTTGTCCAGGGAGCAGGGGTGGGAGGGAGAGATCATGGTGAGCCAGTGACACTTTAGGGAAATGACCACTGCTGGCGGGAGGGCAGAGGGTGAAGGGTACAAGGAGGTATGCCACTGCCTCTGGGCGGGGTGCTGGCAGGACGTTGCTGGGGACAGAAGGGCTGCTGGAAATGACTTCTGGGACCTCCAGGACCTCCACATGGGGGGGCAGGTCCACAGGCCCCCAGACCTGACTCAACAGGGATACACTCTCCAGCTCCCCACCAACCCCAGAGACACTCAGGCCTCCCTCTGGGCCTCTTTTTTTACAAAGTATTTTTTAGTTGTAGATGGACACAATACTTGTATTTTATTTATTTATTTTCATGCGGTGCTGAGGATGAGACCCAGGACCTCACACGTGCTAGGCAAGCGCTCCACCATGAGCCACAACCCAGCTCGCCTCTGGCCTTCTATAGCCAGCCCTTCCCACATTCATCATCTCCCCCCATTGTCAGTAGGGGCTGCAGAGCCCTCTCCAAACCCTCTGGTTCCGCCCACTTCTGTGGACCCCACAGGCAGCCCCTGGCTAGGACGCCCCTAGCTCTCTGGAACCCTGTAGTAGCTGTGGCCTCCTCCTCGTGGCCCAGTACAGCCCCGCACTGTGTTCTCTCAGCAGCCAGAGGGACCCTCTGGAAGAAAGAATCCAACCGGTCCCTCCCTAGTTGATCTCCTTCTCTGGGCTTTTCTGGAAATAAGACTAAATCCCAGGCTGGGGGTGTAGCTCAGTGGTGGAGTGTTAGCCTAGCCTATGCAAGGTCCGGGGTTCCATTCCCAGTGCTGCAAAGCAAAAACAAAACACAGCAAACAGCCTCCCCAAAAGCCAACCAAACAAGCACAATGAACTCTTCTCCAAGGCATACAAGATCAAGTGGGACTGGAACTGTGGCTTCCCAGCCTGGGGTTCCCGACAGAGGAGCACTTGAGCTGCCCTGGTGGCCGGGCCTCTAGCTCCAGCTCCCAACCCCAGTGCTCAGAACTCAGTTGCAGGAGGCTTGGGAGCCACCTGTGAGCTTCCCACACCCGTGCTCCGCTCCCACCTCCCGTGGAGCTGGCGAGGCAGGGTTGCCCAAGAGGAGCTAAGGTGGGGCTCTGAGGTGAGGAGCCTGGGGAGTGTCCGACGACAGGGACAGCTACAGTGTGTGAGTGTAGGGTGTGGGGGCGGGGGCACCGCTTCCCTGACGTGTTGAGCAACCGAGGAACAAAGGCACAGGGATTTCGAGCCCTGGGTGGGTTGCCTCCAGGGTGTTTTCAGGGATTTGCCAGGAAGGAGCAGGGTGGTCCCCAGGATTCCAGCTGATGGCCAGCAACTGTGGCCCTGGCCAGCTTGGTCCAAGCCTCCCCTGTCCTACCAGGTCCTGCACATGCACAGTATGGGTTGGAGGGACCCTGCAACCTGTGCCCAGCCCAGTGCACCTGCTGCAGCTCGTGGAACAGAGGTGATAGCTGTGTCCCCCACCCCCGTAGTGTTGCAGGGAACAGGGCCCTTTCAGACCCCAACGAGGGCTGGAGGTGGGGTAGGAGCTGAGGATGGGGAGAGGCCCGAGAGGTAAGCTGGAGGGAGGGTCTATGGGGAAGCCTGAGAAGTGGGGCAGGGAGTTGGACTCAGTGCCCACCCAGGGCTCCGGCAGCCATGGACCGGGGTGGGGGGTGGGGGGGACTGGGTGCACGTAACCCTGCCCTGGGGAAATTGCTTATCCTGGCAGGATCTGGGCAGTTGGAAACAGGGTAGGGGTGCCTGCCTCCTCTTCTGGATGAAGCTTTGGAATTACAATGAACTGGGAACAAAGGGGAAGCTGAGGTCCACCTGGTGGGGCTTTGTACTTCCAGCTCCTGAGCCCAGCGGGTGAGGGAGCCAGTGGGGCTGGGGTCATGGGCCCCGGGGCTGGGGTGCGACCCCAGAGGCCTGGGCCCCTCCTCAGCACAGTGCCCTCTGCCCACAAGCTGTGATGTTCACACAAACCTTCTGAAAGGAATTTGTGTTTGTGTATTTACGTGTTAGGTAAACTTTTCATATTGGATTCCTTTTGGATGTGGGGAGAAATTGTAGAGATAGCAGCAGGAGTTCCACGGTGCCCAATAACTTCCCTGTTATTGACGTCTTAACACAAGCAGAGTGGTTTGTTGCAGTTAGTGAATCAATAGTGGTCCATCATTATTATGTGAAGCCTGGCTGTCCCAGGATCCCATCCAGGAATCCCACGTTGTACTTGGTTGTCATATCTCTTGACCGTGACAGTTTCTCAGACAGTCTTTGTTCTTGATGACCCATGACACTGGCTGACTTTTTATTTTTTGGGTACTGGGACTTGAACCTGAGGGGCACTTGACCTCTGATCTATATCCCCAACCCTTTTTGTTTATTTGTTTTTTAAATTTTGAGACAGAGTCTGGCTAAATTGCTGAAGCTGGCCTCCAACTTCCAATCCTCATGCGTCAGCCTCCCAAGTTACTGGGATGACGAGTGTGCACCACCATGGCCAGCAACTGTGACTGTTTTGAGAAGAGCTGATCTTGTGTAGAATGCCTCTCTGCCGGGAATACTGATTTCCCTCATGATTAGACAAGAACAAGATCACCGAAGTAAAGTACCATGCTTATCAATCTTATCAGGGGTCTGTGCTTTCCACATGACTAATCACTGTGGACCTTGACCTGGATGACCTGGCTGAGGTGTGTGTTTCAAGGTCTCTCCACTGTAAAGCGACCCTTTCTTTCCCTTTCCATGCCGTGCTCTTGAGCAACCCACAGTTAAGGGATGGGGTGATGCCCCAGCACATAGTGTGTTAGGCAGCTGTTACTGTAGCAAATATTTGATACTAGCTTATAAGAAGGAAAGGTTTATTTTGGCCTACAATTTCAGAGTTTTCGGTCCATGGTCCCTTGGCCCAAACATCATGACTCCCAGGGAGGGCATGGAGGAACAAAGCTGCTCACCTTGTGACTGGGAAGCAAGAAAAAGGAAGGGGCCAGGGGTCCCAAGATCCCCTTCAAGGGCAGCCACCAGTTGATGTTGGTCATGAGAATCAGTCCGGGCCGAGTTCTGTTTCAAGGTCAGCATAGAAAGCAAGTTTTATTTGAAGGATAGAACAGAGATAGACTTCACAGAGAAGAGGCCCCAGAGCTGGGTGTCCCTTTTATACTCTTTAGATTTCGTGAGTTCTCATGCCTCCTCCTCCCCCATCCTGCCTAAGGGACTCTGGACCCAAAGGTGAGCCAGAGGTGGAGTGATACTGGGCGGGAAAGAAAGGGACAGAGGTGGAGTGATACTGGGCGGGAAAGAAAGGGAGCAGCCCCGAGGGAGGCATCCACAACAACTCCAGGGAATAGTCCCTGGAGGCAGGTCACCTTGGTGACTGGTGGAAGAACTGGGAAGCATAAAAAGAGGAAGGGGCTGGGAGTCCCAAGATCCCCTTCCAGAGCAGCTCCTGAGGACTTAATCTCCTTCCAGATTCCATCGCCTCCCCTTTAACACGAGTTTTTGGGGAATACCTACCATACAAACCATGGGGAAACAGCCACATCATTTATCTGGGATTTTTCTGCACAGGAGTCTATTTTCCTACATTTATTGACTTATTAGTCATTTGTGGACTCATGGATGTTTACTTTACACTTTGGTTACAATGTAATACTACTCTATTTTGTTGCTCAAATTTTCTGTAACTATTGGGAGCTCTTTCACTTGGCTCTTGGCTCTTGTGTTCCTTTTTAAAAACTTTTTTTTTTTCAGTGCTTGGGACCGCAAGAATGTTTGAGGGCAGTGAAACTATTCTGACACTGTGATGGACCCCTGCCATTTGGGTATGCTGTAGACCTTCACAGCAGAGGAGTGAAAGGATACATGAAGCTTTAATGCTAATTAAGGGGTGTGATAAAGGCACTGTCCCTAAGTCAAACACCACATTCCCTGTCAAACCTCTGGTGACCACCAATCTGTATACAGTGTCACATACATGCAATCATAAAGTATGAAACTGTTTTCAGACTCACTTATTTCGTTTGGCCCCGTGAGTGGAAGGGTCATCCATTTCTTTGCAGTTTCTTAGCTCTTTCCTCTTTACCACCAAATAGTATTCCCCATCGGGAAGTGCCAGTTTATCTGCCAGCCACAAAAGAGCATTCTTGGTTGCTTCTAGTTTTTGCCAATTATGAATAAAGTTGCTATAAGTATTACCGGGCTGGTTTTTGTGTGGACAGAAATTTTCAAATCTGTATGGTAAATACCAAAGAGTATTGCTGCTGGATCGTGTGGTAAGAGTATGTTTAGCTTCATTAGGAATTGCCAGCTGTCTTCCCAAGGAACCACACCATTTTGTATTCCCACCAGTGATGAATAAGAGTTCCTGTTGCTTCACATCTTGCTGGCATTAGGTGTTGTCAGGATTTTGAATTGTAGTCATTCTAATAGGTAACTACATCGTACTATCTTGTTGTAGTTACAATTTGCAATTCCACAATCAGGTATGTGTTAGTTGTTCATTGCTGCAACAAAATACTTGAGAAAATCACCTTAGAGGAGAAGAGATGGATTTTGGCTCATGGATTCAGAGGTTTTAGCCTGTGGTTGGCTGACTCCATTGCTTCTGGGTCTGAGGTGAGATGAAGCATCATGGTGGAAGAAAATTGTTCACCTCATTGGTGGCCAGCAAGCAGAGAAAGTGAGAGGAAGGGACTGGGAACAGGATATGCCCATCCAGGTCATGCCCCTAGTGACCCACTCACTCAGTTTCCACCACCTCCCAATAATGCCATCAAATCGTGAATCCATCAATGAATTGATCCACTGGTGAGCTCAGAGCCCTTGTGATATGATCACTTCCCCAAAACTCCACTTCTGACCGTCGTTACATTGCAGACCAAGCCTTCCACATATGAGCTTTTGGGGGACATTCCAAATTGAAGCCATAAAGTTTCTGTGACAGCAGTTCCACAAATTCATAGCTGGTGGTGAATTATTTTGCAGTACAGGGAAGTACAGGGAATTGAATCCAGGGACACTCTTCCACTGAGGGACATCTCCAGTCCTTTTTATGATCTGAGACAGTCTCATCAAATTGCGGAGGCTGGCTTTGAACTCTCCATCCTCGTGCCTCAGCCTTTGGAGCTGCTGGGATTACAGGCGTGCACCGTGCATCTGGCCTGATGCGGGCCTTCCTGCTGAGTCATAAAATGACGGGAGGCATCACATGGGCAAGATATGATGCTAAATAGCTTCAAGAACTTTCTTTTTCTAGTTGTACAGAATACGTTTATTTTATTTGTTTATTTGTATGCAGTACTGAGGATGGAACCCAGTGCTTCACACATGCCAGGCAAGCACTCCACCACTGAGCCACAGCCCCAGCGCAGCTAAAGATCTTCTCATATACTTATGTACCTTTTGTATTTTTGCTTGCATAAGGTGTCCGTTCAGATCTTTTGCTTGTGTTTAAAATTGGGTTGGATGTTTTCTTATTGTCGAGTTCCAAGAGTCCTTTGTACATTTTGGATACCAGTCTTTTATCAGATAATTACTTTGCAAAGATTTCCCCCAGCCTATAACTTGTTTTCTTATTCTTTTAACAGTGTTATTTGCAGAATACATGTTCTTACTTTTGTTACAATGCAATGTATCATTTTTCTTTCATGGATCATGTTTTCCATATTGTATCTAAGGAATCACTGTCAAACCTGAAGTAATCCAGGTTGTTTTCTATGTTTGCTTCTAGAAGTTTTATAGTTTGGCATCTTACATTTAGGTTTATGACCCATTTTGAATTAAGTTTTGTATAAATGCCCTGAAAGGATTTTGAAGAGCTCTTTATCCATCATACACGTTGAAATTGACATCTTCAGAATTTCAACAAATTTTTAAACAGTTGCAAATAGCGTCCTTTCTGCTCTATCATAAATACTGATGTAAAACAAAAGCAGTGATATCCTTGTTTTTCAGATGGAGTTGTTATGTTGCTCAGCTGGCCTTGAGCCCCTGGGCTCACCTGATCTTCCTGCCTCAACCTCCCCAGTGACTGGGACTACAGGTGCATGCCACCTCACCTAGCATGTGAAAGCATTTTGTGTGTATGTCTGTGGCACTAGGGATTAATCCAGGGGTGCTCTAACACTGAGCTACATCTCTGGTCCTTTTAAAATTTAGTTTTGAGACAGGGTCTCACTAAGTTGCTGAGGCTGGCCTCAAACTCAGGATCCTCCTGCCTCAGCCTCCTGAGTCACTGGGATTACAGGTGTGCACCACCGGGCCTGGCTTGTGATATCATTTTTAACACAGGGTCAGTGGCATTGAAATTGCTTGATGACTTGGTACTGCATCCCTCCCCAACTAGGCAAGTGGCTTCTTTCCTCCCAGCCTCTGGGTTTCATCTGCTGCCCCTCAGAGCCACCTCCTTGGGCCTCTCTCCACATGAATGGTCTTATATTGTTCACACCACTATTTGGCTCCCAAACACAAACATGTGATGAGTTTGTGAAATCTTGTATTTGTGGGGTACAGATTCTATTTCTCTTTATAACCTGTGAAGAATCAGCACTTAGTGGTCCCATGAGGAGGACTCATCGTCCGTCACTGTGCTCCATCATTTTTCCTTCTGAGATGTACGCCCTGGGGCTTCTGGAGCCTTCTGAGCTGAGCTGGGAGTGAGCTCTTGGGGAAGGTCAGGATCCGAAACCTTCTCATAGTTCTTTTTCTGTCCTGGGGATTGAACCCAGAGGTTCAATCTGACCTACACCCCAACCCTTTCTACATTTTATTTTGAGACAGGGTCTCGCCAAGTTGCTGAGGCTGGCCTCAAACTTGGGATATTCCTGCCTCAGCCTCCCGAGTCACTGGGGTTACAGGTGTGCACCACCACACTGATGAGATTTCTCATTTTTTTTTTGTACAGAATACTGTGAAGGTGAGGTTTGGAAAGATGATTTTGTTTAAAAATCTCTTCCCACTCCGTGGATGCTGTTGAAGACTGTGTGTTGTGCCATGAGTGCATGGACCGCTCTTCAGACTGGATTAAGGAAGCCACTCCTGGCCTCTGCAACTTTGCACGGTCCTTGTGACACAAGCCTGAGTGGATGTGCTCCTGACACAACCAGGACACCCACCCCCATCCCTGGTGGGGCACAGACCCCGGGGTGGGGGTGAGGATGGGGAGGTGGGGGGTAATCCACTAGGATGGAAGGTGGAGCCCTCCACCGTTAGGTAAGGAACACTAGGCAGAGAGGGTGATTTTGCAGCGATGGGTTTTGTCAAGACCAGGCAGGGTTCCGTTCCAGGCAGTGGCAGGGCTGGGGGAGAGGAGGCAGCATGTGAGGTGAGATGCATGTGTGACTGGGGATGAGGGCCAGCAGAGGAAGAGTGGCCAGAGCAGACCTCAGGCCATTCAAGTGTTCATGCTTTGACTAGCAGTGACATGCAGGGACCCGGAAGAGTTCCAGCATCAGGGTGACATGATCTCAAAGAAAAGAATGCTGCTGGTTCAGAAAAGAAGGAGGGAGAAGGGTTAAGGGTGGAGGCAGAAGGAGCCTACTGAGTGCTGATGGGGGCTCAGGCCAGGGCAGCAGAGTGGTGGTGGCAGATCACTAGGGAAGAAGGTTGTTGTAAACCAAATGACCTGGAGGACCTGTCTGCAGAGAGGTGGTAAAAGCAGAGACTGCCAGGCAGAGAGCCATACCACTATGCGGGTGAAGAAATTTCTGGATAGAAGACACAGGTGGTGCAAAGGCCCTGGGGCCACCTATGTAGACCACACTTTTGGGAGACTGGCAAGCATAACTGAAGAGTGAGGAACAGGGCATTGGCAGCCAGAGCCCCGCGGATTGCCTTACAAGGCGCCCTGCCGCGTTGCGGCCGCACTCAGCCACCGGTGTGCTCGGCTGGCAGCGGCCCGCGGGGGCGCGCGCAGAGGGGGCGGGGCCGGCGGGGCGCGGGCGGGGGGCTCAGCGCTGAGGCCACTGCGCGAGGCGACGCTGCGGCATCCGCTCCAGGTTCGCACCTGCCAGGTCTGCTCTGGGCCAGGGGCGCACAGAGGGGCGCACAGGGTCCCCGCGGCAGCTGCCGAAGCCCCTGCAAGCCCTCGTGCACACCTGTCATGTCCGGCGCGCCCCCTGCCCGCACGCGCGGCCCACGCAGCTCGGGACTCTGAGGGCCCAGGCTGCCGAGTCCCTTTACTCCGAGGCACCAAGGGCCAGTTGCGACTGGGCGGCCGCGTGGGTGGCCGCGGTCGTGACAGGTGGTTGTGAGCGGGGTCGCAGATGCATTCCGGTGGGTGGGTGGCCCCGGGGGGCGCGTGCATGTGGGCGCTGTTCCTTGGTGGGGGGTCCGGTGGGGGAGGCGTCTGGACCCTGTAGATGGGAGTGGGCCAGAGAGGCCAGAGTGGGGGTGCACAGAGTCTTCTAGAAAGCGGCTGGTCGTGCAGGCTCCGATGGACGGAGGCAGAGAGGGGGTGTCCGGGTGCTGGAGTGGGGAGCACCGGATGGCAGCAGCGGATCTGGGATGGGGAGGTGTGTGTGGGGTAGCGCGCTGGGTGGGAGGTGTCCCTGTGGGAGTGGGCGGTGGGGGAGGGGCAGGATGTACCGTGGCTGCGGGTGGCCCTGGGGGATGATGGATAGATGGCAGGATGAGGGTGGCTGTCGCTGAGGGCACTGATGGCCATGGCGGGAGGAGAGAGCTGCCCTTGCCCAGGGGCCTCCTCCACCTCCCCCTGCAGACATGCTGCTGCTCAAGAAGCAGACAGAGGACATCAGCAGCATCTATGAGATCCGGGAGAAGCTTGGCTCGTGAGTGTGGTGCTGGGTGAATGTGTGGGGACGTGTGAGCGTGTGGATAGGCGAGCGGCTGCGTGTGTGCTGGGGAGAGTGGCAAGGGCCTCCCCCTCTCCTTCCCCTCCCTTCCCCCTCACTGGCCTCCCGCCCTCTGGCTCTGTGGCAGGGGTGCCTTCTCAGAGGTAGTGCTGGCCCAGGAGCGGGGCTCTGCACACCTTGTGGCACTCAAGTGCATCCCCAAGAAGGCGCTGCGGGGCAAGGAAGCCCTGGTGGAGAATGAGATCGCCGTGCTCCGCAGGTGCGCTCGCACCTGGCCCTGAGACCTGGAAGAAGTTTGTGGGATGTTGGGGCCCCTGATGGTCAGCCCAAGCCCGCTGCCAACCTGCAGGGGCACCTGGGGCAGCTCTCTTCCCCTCTCTGGACCTGCACGCTCCCAACAACCAAATTAGAGGGTCAATATTGATCTGTGTGTCCTAGGAAGGTCTGGGTTGGGGAGGCTAGGGGGTCTGTGGCTGGGAATGGGGAGCCCAGGTGGGGGTGAGAGGAAGAATGGTGCTCAGGACAGAGCTCGCCCCGACTCTGCTGTGCTCCCCCAGGGGGTTGCCATGGCCCGGACCTGCTGTTTCCGCCAAGGGCTGTTTTTTCCTGTTGCAGGGTCAGCCATCCCAACATTGTGGCACTGGAGGATGTCCACGAGAGTCCTTCCCACCTCTACCTGGCTATGGAGCTGTGAGGAGGGCCAGTGGGGGCTGGACAGGAGTGGGGGCTGAAGCCTGGGCTCAGGGGCCTGGGTTGGCTGAATTCCCGACTCCCCTCAGGGTGACGGGTGGCGAGTTGTTTGACCGCATCATGGAGCGAGGCTCCTACACGGAGAAGGATGCCAGCCACCTGGTGGCTCAGGTCCTCGGCGCCGTCTCCTACCTGCACAGCCTGGGCATTGTGCACCGGGACCTCAAGGTGCCTGGCTGGGAGCCCCCACGCCTTGCCCACCTGGCCCTTCGTGTGTTTCCCCAGGCGCATGGCTGGGGCCTCTCCCAGCATCCCTCTCTACGGAGGGTCTGGGGAATTTGAGAGTGCTGAGGCCCACCCTGTTCCAGTGCCGGGGCCATGCCGGACCTGACCTGGCCCCCATGTGTCACAGCCTGAAAACCTCCTCTATGCCACGCCCTTCGAGGACTCCAAGATCATGGTCTCTGACTTTGGCCTCTCCAAAATCCAGGCTGGCAACATGTTAGGCACTGCCTGTGGAACCCCAGGATATGTTGGTAAGAGGGAGAGCACTCTGGGCCTCACTGGCTGGTGGGAGGGGGCAGGGGGCCTGGGGGAGCCAAGGTGCTAGGGGCTGGGGTGGCTTTGCTGCAGGTGGGCCATTCTTGGGGCTGGATCATGCATGCATGCATGTGGGCTTACACATAACACGTCTGTTTGTGACCCCCAGCTCCAGAGCTTTTGGAGCAGAAACCCTATGGGAAGGCTGTTGATGTGTGGGCCCTGGGTGTCATCTCCTATATCCTGTGAGTGACTGTTGGGAAAGCTCAACTCCTGCCTGCCTGCCCTCTGCTGGGTGGGGGAGGGGAGGACAGCAGGGTGATTCATCTGTGGGTGCCAGGTTGTGCGGGTACCCCCCCTTCTATGATGAGAGCGACCCCGAACTCTTCAGCCAGATACTGAGAGCCAGCTACGAGTTTGACTCTCCCTTTTGGGATGACATCTCGGAATCAGGTGAGCTTCATGCTGGCCCTCGCTCGGGAGAGACGAGGGCCAGTAGGGATAGGGCAGGCTGACCTGGTCCCCCCTGCTCCAGCGAAAGACTTCATTCGGCACCTTCTGGAGCGAGATCCCCAGAAGAGGTTCACCTGCCAGCAGGCCTTACAGCATCTTTGGTGAGTGGGAACCCTGGTGGCTGTCCCAGGGCCATACAGCACTGAGCCCCCACACCACTGACCTTCAGCCTTCTTCCAGGATCTCTGGGGATGCGGCTTTGGACAAGGACATCCTGGGCTCCGTCAGTGAGCAGATTCAGAAGAACTTTGCGCGGACCCACTGGAAGGTCAGCGCAGGGAGACACCCTCATCCTCCTGCTTCAGGGCCTACCCTCTGCTGCCTAGGGGTCACTGTGGTCCTTGCAGTCTTGGGGCTGGGGCCTGGCCTGACACTGCCCCCACGTCTTGCCACAGCGAGCTTTCAACGCTACCTCCTTCCTACACCATATCCGGAAGCTGGGGCAGAGTCCAGAGGGAGAGGAGGCCTCCAGGCAGGGTACGGCCCATCACAGCTACCCAGGCCTCCAGACTGGCCAGCCCCCCAAGTGGTAACACCCAGGTGTGTGTGCCCCTCACCCCTGGGAGCTTACAGGGGGATGGACTCCTCAGGTTGGCCCAGCCCTTCACGTCCCCATTCTGCATGGCCCAGGGCTCCAGAGTCCTGCCCCACTGAGTCCCAAGCCTCCCCTGGTACCTCTCGGCCTTCCTCCTGGACCCATCAGGGAAAGACCCCCAAGGCCACTCCTTGGCCCTTGAGGGCTGAGGGCACAGAGCGTAGGTGGAGGAGGAGTTGGGGTTCTGGGAGAAGCAGAACAGAGAGGCCCAGCAGGTGCCCTCCACTGGGCAGGGACACAGGGCGGCCAGGCTGGCATCTGACTGCCCCCTTCCCTCTGCCTCTTTCTCCTCTCCTCCACCCCAGGCAGATGCCAAGGCCAAGTGGATGGACCCCCAGATTTCCTTCCTCTGGGTCCTTTTGGTCCCCTTCCCCCACCCCTTATGCCCCTGCTGGTCTCTGCTGGAGAGTGTGAGATATGGGTGTGGTGCATGACTGGGGCAGGGATGGGGCGCTGCTCCTTGTCACTGCCTCTGGAAGCCTGGGAGGCATTGGCAGGCGGGTTCCAGGGGCTGTCCTTCCCGTGCTCTTCTGTGCTTTGCTGACTGTGGGTGGTCCTGCTTGTGTTGTGGCCCTCCAGCCCCCTCGCTTTCTCCAAACCAATAAAGACAGACAGAGCAATGGGCCAGTGGTGAGCTGGGGGTGGGACAAGTGTGGGGTTGGGGGTCACCTGGGGAAAGGAAATGAAAAAGGCAGAATGGACCCCACTGCCACCTGAACCCCTGCTCGCTGCGATCATGGCAGACAAGGTCCCAACTGCCCAAGAACTTCCCGTTCCCACCTTCTTAAATGCCAGCAAGAGGCCACCTGGCGGCTAGCTCTGCCATCCCGGAGGTCTGATTGCCTGTGATCCTGGGTTTGTGGGCAGCCGCGGAGGCACACTGGACTGCCAGCAGGGGGCAATGGCGGGAGGCCAAATCCCTATCTCAGCACAAGGAACAGCACTGTCTCTGTTCCCCCAGTGCCAGGCTGCCGTGGCCCTGCTCTGCACACGTCCTGGGAAAGGCTGGGAAAGGCTTGCAGGTGTGTAGCCGAGGCTGTCTCCAGCACAGCTGCTGCCTTCTCCCACCTCTCCTTCCCTACTCCAGCGGGCAACTCGTGGGAAACCCTAGGCGCCCGTGTCAGAGGATGAGGAGCAGCCCCCTCACCCACGAGAGGGCACCACAGGGGCCTCTACTGTACTGTGCTGGGGCTTCGGAACTGTGGGCGTCAGGCCTGGCAACTGGAACACGAGGCCAGAATTCCAGGCTAGCAGGCACCCCTTCCCCTCTGACACTCCTTCCCCCTGCCAGCCCCCAGGGTGTGAGCACAATGACTGGGATGCATGTGGGAGAAGATTCCTCTCCTTGTCCAAGTTTGGGATTAAAGGGAGACCGTGAGGCCCAGTGCAAGGCTGGCCTGGTCTTGGGTGTGGAGGCTAGATGGGGCTCAGGGTTGGAGCCAGAGGGACCTGGTTCCGGTCAAGGAGAGCAGCCCTGGCATCCGTGCTCTGGGTTTACTGTAGTGGGGACGGCCGCTTTTCTCTCCGACATTCTGCCATCCCTCTCCCAAGACCAGGGGAATTCTGGAGGCTGGTGTGCAGCACCTCCTCCATCCCCATGGCCAGTCTCAGGCCATTGTACACTTCAGGCTTTGGGTCACATGGCTTGGGCCTGCCTCACCAGTCCACTGGAGGGAGAACCTCCGCCAAGCAGTACCACAGCCAGGTCTCAGCAGCTTGGCCTCCTCAGCTCCAACAACCTCTCCTGCCACCTCTCCACCCTGACCTGAGGCCTCATCCTCCTCCTGACTGGCTGTGCTTCCATCTTATCACTCATTCCTACGGGACACTTACTTGCTCTCCTTCGGTTTGCAAAGTGTTTGTGGGCCTCTGCGCTGTGCCGGATGCTGGACGTGCGCTGGGCTCCTCAGACTAGTGGAGGACTGGTTTTACTGGGACGCCGAGAACGGTCTGGTGGGGAAGGTGCTGTGCTCTGCACTCCTGAAAGGAAGAGCGGCTAGCTCTTGCACCAGATCCCTTCTGCACAGTTGGGTCCCAGTGCCTGGCAGCCGGGGCATGCGGTGCAATTCGGCCTCCTGTCAGCAGGGGGTGCCACGGTTACATCTTTACACATCTATTAGCCCCCTCTGGTTCCTTCAGTACCTGGGGCAGCGGCTCAAATCTGTGCTTTCCTCCACTTCCCCCCAAATCCTGCCCTGGAGAAGTCCTCATTCAACAGAGAGATCCTGTCAATCTGGGAGTGGGGCGAGAGGGGAGACCCCTCGGTTAGGTAGAGCGGCACCTCTCCATCATCCCTCCCACACCTTCTCCTCCGAGGCCAGTGTGTGAGAGGAAAGTGTGGGGTGGCTGGAGAGGGAGCTGGGGGCGCTAGGGAGCGTTCCAGCTTCAGGAGCAGCAGGGCTCAGGCTGTGAGGCTGTGTCTGGAGGAAAGGGCCACAGCAATCCTGGCAGGGCAAGGGCTCAGGCCTGAGTCTAGGAGCAGGGGAGCTGCTGAAGGGGTTGTGCCCAGCTGGGTGAGGGCTGCACTGGCTGCAAAGCTCAGGTGTGGGGAGCTGGGGGACCCCCACTCTGAGCAGGCCGTCCTTCCTGGGTGTCCGCAGACCTGAGCAGAATTGAGCAGGGGAACCCTTGTGGGTGACACAAGCCCCAGATCTGGGCCAAACAGGGTAGGGGAAGTGCTGTGTCTTGGAGCAAACGTGTGGGTGGCTCAACCTGTACAACCTCACTGGGGACAGGGAGGCCCAGAGGTTGTCCTAGAAGCTCTTTAGAAGTTGGTGGTGGATTTTGGGTGGAAGATGAAGGCAGTAGGGTGGGTAGCCTGTGTGTTTCTGGGTGGACATGGAACCATTTACCAAGAAGGGTTCAACTGGGGTGGCTTTGGGGGAGAGATAGTGAGATCAGTTTTGGACATGGTGAGTTTGAGGTGCCCGAGGGGCACAAAAGTAGAGAAAAAGTGATTTATTCATCATCCTTCTCTTTGCAAATATGTGTCTTGTTTTATAGCTAATGTTAATGTTTCTAATTAAAAGGACGCTAGCGGTGACTCTTGATTGAGCACTTACTATGTGCCAGACACTGTTCTGCAGAACTTCACATGTGTTCGCTTGAACCTCACATGTGAATGAGGCAGCTGACCTTGTCATCATCACCCCTTCTTTCCATGTGAGCAATAGGCATAGAGACACTGAGTAACTGAGCCAAGGCCACATTCTCTTACTGCATCCTCCCATTGTCCTCCACACACTGGGGGGGTCTTGCTTGGGTCTTAATGACCATGTGCTTCCGGAAGTGAGATAAGCACGGGCACTTCTTTCCACCCATCTTTTTGTGAATGCTAGCAGTGTGCTGAAGAAGAGAGAACTCTGGCATGGGGGAACCACCCTGGATTTCAGTTTGGTCCTTGCAGGTGCTAGTGTCATCTTTACTGTTCTCTGTGCCTCAATTGCATATCCCACCAAATGAGAACCAGGCAGGTTTTCCCAGTGGCAAGGATGGGGCATGGGATTGGGGCCCCATTAAGTTCCCTTTGGAGTTCAGTATGAGGTGTGGCCCGGAAGTGGAGCAGGTTTGTGGCTGGGAGACACATCTGGGTCTGTGATGGGAACAAGGCAAGAGATGTAGAGGGCTTTTGCCAAAGCAGCTCAAGTGGGACTGGGACTGGAAGGATGGCACTTCGTTGAGGTGGCTGGACAGGGGCAGGCCAGAGTGGGTTGTGAGGGTGTTGGGGGTGCTGCCAGGGAACACAGGAGAGAGGTTGGAGACAAAGGGGCCAAGCTAGGCCTGCAGGTCGGGCGGTGGCTGACTTGGCCCCATAAACTTGCGCATTCCTTCCTGACAGACGTTGTTTGGGTACGTAGCAATGTTGTTCTCCACCTAACCCCTGCTTTCTCTAGGTATCCCTGTCTCCATCCCTAACCTCAGGCGGGCATAATAAAAAGGATTCAGTGTTAGAGAAATAACAAAGAATTTAATTTGGTTGATTGAGGAGACTTGTGAGAGGAAGTGGCTAGGGAACAGCTTGGGAAATGAACTTTCTGAAGAGGGCACCAGGGAGCCAATGAAGGTTTTAAGCAGGACAGTGACAAGATCCAAGTTTTATTTTAAAGATGTTTTCCCAGCATTTTCCAATCTTATCTGGTCCCTCTTGATAAGTATAAAAACCTTACATCCATTTCTCCAGATCTTTCCCCTCACATCCCACTGAGATTTTGATAGATTTCCTAGCTCCAGGGAGCCAAGTCTTGCCTCACATGGTGCTCTGAGTAGAGCCCCAGCTTCTTTTTTGACAATTTCTCCTTGTAGTTGTTTCATTTATTGCTTTCTATATTTTTGAAGATATGTTATTGAGTGCATATGATTTTACAATTGCTATGCATTTCAGGTAAGTTAAACATTTTATCAAAATATGGAGCTAAATACACGCTAGAACATGTATTAGTTCTAGCATTGCTTTTTGCCTTATAATCTACTTTATCTGATATTAATATAGCAGCTATACATTTTTGTTAATATTTGCCTGCTATCTCTTTAAATCTTTTTCAAACTTAAACTTTGTTTTCTTATTAAGATATAATTCACATACCATAAATTTCACCCTTTAAAATGTATAATTTAATGGGTTTTAGTATATGTAAAAAGTTTCATGGGACTGGGGTGGTAGCACAGTGATAGAATGCTTGCCCAGCACATGTAAAGCACTGGGTTTGAGCCTCAGCATCACACAAAAATAAATAAACAAAATAAAGGTATTGTGTCCATCTACAACCAAAAAATTTTTTAAAAGTTTCATAATCATCCCCACTGTCTAATTCCAGAACCTTTTCATTAATCCAAAAGGAAATCCCATACCCCATAACTCTGCCCCCAGCCCCTGGTAACTACTAATCTACTTTCTGTGTTTGTGAATTTGTTTATTCTAATATTTCAAGTAAATGTAATTATGCCAAGTGGAAACTTTTGTGTCTGACTTTTTACCCTTAGCATAATGTTTTTAGGGTTCATTCACATTGTAGCATATTTGGTACATTATTCCTTTTCACTACTGACTAGTATTCCATTGTATGGATAGGCCACATTTTGTTTATCCATTTATGGACATTTGGGTTGTTTCCACCTTTTTGCCATTGTGAATAATAGTGCTGTGAAATTTTTGTATGGACATATATTTTCAGTTGTCTTGAGTATATACCTAGAAGTGGAATTGCTGGGTCCTATGGTAACTCCATGTTTACTTCTTGGAGGAAATGTCAAGCTGTTTTCTGAAGTGACAAAACCATGTTACATTGCACAGGGGTTCCCATTTCTCCACATCTTTGTTTACACATTTCTTTTGCAGTACTGAGAATGGAACTCACACATGCTAGGCAAGTGCTGTAACACTGAGCTACATCCCCCCCTTGTCAACGCTTGTTATTGTCTGATTTTTTTATAGCCATTCTTGGGTATCTGTTGGTTTTAATTTACATTGCTCTAATGACCAATGATGTTAAGCATCTTTTCATATACTTATTAGTCAATTGCATATTTTCTCTGAAGAGACATGATTCAAAACATTTTTTGTGGAACTGGGGATGGAACCCAGGGTCTTATGCGTGCTGGGCAAGTGCTCTACTACTGAGCTCCACATCCCTAGTCCTTGTTCATGTTTTAATTGGATAATTTGTCTTTTTATTGTTGAGCTGCTACAGTTCTTTGTATATTCTGGCTACTAGATCCTTATCAGATGTATGATTTGTAGGTGTTTTCTCCCATTCCATGGGTTGTCTTTTTGTCCTTTCATAGTGTCCTTTGATGCACTGGACAGTTTTTTGTTTTTTTGTACTGAGGATTGCTTTATCACTGAATGGCATCGTAGTCTTTTTAATTTTTATTTGGAGCCAGGGTCTTGCTAAGTTGCTTAGGGCCTTGTTGAGTTGCCGAGTCTGGCTCCTGCTTCAGCCTCCCCAGCTGCTGGAATCACAGGCTGCACAAAAGTTTGAAAATTGTGAAATGTAATCGTAAAGTTATAGCCAAGAAACCATTCTTTAATCCTGATTACAAAGATTTACCTCTATTTTCTCCTCAATAGTTTAATTCTTACATTTAACTCTTTGATCCATTTGGAGTTAGGGTCCCACTTCATCCCTTTGTTCCTGGTTGTCCAGTTTCCTAGCACCATTTGTTAAGAAGCCCATTGTTTACCTGTGCATTTATCTTAACTCCCTTGTTGAAAATCAATTGAACATAAATCTGTTGTTTTTTTTCTGCACTCTCAATTCTATCCCATTAATCTGAATATCTATCCTTATGACAGTACCACACTCTTTGTGTGTGTGTGTGTGTGTGTGTGTGTATCGCTGGGCATTGATCCCAGGGTACTTACCAATGAGAAATTCTCCAAGGTGGTTTTTTTTTTTTAATTTTGAGGCAGGATCTTGCTAAACTGCTGAGGCTGGACTCAAACTTGCCATCCTCCTGCCTCAGCCTCCCAAGTCTCTGGGATTACAGGCTTGCACCACCGTCCCTGGCTCACACTGTCTGGATCACTGTGTTAAGTTTTGAAATCAGGACATGAGAGCCTTCCAACTTTTTTTTTTTTTTTTCAAAATTGTTTTGGCTATTCTGGGTTTTTTGGATTCCCATTTGAATTTTTAGGATCAGTTTGTCATTTTCCTCAAGAAAGGCAGCTGGGATTTTGGCATATATTGTGTTGAATCTTCAGATAAACTTGGGGAGTGCCATGAAGTGAATGTGTCCCTCCAAATGAATATGTTGAAATCCTAACCCCCATGTGACTACATTTGGAGATGGGGCCTCTGAGGAAGTAATCAAGGCTAAATTAAGTCATCAGTCTGAGGCTGTCATCTGATGGGATTACTGTCCTTATAGAAGAGATAACAGGAAACACCCATGTTCTCTCTGTGAGGACATAATGAGAAGGTGGCTATCTCCCACCCAGGAAGAGGGTCCCGCCAGAAACCGGATTGACTGGAATCTTGATTTTGGATTTCAAAACTGCACGAAAAAACAAGTTTCTGTCGCTTAAGTCACCCAAGCTGTGGTATTCTGTTATGGCAACCTGAGCAGATTAGTGCAGGGAGTACTGTTATTTTATTTTTAAAAATACTTTTAGTTGTAGATGGACACAATACCTTTATTTTATTGATTTAGTTTTACATGGTACTGAGGATCAAACACAGTGCCTCACACATGCTAGGCAAGCGCTCTACCACTGAGCCACAACCCCAGCCCTATTGCTATTTTAAAACATTGTTTTCCAATTTAGGAACATAATATAATTCAATTTATTTAGGCAATCTTTCATTTCTTTAATTTAGGTCTTAATGCTTTCAGTGTAGACATGTTGCATTTTTAAATTAAAATCATTCATAAAATTCATTCTTTTTGATTCTCCTGCAAATAGAACTGTTTTCTTAATTTGATTTTTGGATTTTTCATTGCAAGTGTGTATTAATAGCCATTGACTTATTTTGTATATTGATCTCGTATTCTGTGACCTTGCTAAACTTTTTTTAACTAGTTCTGATAAGCTTTTAATATATATAATATATATGTATACTTATATATTTATTTTAAAAATATATATTTTAGTTGTAGGTGGACACAATGCTCTTATTTACTTTTACATGGTACTGAGGATCAAACCCAGTGCCTCACACATGCTAGGCTAGCACTCTACCACTGAGCCACAACCCCAGCTCCTGTTAAGCTTCTTTTTTTTTTATTATTATTGTAAACAAATGGGATACATGTTGTTTCTCTGTTTGTACATGGAGTCAAGGCATATCATTTGTGTAATCATACACTTACATAGAGTAATGATGTTTGATTCATTATTTTTTTCCCTTCCCCCCCACCCCTCCCACCCCTCTTTTCCCTCTATACAGTCCTTCTTTCCTTCATTCTTACCACCCTCCTTATCCCTAACCCTAACCCTAACCCTAACGCTAACCCCTCCCACCCGCCATTGTATGTCCTCATCCACTTATCAGCGAGATCATTCATCCTAAGCTTCTTAAAAACATATTTTTGGTACCTGGGACTGAACTCAGAGACACTCGACCACTGAGCCACATCCCCAGCCCTCTTTTGTATTTCATTTAGAGACAGGGTCTCACTGAGTTGCTTAGTGCCTCACTGTTGCTGAGGCTGGCTTTGAACTCACGATCCTTCTGCCTCAGCCTCCTGAGCCACTGGGATCTGATAAGTTTTAATCTTGTGTGGATTTGTTGCGGAATGTGTTATTTGCAAATAAAGAATATTTTCCCCCTCCCCTTCCTTCTCCCCCATTTCTCCTTCTTCTCCCTCTCTTCCTCTCTCCCCTTCCCCTTCTTCTTCTCCTTCTTCTTCCCTCCTCCTCCGCCTCGGTTCTCAATCTGTTTTGTTTCTCCCTCCTTATTGCACTAGCAAGAGCCTCCAATACTGGGATCATAGAGTGCAATGGAAAGTGCTCCTACTATTTTCTGAAAGAGTTTGTGATGGAATTCACCAGTGACACCATCTGGCCTTGGACTTTTGTCGTGGGAAGATTTTAAATTACTAATTCAATTTTTCCCCCCTTTTGAAGTCTATTCAGATTTTGTCACTTTTAAGGACAGTTTTAATTATATGTCTTTCTAGGAAATTGTCCATTTCATCTGAGTTTTCCAATTTGGTGGCATAAAGTTGTTCAGAACATTCTCTCATAATCTTTTCAATTTATGTAGGTCAGTAGTGATGTCCCCTTTCCCTTCTAGATCTTGGGAGTTTGATTCTCTTTTTTCTTGGTTAGCCTAGCTAAGACCAACTTTGTTGATCTTTTTAAAGAACCAACTTTTTAAAAATTGATTTTTCTCTATTGTTTCCTGGTTTTGATTTCATTTCTTCCTTCCTTCTGTTTGCTTTGGATTTAGTCTGCTCATTTTTTTTTTGGTTTAAGGTAGATCCTTAGGTTATTGATTTGAGATCTTTCTTCTAAGTCCTACTTTAGCTGGACTCCATAATTTTGATATGTCATGTTTTTATTTTCATTCTGTTAAAAGTATTTTCTAATTTCACTTGTTTTTTACTTCTATCTGTGAGTTATTTAGAAGTATGTTGTTTAATTTCCAATTTTTTTGAGTTTTCTAGCTCCTTTCCTTTTTTTGACTTCTAATTTATTTCTGTTGGGGTCAGAGAGCATATTTTGTATTATTTAGTTGCTTTAAATGTTTTCAGACTTATTTTATGACCTAAGTCATTATTTATCCTGGAGAATGTTCCACATGTATTTGAAAATAATGTGTATTCTATGGTTGTTGAATGATGTGTTCTATAGGTCAATTTGTTGGTAATTTTGTTCAAACATTGTATATCCTTGCTAGTTTTCTTTCTGGTTCTATTGGCTACTGAAAAAGGGCAGAGAAATACCCAATTTCTATAGTTGATTTTTCTCTTTCTTCTTTCAGTTCCATCACTTCTTCTTTCCTGTATTATGTATTTTGGGGCTGCATTGTTAGATGCATGTATGTTTTTAACTATTTTATCTTTCTGAAGAAGTGACCCTTTGACCATAAGGAAATGACTAATAATATAGCCTCTCCAGGAGACTCTGATGGTTACAGTTTGCATGGCATTTCCTTTTCTGTCTTTTAAAATTTTGTGTGTGTGGCACTGGGGATTGAACCCAGGGTGCTTTACCACGAGCTACATCTCCAGCTCTTTTTTTTTTTTTTTTTTTTTTGATTCAGCTCTGAGACAGGGTCTCGCTAAGGTGTTGAGACTGCCCTTGAACTTGTGATTCTCCTGCTTCAGCCTCCCGAGTAGACGGGATTATAGGCGTGTGCCATCACACCCAGCTTTTTTTCTGTTTTTTTCTTTTCCTTTGAATATAAGATTGATCCCTTGAAAACAATATGTAGCATGTAGTTAGTTGAACGTTCCTGTTTTGAATCTCTGACTTTTTATTGGAGTACTTAAACCATTCACACTTAATGGAATGACTGATATGGTTGGATTTCCATTTGACATGCTATGTGTTTCCCCTGTCCCTTTGCTCTCGTCTTGATTCCTGATCACTTCCTTTTTATTAAAATTTTTTACTGCACTATTTTATTTCCTTTGCTGGTTTCTAACTTGTATTTTGGGGTTATTTTCCTAGGTTCCCTAGGGTTTACATTATGAATCTTAACTAACCACAATGTAGTTCTGATTAATATTCACTTAATTTTAGTAAAATACAGAGACTTTGCTCCAATATATGCCACTATTCTTTACTTTCTATTCTGTGCTAACAAGGTCATGTATAGTACATTTATATAGATTATAAGCCAGACAATAGAGTGGTATAGCTATTGCTTTATACAAACTTGTGTTTTTTTAAAAAAGAAATTAATAGAGGAAATGAAAAAATAATGTAATAAAAGAGATTCTTTTTTTGCAGTGCTGGGGACGGAACCTAGGGCCTCATGCACACCAGGCAAGCACTCTCTCACTGAGCTACATCCCCAGTGCAAGAGAGACTTTTATATGGACTCAACTATTAACCACTTTTCCCAGTCTTCATTTCTTACTTTGAATGCAAGTTACTAGCTGGTGTCATTTTCTTTCGGCCTGAAGGTCCTCCTCGTGTAGTTCTTGTGAGGAATTATGCCAACAGTGAATTATCTCAGCCTTTGTTTATCTGGGAACAACTTTTTTTTTGTCTTAAGCTTTTAAAGCATAATTTTGCTACATATAGAATTTTTTTGGTAGCATTCTTTGCTTTTAGTTTGTAATATATCATCCCACTGCCTCCTGGCCTCAGGAAGAGGTGGGGCCCAGTGAGGGGTCCATAGGTCTCAAATGAGCCCTCGAGTTCCTGTTGAGAGGGCTGTTATAAAATGAGGAGGCCTAGCCCTTCTCTTTCTGTTCCTGGTATGAGGTGTGAACACTCACTCACTCCCAGATGCACACTTGCCGTTGACCCCAGATCCAAAAGGTTGTTTTTGTAAATTTCCTACAACTTTATAGTTGCTCTGGGGGGAGATTAGTTGCCAGTATGCTCATTTGCCCACAGTTGGAATCCTGCCCTTTCAATCTGAATTTGTCACATTCTGCAGGTGACTCTTTTATAAACAGGCTATAGTTAGATTTTTAAAAATCCTATCTTTGGTAGGAGAATTTAATGTATTTATTTGGCTTAACAATGCTTAGATCTATTTCTGATATCTTATGTTTTCTATTTCTTCCAATGTTTCTGGTTTTTTTATTTTCCTCTCGACTTTTGAATTAGTGGAGATTTTCCTTCATTATTTGATTTTCTGCTCTACAAGTTTGGAAGTAGTGTGTTGTACATTCTTTAAGTAGTTACTCTAGAAAATTTATCAAAAAAGTTTAACAAAGCTTGAAGTTATTTGGTATCAACATGGCCATGAGGAGTAACAGGGTCCAGATTGTATCCCCCACCATAATCAACTAGAAAACTGGCAAAACATGAATCAACAGTTTTCAGCTGGGCGCAGTGGCACACACCTGTAATCCCAGTGGCTCAGGAGGCTGAGGCAGGAAGATCACGAGTTCAAAGCCAGCCTCAGCAACTCAGTGAGGCCATAAGCAACTCAGTGACACCCTGTCTCTAAATAAAATATTAAAAAGGAGCTGGGATGTGGCTTAGCGATGAAATGTCCCTGGGTTCAATCCCTGGTACCAAAAAAAAAAAAATTTTTTTGCCTAATGAACAGTAGTTGGTGAAGGACTGTGATCCCCAAGAGAGTGGAACCAAACTAGTTGAGCTCTACCACCCAGGCTTTCTGGCTCAGGCTTTCCATTATGTGACCCATAATGGAAAGAAAAGTGAACCCATAAAAACTGACCCAGGGAAGTTTGGGTTTCCAGTCTGGTGTGGGAGAAGCTGAGAAGTCCTCACATGGTCCTAAACAAGTGAGAAGCCGAACCAGCTGAAAATTAACTACGCCTCTTAGTTCCATCAGACAATTGAGGTCACAGGGCAAACTGCTGCCCCCATGTGGAGCAAGGTAGGTGCACGCAGAGGTCCCAGAAACCCACCCAGCAGGAACCAATGCGAGGACCGGAAAACCTGCAGTGTAACTGCTGGCTTGCTGGAGCCTCCGTGTGGACAAGTCCGAGCTCAGCTCAGGGCGGGTAGGCTTAGGGCAGTCCCATGCCCTGGGAATTTTCCCTCTAGAAGCCCCACCAGGTTCTCACAGGGAAGGATCTCATGCTTCTGGCGGGGGGAGTGGGGGGGGATAAACCATTTTGAAATATGTCCTGACATTCCGTTCTTAACAAGGCCTGTCCTCAAGAGAAGCATTTAACTAGAGCCAGTCCTGCTGGGCTACTCCTGAAGCCTAACAGAGCTGGCCGAATGGGCAAACTCAGCTCCAGCCCGCGGTAACCACCCTGTCCTGTCTATCAGGGCCAGAGTCTGAGACACATCTGCGAAGGTCATGGGCTAGGGACACAGGCTTACCAAAGATGGAGACTTAGGGACTGGAGTTGTGGCTCAGTGGTAGAGCGCTTGCCTAGCATGTATGAGGCACTGGGTTTGATCCTCAGCACTGCATATTAATAAAATAAAGGTCCATCAACAACTAAAAATATATAAATTAAAAAAAAAAACAGACTTAGTCATAGAGTCGTAGAGCGTGTTCCCTGACCATCCCCTCACCACCACATCGCTATAGACCTATTTACAGCAGTTCCTTTCACCCAGGATCAGCTCTCAACAACAACAACAACAATAACAAAGTTCAAGGCAAACTGAAGGGCAAAACAGTTTGAAGAGACAAAGTCGGCACCAGAGCCAGAGTCGGATATGGCAAGGATGTTGGAGTTGTCAGGCTGGGAATTTAAAATCACTGTGATTAAAATGCTAGGTGCTAGTGGAAAAGGCAGATGATGTGCAAGAACAGGGCCACCATTAGCAGCAAGGGAGGACGGGAAATAAAATTTCTAGCTGGGAAGGCATTATTGATCTTTGGACATTTTATTTCTAAAAGGGAGAAGGGGAGGATGGAGATTGGGGGACTCTTAACATCTCTTCCAGCATCTTTTCCAAAACTGGTCCTTTGCCAGCGTTGAAGAATTCCCAGTCTTTTAAACTATTGCATTCTCCCTATTCTCTCTTTTATTGACCAATTGTTGTATTTTCAATTTCTAGAAGTTCTATTTGGTCTTCTTTCAAGAGTACCTGGTCATTTTATAGTTCTTGTTCTTTCACATAGCTTCAATGTTTCCTTTGACTTCTTTCCCCCTTCCTTCCTTTGCTCCTTCTCTTTCTTTTTTTCTTTTTGGTACTGGGGATTGAATCCAGGGCCACATCCTCAGGCTTTTCATTTTATTGTGAGACAGGGTCTCACTAAGTTCCCCAGGCTGGCCTCAAATTTGGGATCCTTCTGCCTCAGCTTCCCAAGTGGCTGGGATTCCAGGCACCTACCACTACACCTGGCTTTTTATTTCTTTAAGCATATTAATCATATTCTGTGTCATATAATTTTAAAATCTGCTATCTTAGAAGTGATACTTAAGTTTTTATATTTGTATGTTTCTGTCACTCATGGTAGCTGGGCTCCTTATACATTTTTTTCATTATATATTCAAAAAAATTCTATAGGAATTCTTCGTGGCCTGTGTTTAAAGGTCGCCCCTTCAAAGAGGCACTCTGGGACCATTCCACCTCTGGACAATTTCATTTAGAACTTCTAAACAATCTATTTTATTTTTCATAATGGGGATCAAACCCAGGGGCACTTAACCACTGAGGCACATCCTCAGCCCTTTTTATATTTTATTTAGAGACAGGATCTTGCTGAGTCGCTTAGGTCCTCACTAAGTTGCTGAGGCTGACTTTGAACTTGCCATCCTCCTGCCCCAGCCTCTCAAACTGCTGGGATTACTAAACAATCTATTTCATTAATATTTTGAGCTTTCACAGTCTAAGTGAAATCTGGGTGTAAGAGAGTCAAATACAGCTTCAAGACAAATTCTGGAGCTTCCCACTGATTCCATCACTGTCCCTCCAAGAGAAATTCTGGAACATCCACTACTCTGTGAATAAGGCACTCTAATTGAAAATTTCCTCTTGTGGCAATGAATTATCAAGGAGTGACATTTTCCTTTTATTCCACTTTCACCCAAATCCAGGGTCAAGATAAGCACACATCCTCACCTCTTTCGTGGGGGTATTTTTTCAAGGTCAACTATTGAGTTTGTTTTCTATTGCTGCTGTCGCTAGTTACCACAAGTGTAGTAGCTTAAAACAACACAGTCTTATGCTTTAACAGTTTCGGAGGTTGGCGAGGCTGTGTTCCTTGTGGAGGCTCCTGGCTCCTGGGCCTGGCAGATGCCCTGCTGCTCCCTGGAGCAGCTGCTCTCCTGATCCAGGACCCTCACCGCTTCTCCCCTCAGAGGCTTTCTCTTATTTTCTCACCAGCTCAGCCATGCAGTCACATGGTTTTAGATTTCCTCCCAATTCTGGGGCCTCTGGAGCAGGAGGGCTGTCTGCATATCTGTTCCACATTACTCACGAGTCTTTGGCTGTGGTTGGGACCCTGAATGTCTCCAGAGGACTTGGTCCCCAGAGTGGTGTTGTTTGGAAGTTGTGGGACTCTGGGAGGTGGAGCTCAGTGGGGAGTCTTTAGGTCACTGGGGACAGGCCCTTGAAGGGGACTGGGATACCCTGGCCCTCTTTCCCTTTTCCTTCCTGGCCATGAAGTGAGCAGTTTTGCTCTACATACTCTCATGGTGATGTGCTGCCTCGCCATGAGCCTAAAGCCAAAGGGCTGAGTGATCCCAGACTGGAGTCTCGGAAACTGGGAGCCAAGATAAACCCTCTCTCCTGAGTTGGTCAGCCCAGGTGTTTGTTGCAGGGATGCAAAGCTGCTTTCTTGAGCTGTGCCTGCTCCCCTCTCACCTCCAGCTGCCCTTGGGCTTTGCCATCTCTGTGGTGCCTCCAGTTGCTGTGGAGAAGGCACAGGAAGTGTCCCGAATGGAGAGAAGCCGGCCCCAGCAGTCACTTCAGGTGGCCCAAAGACCTCCACAGGACCCTCTCCCCTGGCCTAGGCCTCTGCAGTCTAAATTCCACATCGTGTCAGCTAGAGTCCCTGTCCTCCCCCTGCAGCTCCCATCAATCTCCTGACAAAGTCCGACAGGGCCTCTTGAGGCAGGGCTTGGGTCTGACTCCACATTGTTTTGGGGATCAGTTGCCAAACTTCATGGGCGATTCTGGTCATCACTTCCCTGCTGTGTCCGAGGCAGTGGACATGTACCGTGTGACTTACTAACTCAGTGAGTTCTGTCTCCCCCTCCAGCCAGCTCTGAGCAGCCAGGCCCTTCTGCTGGGGCCTGGTCTTCAGCAGTGTGCGGCAGGGTAGCAGCTCGGATGGGTGGTGAGGGAATGGGGGCTCAGACGTGGGGAGGTAAAGTGGCACTTGAGTCCCTGGCACACCCTCTTATGGGCAGGCAGAGGGACGCTAGGGGTCTCCTTCCCCACCTTCCCCCAGACCCTCTAAGGAGCTCAGGAAGCAGCTTTCCTCTCTATTCAGTATCTTAAATAAACCGTTTATTCAGGAGGAACAATTAAAGAAAGCAATCATGATGTGGATTACAAAAACAAACAAGCACAGCCCCTCTTCCAGGCTCGAGGGGGAGATGGGACTGCCGCCCCGGGCGAGCGTGTAAGTGGAGGCTAGTGTGCATGTGTGAACTCCGACGTGCGCGCGTACACCTCCCGCAAGGGGTGTGGCCTGCAATGAATGACCGTGTGTGTCTGCAGCTCGGCCCCTTCCCCACCCCCAAACCAACAGCGGCAAAATCAAGGCCTCAGCCTTCTCTCCCTCCCCTCCCGGCTCTTGCTCTGAGACCCCATCTCCTCCGGTGGCAGTTTGACCACCCTCAGTCACAAAGAGCCCCAGTGATCCCGTCAAGACATCTGGGGGAGGAGGAAGGAAACAGTCAGGGTGCCAGATGTGTGGCCGGGAACCCGCCCAGTGGCTCCCAGGCGCAGCAAGAAGCCACCCAGAGAGGCTGTCCCTGTGGAGGCCGGGCAGTCATTGCATCTCTGGGTCTACATCCTCTGGAGGCTCCCAGCCCTAAGAGGCCCAAGCCCTTGTCAGAGCAGCAGGGAAGTGGTGGTGAGCCCCTGCCCACGAGTGGTCATTTGGGACAGGGAAGGGACCGGGAGCAGGTTCTTGTGGCAAAGGAGGTGGCACACACCCTTCCTGAAGGGGGAAACAGCAGGGAGCCCCAGGGCCCAGCTGAGGTGGCTGAGCACCCAGGACCCCAGGGAACCGGCAGCCACCTGGAATGGTCCTTCAGACAGGGAACCCCACCCCACCCCCCAAAGAGTAAAGTAACAGTCGCAGAAGAGGCAGATTCTGGAGCATGGTCCCACCCGAAAGAGGTACGGGTCAGGCCGGTGGCCCTGGGACCGGCCCTTAGGCACGTTTAATAGGATTCCCGCGGCTGTCCCGAGTGGGTAGGGCAGGTCTCTGCTCTGGCCCCTGCCTTGCTCCACTGCCCCCAAGTGAGGTATTGAGCTTTCCCTCCCCCAGCCCCCCTGCTTATGGCTGAGTCCCCTCCCCTCCTCTCCCCTACTACATGGGTGGTCAGAGCACCCACTGGGAGTGGGGTTGTGGGTGGGGACCAGCCCTGCCAGCCCCACAGGGTCTTATGTGGGGTCCAGCTCAAAGACCCCATCGCTGGTGGGGGTGGTAAAGAAGGAGGGTGGGTCGGAGGTGGCGGACTCCTGGCCCCCACTGCCCTGCCCCTGGGAGCGCCTCTCCTCCAGGCGCAGGCTGCGCTCAAAGTCCAGCAGCTGCCCCATGAAGTTGAAATTGGGCGAGATGTTAGACTTCTTCCTCTTGACCAGGTCATAGGCGTCGTTGAGTGAGAGGTGGAGCTTCTGCATGAGGTAGGCCACGGTGACGGTGACAGAGCGGCTGACCCCTGCCAGGCAGTGGACGAGCACCCCGCAGTTCTGGGACAAGGCCTCATCTAGGTGGGGCAGTGCAGGGTCAGGGGGACCCCAAGGACCAGTGTGAGTGAGACCATGGCCAGGTGGCCTTCCAGCAGGGCCCTTGCAGCCCCTGCCCTGCCTCAGAGTCCTGGAGGTTTTGCTAGCGGTGGCCTGAGCCTTGCCCACCCCAACCTTGAAGGGTTATCCCGGCTCTGGGAGTGGCAGCTAAGCCTCTGGGAATTCTCTCCAGGGACAGGCAGGAGCTAGGCTGAGGGGGGTGCGGTGGAGAGGAAGGAAGGGAGGGCAAGGCAGACTCACCAATGAATGCAATGGCCTCCGGAAAGAACTGGGACAAGTTCTGGCTCCAGTGGTCAGAGATGGGGATCTGCTTGTAGTGAAAGTCACCATTCTTCTCGAAGAGGTTAGGAAGGTTGGGGGTGACATTGAGGATGTAGCGGATGCCGAGCTTGGCCAGGCTCTCCAAGTTGGCCGAATCCCGGGCACTGCCCAGGTAGAGGTTGGGCAAGATCTGGACTGGGAAGGATGGCAGCAGCCCCACTGGAGGAGGCGTGGTGCCTTCCGAATCCAGGCCACAGCTCATGGAGTCGCGGTCAGCCTCAGATTCCGCGTCAGAGCAGTCGGAGCCCAGGCACAGGCCACCCAGCCCCACCACAGGCACTGGGCTGGGCACTGGGGCCATGCTTGAGCCAGCACCACTACTGAGGCTGGTTTCACACAGGTGAGGGCATTCGGCCTGAAATCTGGCGAAGCCACCTGTGGAGGGAGAAGCAGAGGGTCCTGCTGACTGGCTTCCTGGGCAGTTGAGTGCCCCTGGCAGGGGTTAGGGAGCTGACCCTAAACAACCCAGGGGGATGGCAGATGTCCCCAAAGGGAACAAGAAAGTCAGCAGCTTCATTTATATTGGGGGGCCACGTGTGGTACACTGTGGGTGCCCCAGCCATCCTCACTCAGCATTGGCCAGTGCCCACTGTGGCCACCGGAGGTGCAAGAAGTTGGTTCCTGACAGAGCCACCCAAGAGGTGCTCAGAGCTCCAGGGCTGCGAGCCGAAGCAGATGAGACGGCTCAACCCAGGACAGCAGCTACCAGTTAAAGAAGAGGAAAGATTCAGATGTCAGTTCTCTACCTGCTGATCGGGTGTGGCCAGGAGAACCCTCAGGGATGAAGTGGGACCCCAAGAAGTGGGGAGCTTGGGAGAGAGTATGACATTCCATCTGAACGGTCCCAAAGTCTTGAAAAGCCAGCAAGTCCTTCATCTACAGATTCCACCATTTCCCTGGGCTGGGGGTGGGGGCCTGGAAATCTGACACTTCCTATATTTATATATTCTCATTACAGCCCAACTGACCTTTCTTGGTGACCAACCGATCAGGAGGTGGGGACAGCTGCCATCTATAGGTTCATGGGAACCTTGCCCCTGCACTGGGCCTCTGGGGAGGGGGTTGTGGCTTAGCAAAGAGCCAACAGACCTGTATCAGCTTTGCCTTCCCTTCACCCACCGGGGCCTTGCCCTGACTATGGGGGAGGCTGATCCCTTGTCCTCGTGCCTTCTCCTGCCTGCACAGCTTCTCCAGGATTCCCCCCCACCCTCTCAGGGCCTGGGATTTTCCCTCCTGCTGTCTGGCCCCTGCCTCCCTTGAGGCACAGGGGAGCAGGGAGCACCAGGAAAGCGGGGAAGCTGTTGGCTAGACCCAGGCATTCCAAACGTGGTACTTTGTTCTTGAGCATCCTGGTAACTAGGTCAGCTCAGCCCAGTTCTCCCCATTTTCTAGACTTAGAACTGGGACTTTGCAAGGGTGAAGGACCTGCCCAAGGTCATGATTAGGCTCCCCTCCCCTGAAAGCAGCCTCGCAGCTATTGGGAGAGGGAGTCTTACCTCCACCATCGACAAAATAGATGGGGCTTACCCAAGGTCAAATTAATTATGAATCCCTTTGGAAACCAGGGCCTTGCCTCCCCACGCAGGGGTCCTCCCCAATACCTACCCCATACCTACCTTGCAGGTAGTATGCCAGGTAGCCTTCCTCACGCAGTTTCTGGAGCAGGGTGCCCAGCACCGACTCGGCCTCCCACTCCTCAGCCTCGGCCTCGGCCTCCCCGCGCCGTCGCCGGCCCCCGCCTTGGTCGTACAGGAGCACCGGGGCAGGGGGAGGCGGCTGCAGCGGCGGCCCGGGCAGGAGCGCGCGCACCGACAGACTTCCCCTCCGCAGGCGGCGCAGCAGCAGCGCGGGCAGGGCCACGCTCAGCGCCCCGCCGATGCGCGCCGACTCGTACAGCTCGCGGCTGCGGCAGTCCAGGAGCAGCAGCCGCGGCCGCGGGGGCGACAGCTCCCGGCGCAGCCACAGGCACGAGCGGCCCAGACTCTCCATGGGCGCGCGGCTCTCTGCACGTCGGGCGGGCGCTGCGGAGAGAGGGAAGGCGCGCGGTGTGAGCTAGGGTCCTCGCCGACTGCGGGTCCGGGCCGAGATGTGAAGCCAGCCCCAAGTCCTGAAGGCGGCCGCCGAGTCCCGCAGGGACACTCGTCCACCTCCCGCTCCTCTCCTCGCGCTCCACCCGCAGTGAGAACACGGAAAAGGCGCCCGGAGAAAAGCACCGCGGCAGCCACTCGGGCGCGGGGCGCTGCTCCCTGCCCGGGTTAGGGAGGCGCGAGGGGCTCCCAGAAGAGAAGCGGTGCCCAGCGGACCTTCCAGGCTCCTCCGGGCGCCCCTGCCCCAGCCCCCTCCCTTCACACCTCCTTTCTGGCCCCTTCGCTGGGCCTGCCTCCTATCACGCCCCAAGTTCGAGCTTACGACTTCGGGGGTGTGTGCGCGCGAGGGAATGGGGTTCAAGGCCTCGATCACCCCCACGGCCAGGCGCGCCCACGGAAAAGGGGCGATGAGGTGAAGGGCTTCGGCGAGCCCGCTCGGAGCTGAGCCGGCCCCAGTCCTCCCCCCTAGGAGAGAACAAAAGGAGAGAGACCTGGATCCGGCGGCTGGCGGCCGCGCGTGGATGTCCCGGCCAGGGCTACTGTAGTGGCAGGGCGCTGGGCGCCGTCCCAGGGCAGGGAGTCCCCAGGCCCGGCAGCCGGGAGGGGGCGGGGCGGCGGAGCAGGCTCGCACGTGGAAGCCAAGCCTCGCGCGCAGCTAGCGCGCCGGCAGCTTCCTGGCAGCGAGACCCAGCTTCCACCTTGGAAGCCTCTGCCTCGGGACGTGGAGTAGCAGCTCAGAGGGGCGGGCCGGGGCGGGGCGGCGGGGCGGGCCCAGAGGGGTCGGCGAGCCAACGGGTGCGAGAGAAAGCAGTCGGGTGGGACTCGCGAGTGGCAGGCTGAGCTGGGGCTTCCACCCAAGCGGGACAGGGTCAGGGCAGAGGCCAAGGGCAGGTCAGGGGCCCAGCAGGGAACCAGTTACAGCTCCCCTGGCCGGCGCCAGCCTGGCCCCTGGAGGCAGGGGGAGGGGTGGGGACAAAAGCCCAGTGCTCCTGCCCCAGAAACTGCTTCCAACAACTCACACAGTGGTCCTGGACCATCCTATTTCCCGCCTGGACCTCAGTGGCCCCATCCGTATAATGGGCTCATCAGAGCCACCACCCTGGGCCGCCGTGGGCCTCCTGAATTCTTGGAGGGGAGGAAGAAGCAGGACTAGAAAACCTGCTGCTATCTTGGGTCCAGAGCTCTGCCCAAAGCTCCTTGGAAGGGTAGGCAGGCACAGGGAAGGTCCTCAGCACCCTACCCCCATGCCGCCTTCATTTGCACAGGCCTGGCTAAAGGCGCCCAGGAGCCTTAAACAGGGGCACTCCACTCACATCACAATGATGTAGGAGTCACCCCTGGCTTCTCCCCCTGCCTTCTCTCCTTAACCTCCTGGACAGATCCATATGGAGGGAAGTAGTTTCTACCAGAATCTCTCCATCCACCAGCATCCCTCTGCCTGCGCCACTGGCTGTGGGCTCACATTCGCCATCTCTTGGCCAAGTCGCTATCACAGCTTCCGAAACAGTCTCCCTGTCTCCTGCATCAACTTGTTCTTCACCCTGCCTTGCTCTGTGCCAGAATGCCATTCATTCAACAAAGTCGGGTGGCCTCCATCCTTTCCTTGGGCATAGATGATGAACAGGCCTGACACACAGGGTTGCTGCTTGCCTGGTGCTCCCTCCCAGGCCAGTAGGACAGACCAACGATAAGCTAAGAGACTGAACAAGATATCAGGGGTGATAAGTGCTGAGACAATGAAAGGAGGGCTGGGGGAGGTTTCTAAAATGCCGGATCTGGCTATGTGTCCTTTCTCTGCTTAAAGCCCAACAAAAGCGAATAACAGTGTTGAAGGAAAACATACAACAGATAAGATAAAGCTCATACCAAATAATCAAAAGGGTAAGACCCTGGCAGATAAATCGATAAGGACCTCAAAAAGACTGCAAACTGCACGAAGGAAGGAATGTGATGGGGTAAAAAATATTTGGGGACGATTTAATCTTAGTCATGGAAGGAAAGCCAATTCCAAAAACAAGGTAACAACAGCAAACAAGGTAACACTTCCCACTTGCTACATTAGTAGAATGTTCTCAAAATGAGAACACACAGCATTGGCAAGGCTGCAGAGAAACCTAGCACTGTTCTCTTGCTGGGGGATTTTGGTCCTTTTGGAAATTAATCTGGCAATGTGCATCAAGAGCTAGACAAAAAATCCATACCTTTGGCCACTTCTGGGAATCTACCATAAGGAACTAAATAAAAGCAAGCAGACCTATTCACACAGGATGGGTACCACAAAACGTTTTTCTAAGAAGTGAAGAACACAAAGCCACGGAGAAGTGCAACACTTAGAATTACTGTGGGCCATTCCTGTGTCTGTTGAAAAGCCTCCCCCATGAACCACAAGGTAAGATGAGACATCATGTGAAGTGATGCTAAGGGAAGCAGCAGGGTATGGAAAGCTAGGTCACCTCTAAGGGGCCTAGGCCTGCTTTCTCCCTCCCTCCCAGCAGTGAGCTGTCAGCTCCAGGCTTCTAAGGCCACAGGTGGTGGGCTTATCTTTGGCCACACCCACCATGTCCCTGCCTCTAGAGTACCAAAGACTGCATGCAGGGGATCTAGGTGACTGGGCCATGCCCCTCTAGTCCTATGGGCAGGGGTCCCATCCCTCTTACACAGGCTGCCTGCCCAGATTCTGCACTTTCTCCAGCCCCCTCCCACAGGCCAGCCTGTAGTGTCCTCTCTTGGTTCTCCATGGACTCCTGTGTTTAGGCTGTGGCATAGTCCACTTCTCCCTTTCACAGTGCACCCCTGGAAGAGGGACTCTGCCTTCTACCTTCTCCATCTCCAACATCCTAGCTCCACAGTGACAGGCATACGTTGCCACCTGGCCATGGGTACCCCGCCTGTGGGCTGCTTCCAGACCCCACCGCAACTGTGGGTGGGACCTTGGGGTGGACAGAAGTTTGAAGGCACCAGAGGTTCTTCAATGTCCCGACTTGGCAAGCAGGGTTGGGGTTTAGTCACATTGTGGATGGAGTGGCAGCGGCATGGGGAGACACATGCCCCATTCACCCTGTCATGAGGGCTCAGTGTGCTCAAAGAGAGCCTCACCAACCCGAAGGAAATTGGTACTCCTGAGGTGCCCAGGCATTGCTCTCTGGAGAGGGCTCCCTGGAGGAGGTGACTAGCTGGGGTGGTGGAGAGGAGGACGAGGAGGAAAGCAATCTCGGCAATGGCGAAGGAAAGAAAAGTCTAGACTCCAACAATCCCGCGTCTCCAAACACCTGAAGAGTGGTTGCCCTGCACCTTGTTCCAGATCCCTGCTGGGAAGTCCTCCCACCGGGAGAAAACGGGAGTGAGTGAGAGACGAGGGGCGCTCAATCTCAAAAGTCAGTGCTCTGTGCCCGGAGCCTGCAGCGTCCGCAGCGCCAGCAACAGGACAAATGGGAACCTGTTGCCACCTCCGCACTGCAGGGCTGAGTGCAGCCAAGCTCTGGCGCCCCCCCAACCCCGACCCTCGTCGGGCCCGCCCCTACTCAGGCCCCCTGCAGCGCCTGCTCCGGGCGCTGGCCCCGCCCCGCGACTGCTCCCCTGGCGGGCTGTGCTAGGGGAGGCAGCAGCGCGCCCGGGCCTTGCCTGGCCCCCTCTGGCGGACGGAGCCAGGCGGCGCGCTCGCAGCTCGCCGCAGGATGGGCGCTGCGCCCACCGCCGCCCCCGCTGGGTACCCCTGGCCTTCGCCTGGCCCGGCCAACGCCCCCTGGAGGCCGCCCAGACGCCGTCGCCCGCAGGCCCCGCGCGTGCCGCGTGCGCTCTCCGGTCCGGGTAGCCTCCCAGGAGCAGCGCCCCGCCTCCCCCCCCCCGCCCCCAGCCAAATGCACCGTTCCCGCCGGGCCGAGTGGCAGGATTTCGGCTGTCGCGGCCCGGTCACATGGCTAGGAGCACAACTCCCAGCGACAGCATTCCTGCCAAATCCAGTGTCTTTTCCACCAAATCCACTTTCCACTGGGGATGGCTTTCTGCTTTTCCTGGTCGGGTTCCTCGCGGGACTGGGAGTTCCTCCAAGGCAGGAACGGGTGTGTGCCGGCCCCAATCTGGCCCCAGCCCCCAGTGCAGGGCCTGGCACGCGCCCGGAGCTCACCGAAGAAATGCTCGTTAACAAAGAAGGCATGAATGAATGAAACCAATTGTTGCCTGGGGGAGCCCAGGAGGGTGCTGCTCCTGCTTTTTCCTTCTGCCGATCACACACTCCTCCCAGACACGCACAAGCACACGTGCACACACAGCCCTCCCCCCCAGCACACACGCAGACAGGGACACAAACAGTGCACGCGGACTCCAGCCCTCATGAAACCAACCCACTACGTGCGGGCCGGGCAGTTGGCACACCTTTGGGCCCAACTGGGCCTCCTCCATTTCAGTGCCTGCCTCTCTCTACACCCCCACCCCCGCACCCCCCCTCCACATCTAAGTACCGTACCTTGGGCCCCAAATGCCTTCTTTATCTTTTAGGGAAGAGGTCCTGCCCGTCACTGGGGAGTCTCAAGGTCTGTTTAGGGAGGCACCTGGCAGGGTGAGGGGTGCCTAGGCTGGTGAGCCGATGCCGAAGGAGAGCCAGAGGTGCCTGGCAGAGATGCCACCAAATGCTGCAGCCTCTAGAGCCCTCTGCCAGGTGTTGGGGAGGAGTGGTGGGAGGGACTCAGCGATGTGGTGGGGGGTGTTGAGGGCTATTTGTGATGGGGGCGGGGCAGGATGCTGGAGAGCATGCAATCAAGCAGGTGTGCGTGCATGTTGGGGTGTATGAGAGTGCTTGCTGGGGATGCTGGAAGTGCCTGCCTGGGGAGTGTTAGCCACGGGGTGTGGGTTTGTGTTGGGACTTCGTTCCCGGGTGGGTGGACTGCAGTGTTTCTGGGCTGGGAACGTGGGTGGGGTGTCTGTAATGGGCATATGGGGAGTTTAAGATGGTGAGGGCATGGTGGGGGGGCTGTGTTAGTGCAGATATAGCAGGGATGTGTTGGCAGTGTGTGCGCGCCTGGGTGTGTACTGGGGCGTGGCAGGGTCTGGGATGGGTGTTGGCCTGAGTTGGGGACAGTGGTGAGTCGTGGGCCAGGGGCTACTGATGTGTGCACTCCAGGGACCTGGGTCCGTGGTGCGTGGTTTGTGCACGCGCGATTGTGCAGCTGGTGGTTGAAGTGGCAGGGGACATGGGAGGTGCACTGGCAGGGTGCGGGGTATGTGGTGGTAGGACCGAATGGGTCTTGCAAGGGTGAATGTCTCGCCCCGGCCGGGCTGTGCACTGACAGGACTTTGGGGGTGCGGGGTGGAGGAACACACGTCGGGGGGCAGCCAGGACGGGTGGGGGTGGGGTGGGGGGCCCTGGGTGCCGCGTGCTCCGCTCACCTCCGCTAAGCTCGGGTCCCTGCACCCGCTCTGTGCGTCGCGGCTGGGAAGTTTCCGAAGCTCGGGCGGCGGGAAGCGCCACTGCCACTGCCGAACGCCACCAGAGCCCCGGGCGGCGGCCTCGCCTGGAGCCTAGGGGCCGCCGCCGCCGCCGCTGCGGAGGGAAACTCCAAATCCCGCCTCCGCCTCCGCCGCCTCCTCCCCTCCCGTCGCGGTCTTCTCCGCCCCCTGCCCAGGAGGGGCAATGTCGCCGCCGGCGCGCAGGGAGGGATCGGGGAGGGGCCGCGGCCTGCCCAGCGTCTCCCTCCGCCTCCCAAGCCCCCACCCGCCTTCCTCCCACCTGCGAGCCTCTGCCGGCTCCGCGCGACCTGCCCGACGCGCCCGCACCCCCAGCCCCCAGCCCCCAGCCCCCAACAGCGTTGCCGCATGGGGGCCCCGAGCTCGGGCACCAGAGTGGGGTGGGGGTGGCCCTGACCTAGGCTGGGCCTGGGTTAGGGGAGGTTGCTCTACAGAGTCTACACTGGCATCCCCGCTTCCAGCAGGAGGAGCGAAGGGGCCTATGGTGGACCGGGCACAGCTTGGTCTCCAGGGCCACCTCCGGCTTTCACAGTGGAAAGGGTATAAGTTCCGGCTGACGGCGCTGCAAGTGCCCCCACCTCAAGTCCTGCGGCACTGTCTTTTCTCATTCTCATGTGTCAGATTTTGGCTAATAGGAATACCATGTGAGCCTCAGTGCCTGGAAGGGGTGGAGCCAGGACGTTGGGGGAGGGGCTGGGAGCCGTTGGGGAAGGGGTCCTTGGCACCAGGTCCTATTTGCTTTTCTCAGCACCAGTGGTCACAGGCGTTCTCGTCAAGGACCTCATTTTATCCTTACGTCAGTTCTGGAAGTTCAGAGGAGACAACAGTCCCATGCTACTAGGGAAACTGAGGCAGTGGTTCCATGCGGTGGCCTAGTAATGTAGTGGCAGAGCCACACTGGGCTCCGGCAGAGTTCAGAAGCCTAGAGTCTCAACTCAGTGTGGGTGCAGGAGACCCGCTGGATTCCAGGCCTTGGCTCTGGTTGTGGGGGAAGCAGAAGGCAGAGGCATGAGGCCAGTCAGTCTTTCCCAGGCTTCCAGGCCAGTGGTGGGTCAGCAGGGGCTCAGACCTGCGATGGGGAGATACTGAGAACCAGTCTGTGGCCCTGGGCTATCAAGGGATGGCTTCTCTGCCCAAGGATAGCAGAGTAGGGTGAGGCAGGAAGGGCTGGGATGCCAGCAGCTCCACGGATGAGGGGCAGCCAAGGGAGGCCTGGCTGCCTGGCTCCTGTCTGCAGCACTGCTGAATTCCCCTGAGTCATTACCCCTGGAAAAGAGAGGAAGCCAGCAGCTTTGCCTCTGGTGCTCAAGTCCCCATCTCAACTCTGGGCCTCAGTTTCCTGTTCTGCACATTTGGGGAGAGGTGGGTTCCCGTGATCTCAAAGGGCCCCCCTGACTTTGCTCCAATTTCAGGCCACTATGTGCAAGTCTGGGCAGAGTCTGGCCACCACCAGCTTGGTGTGTCCACCCTGCCCTCGTGCTCTGACTGCCCCTCTTCACCTCTTCAGCTTTAGCAGCAGCTCCGCCCTTCCAGGTAGAGGACAGCAGTCCTACAACCTCTTCCTGCTCTGGAGTCTGGGACTTTGGGTCTGCCCTCTGGACTATGCCTGCTGAACTCTTCCCCCTCAGCATCAGGCAGCTGAAATGTTCAGGACCTGGGCTTGCCCCTGCCAAAATGACACCACATGGGCAAGTGTGTGATCCTGTCTGCGTAGGCTCCCTGCCACTGGACCTGGTATTCTTTTGACAGCCTGTACTGCCAGTCGTTCCAAAGTTATGGGACCTCTTTTAAGAAATCGACAACAATCTGTAGACATATGAACATGCACAGAGACAAAAAAGATGGAGCTGGCTAACCCCCACCCCATGCTCCTCCCATTTGCAGAGGACATATGGCAGCTGTGTGCGTGACCTGGGCACTCATTTGGGCCCTGGTGAAGAGTTTCTGGGTAGGTTGGCTACCCCCTCCTCATTCTGCACTCTAGTGACTCAGGGCAGGAAGGCTGGGGGAGGAACATTTGGACTGAATAGTGCTGCCCTCTGCCCCTGCAAAGCTGTCACCCCAGTCCTCTCACAGTGTCTCTGCTCTCCAGGTGACAAGAGCCAGTACTGCTGGAAGAGAAGAAAGTCAAGGGCCAGGCTGGTCCGAAGACACCTGGGATCTTGAAAGGCATTGGCCTCTTCGGCCTTGGGAAATGGGACCCCTCTTCTCATCCCTATCGACTTACTGGCTAGAAAGCCCCAGCCTGCACCCTGTTGGGGGCTGGAGAATAAAGTGCAGAACCTTCTCGAAGGAGACTTGGGTGACTGCAAGTTCCTATCATTGAATCAAGGGCCTAGCTGGGTCTCCATCTCTGAAGCAACCAGGTCTACGGCTCGGGACCTGTATGCTCCTGAAAGAAACCTCAGAGTGAGGTGGCTGGTCAGTTCCAGTCCTCATCCTTTCTTTTTTAAAAAAATACTATTAATCAAATTTTTATAACATTATTTTATTTATTTATGTATTTATATGTGGTGTTGAGGATCGAACCCAGTGCCTCACATGTGCTAGAAAAGCACTCTACCACTGAGCCCGAGCCCCAGCCCCAGCCCCAGCCTTCAACCTTTCTATGACAGTGCTCCTCAATCCATTCCATGGTCCCCTTTTACCCAGAAGCCCCAGGCACTCAGTGCTAGCTCAGGTCTACCAGCATGTCACACCGTTCTCTTCTCTTCCTTGGGGATGGCCTGCGAGAAGGGGCCGTCTCACTTCATACTGACTCCGTGCCCTCTGAACCTCTCAGGTACTCACCAAAGGTCCTGAAAGTAGCCCCAGGAACTGCCAGCCCGGGGAAGTTGAAGGGTCATGAAGCTGGGCCTTGTTTGGGGTGGAGAGGTCTTCAGTCTGGCAGTGTCACTGATGTCTGGCCCAGTTCCGACACTCTCTGATGTAGTGGCTCTTTGGCTGAGGGCATCTGAACCTATTAAGGCACACTTTCTTTAGGTCCCAACTCTGGGTCACATTCCTGTTAAGTTGAGACTTGGAGAAAGGCAATGGCCACCAAAGTCTCAGGCCTGGCAGTGTCCCCATGCTGGTTAGCCATGAAGGCTTCTGTCTGCCCTTGGGGCTCTGCCTATTCCATTTCCCTATGGGACAGATTTACCCTCCTCCTGGTTCATTGAAGTCCCCCTCAGTGCCTGGTAGTGGTGTGATCTGAGCCCTGGGCCCAGATCTTGCTTCCTCTGTAGAACCTTGCTGTCGCCTGGGAGTTTGGCACTTGGGAGCACACACACCCAAAGCTTTATTTCTGGGTAACCATTGGGTCTTCCAGAGAGTAATATCTGTAGCTGAAGTCATCTGCTAATCTGACAGCTTCCCCTGGCCACCGTTGCTCCACTGTTGTGCCCAGCTCAACTCCTCCCTTGGCATCTTCTGTGGTCTGCGGCACTTCAGCCAGCATCTTCTAGATGCATCTTGCTACCAGTTGCTATGCCTTCAGGAGCATATTCTAGCCCTGTTCAGAAGTACCCCATCTGCCCCTGGTGGCTTGCGAAAGGACCACACCCAGACATTTTAAAGAAAATGGCCCTGTGGTAGCTCCCCAAGCTGCACTTGTAGATGAGGTCAAAGGCAGGCCAGCCAGGCAGCTGAGCCCCAGGGGTGCAAGCACCAAGCAGGGACAGGAGGGAAGCAAGAGGAGAGAAGGGAGGGGAGGGCATGACAGAGAGAGCCAGGCTGTGTAGTGATTGATTTCTGGGGGCCAGGACCTCAAGAGCCATTAACACCCCCATTCCAGGAGGCTCAGGTTCAGGTTCAATAACCTGGTTATAAACCCCCTCCGGCCAGCTGTGTGGCTCCCTCTCCTTGTCTTGTCCTCCCGAGACGCAGCGTGTGTGTCTGGATATACATTACAGATGATATAATCCTTTTACCAGGAGAGAGCCAGCCACCCACGCCCATTGGCTGGACAGGCAAAGGGAGGTGAGGGAAAATGAGGAGCTTGCAGCCCCCACGAGGTGGAAAGAGAGGACAGGGAAGCCAGTGACTTTCCAGCTGATCCAAGGGAAGTGGAGGGCTGAATGGGACCAGGAGAAAGGGGAGCCACCAAGGACAGAAGGACAGGGCCAGGGAGACCAGGGGCTCTGAGGGCTGCAGGGATGCCCAACCCCCCTGTTGAGATCCCCCATTGCTCTGCCTGGCCCAGGAGGGAGGCCTCTGTAAGTGGCCTGCTGGCCTTTCTGGCCATATATCTCCATGTCCCCCACCCCCAAGCTCCCGCAGCAATGTGCCTGGCTGGTCAGGCCAACTCATCATAGGAAACAAGATAACATTTGAAGTGAGTGGCCATGACTGGGATGGGCAGGGACTCATGGCACGTTCTCTCCCTGGCTCTGATGTCTATGGGGGTGGTTGGGAAGGGGCTTCTGGGGAGGTTGCCTCATCTCAGTCCTCCAGAGCTCTTGCCTCTGAGCACCTGCAACTGTCCTGCTTATTGGCTCAGCTGGCACTGCCACTGCCCCTTCTCCTCCCAGCACTGTTTCCTGCCCCCAGATCAAGGCTGAGCTCTCAGGGTGGCTGCTCTGGGGCAAGGGAAGCCCCCAGCTCTGGTCCTGCTCATCCTGAAACTTGCCCAAAGCCTTGCCGCGAGCAATGACAAAGGGGTCAGAAGGGGACTTCAGGTGCCAGGAGTCACCAGGGAGAAGACTTGGGGTGGGTGAGGGATACCCCCTCGTTGTCACACATGCTGTCCTCTGCCCTTTGAAGCACTGCTGTCTCCAAACTTTCCAACTAGAAGCTCACAAAGGTCAGGAGGAGCCCTCCTTGCCTGCAGGGAGACTACTTTGCAGGCCCCTTAGATAATGCTGGAAGTAAGTAGCTTGGGGCATGGAGGAGGGCCTCCTGATCCGTGGCACTGTGACCATGGGGATGAGCAGCACCCATTGGCTGGTGGCACACAGGGTGCTCACACTGTCACGGAGTCCTCCCAGAAGCTCCTGACACACTTTATGGACGAGGACGCTGAGGCACACACAGCCATGCACTCAGAGCCCCACGAGTAGCAGGCAATGAGTTGAGGCCAGGCCAACAGCCTCTACCAGCTGGGGCACGGCCTGCGGGCTCAGGCCGTTCTTCCGCACAGGTGTGGGCCCAGACAGGAAGGGAGCTTCTGGCCCAGACCTCGATCCCCTGGCATCCCACCCAGTCAGCTAGAGCAGGAAGGAGGCTGCCGAGGGCTGCAGATGGGCTCTGGAGAGCTGTGAACGCAATTCCAATTGACAGGAGAACCTGACGGGTCCGGGTCACCCCAACAGGATGGAGCCCCGACCTGAAGCTGCAGGTAGGTTGACAGGGGCTGGCCCCTAGAGCAGGTGCACCCCCATCCAGCGGGCCTACTACTCTGTCACCCGGCCCTGCTGCCCCCTCCCCACAGGAAGGCTCAGGATATTTCTGCCAACTCTGTGGGGATTTTTCCCATCTAAATTTAGAGAGCAGCTATTACCCCTCAGTACCTGCTTCCCACATCAGTAACTGATTTGCATCCCGAGAGCACCCTGCAAGGAGAGCGAGGAGAGTGCAGATGTGGCACCATGTGACCTGCCTGCCCCTGGGGCCAGCTCCTAGGCAGGGAGAATGTGGGGAGAGGGAGGCAGGTCAGGACAGGGTGGCAGTGACACCTGGGGGATCTGTCACATCCTCGTGGAGATCAGGGTCAGAAACATACCCTCAGCAGGGACAGCTGGGGCCCACTGCTCAGGGCCAGGCCTTCCAGTCACAGAGCTCCTTCCAGGGTCCCTACTGTCCTGTCTGAAGGTCACAAGGTAACTATCTTCAGCACTTCTCCCTTCTGTCTCTGTGTACTGTGTGCCCAGTGCCATTTCATTATGGAGACAAATAGAGGGCATGGTGGCTTAAGGGGCAGGTCAGCTACTTCTGGCTACTCTGCCGTCACTACCTGGAGCAGTGACCTGAGAGGGTTGATATGTGATGGGACCCTGAGGGTAACAAAGGGTCCTGTTTGTCCTTGGGACACACAGAGAGCTGGTCAAGGCTTTCTGAAGGCCCCTGAGGCCTGACCTGCAATTGTTTGAAGTCCCAGAGGTGATGTGGGGGCTGGGAATGGGGTCTTCAAGACTATAAGCCTAGAGGACATTTGAACTGTGACATGGAACAGTGAGGGCCAGTCAGAGGGAGATGTCACAGGCGCCTCAGCACTAGGGCTTTCTTCCTGGTATCTGAGCAGGAACCTGGGCGGGCCCCTGTCCAGTGCTGGGCCAGCCTCGAATAGACGGGCAGGGCACAGGGCTGTTGGCCTATCATCTGTTCTTCTATTCCTCTCCCCCATCTAAATTGTGCTGTGGTGGATGTTTCTTCAGGAACTTGGAACACACTTCCCAAGCCAACACTTGGAAGTCCGACATGGAAGATTTGGACGTGGTGAGCTCCCCAGATGTGCTGGGGTTGGTTGGCACGTCAGCATCCTTGAACGTACACTCGGAACCTCTCCCTCACGGTCTCATTCCAGTCAGAGCCTCAAGGAATCCACTGAAACCATAGCACAGGCTTAGGTTCCTAGGTTGTGACTTCCAGATGTGGCTTGTTCCTCTGTGGTCAAAGTGCAGGGCCATGGAAGCCGTTCTTCTCATTTACCCCTGGCTTCCGAGTCTACTCCTGAGGCCTTGGCCCTGGGTTCATGGCCTCCTTCCCCCCATGCTGCTGATGCCTGCAATGACTGATAGTTCTGATGGGCAAGGGGCAGAAGGTCCAGGGAGCAGGGCGGGCTGGGCTGGTGCTGGACTTTGCCACCACAATCATAGAGCACCAGTAGCAGTTGTTATTCTGGTCAGACACAGGGGACAGGGGGTCCTATTCTTGTCCTGAGTTGGCTTTCCACACCATTCACACTGGTCTCCTTCATGCTACTCCACCATGTTTATCTCAGTGTGCAAATATGCCCGTCCTTGTCTGTCCTCATCAGGTCCTCCCTGGCTGCTGCCTCATCTGGGTCCCAGCTGGAAGGATTATCTACAGGTGCGGCCTTGAGGGCTGATCTTTCCCAGCTGCTGAGGTGTCCCCAGTGAAGCTCAGAGGGCTCTCTTCAACCCTTAGCAACAAGTGCCCACTCCCTTCTTCTGGAACATTCCCCTTCCTCACCTTCTCCAACTTCCCATGCTCCTGCTTTTCTTTCCCTCTCTCTGGCCATTTATCCCCAGTCTCTTTCTCAGGTTCCATGCTTTTTTTCTCGTCTCCCTCTACATGCCACCACGGGATGACCTCAGCTCTTCTCCTGGGTGACAAATGTGACATCAGTGTCTCCTCTGAGTGTCCTTGCTCACAGCTCTCACTGCCATTGCTATGTGGAAGCCCACGGCACTTAAGATACTCAGTGTCCAAAAGTGAGCTCACTGTCTTCCCTCCATACCTCAAGCTCCAGGCACCCTCAATTTCTTCCCCCATCGCCCCCTCCCATTGCCAGATTCTGGTGCTCTTGCCAGGCCCTGCCCTCTCCTGCCTGGACAAATGTACCAGCCCCTCAGTGTGTTCTGCTTCCAGGCCCAGCCCCCACCCCTGCCCCCACCTCTGCACCAAGGCCAGCCTGACTGACCTGAGACAGATGCCTCAGCTGTTCCTCCCCTTAGGGCCCTTCAATAGCCCCTTGTGGCCTTGAGGACAAAGTCCAGCTCACAGCTCCTGAATGATCCAGCTCCTGCTCACCACCTGGTCTCCCCCATCCACCTCCTCTAAGCCCCAGCTCTCAACTGGCAGTTAATAGAATGTACCAGGATGTCTGGTGTCTCTTTGTCTTATTCTAAATAAGGTACATTCTGAGACTCCAAGAAGACAAGTATTTTGGGGGGGTCACTATCTAGCCTAATCAGTCCTCCTCTTGTCCCCTCAGATTCACATCCAGCTCATGGGCAAGACACATTCATCCATCCCAACACCCCCAAATAATCACCTACTGTCCTTGCTGTGCACACGCCCCTCACATCTGTCTGGCAAGGGCATGCTCACTTTTCCAACCTCAGCCCCACCTGCAGTGGCTCCATGAATCTTTTCTTCCCACGTGATGTTGGTATTTGCCCCCAGCAGTTTGTGCCAGTCTGGTTCCAAGAGGGGCTGTAGCAATGTGGGGAGACCTCGGGATGGAAGGAATCTGAGAGCCTGGGACCCCTGTCCTGACAGCCCATGGTGAGGCTGTCTGTAGGTGGAAAATGGTGGTGGGTGGGTGACTCCAGGCAGTGTCAGAGCTTCTGGGCCACCACCTGGTGCCCTGTGCCCCTGACACCCTTCTCTGGAGGAAGAAGCAGCAGTGCCGGGAAGCCATTGGAGATAGGGGCAGGATCCACTCATGGCTGGGAAGCAGCATTGGGGTCTCCCCCAGGGAAGGAGTTGATGGGCTGAGCATCCAGGTGCCTTGACTCCTCATGATCTACCCCCATCCTGCTAAGGGAACCTTCCAAAGTTGATGCCCTGCGCCCATGGCTTCCTGCCCCAGCTGTCATGAAGACAAGACGGTGAGGGACTCTGGGGGGGTGGGATTGACCCTTGACAGGGCTGTGAGGAATGCTGAGCCAGAGACCCACATGATTCCCCTCCATCCAGGAAGCCCCTGGGCCTGCACCAGGCATGCCTCTTACTCCCGCTCACCAGGTCACTTCCTGGCTCAGTGCCTGGCACATAGACTGTCTCCTATGTGAAGTGTTCTCCCTACCTTCAGTTTAGCCTCACAGCACTGGGCATGTCCCTCAGGAGTCACCCTGCTCCCTCCCTGTGTCTTTGGGTCTTCCTTGTCTGCTTCCTTCTGCATTTGGCTAGCTGGCCAATTCTTGGATGCTACGGATGCCTTTGTGCTCCAGTGTGGCTGGCATTGGGCCTGAGCTCTGCAGGCACTCCACAGATGTCTCCTGCAGGAAGGATATGGAGTCGAGATGCTGTGTAACCCCACAGAGACCTTCATGACACCCACTGTATGCCTGCCCCTGAGCGAGGATGCCAGGGCCCAGCGAGAACTGAACACCAGGTCTGCCTCCAGAAGCCCCCTGCCTATGGGAAGCACTCATGGCACATCCCGCTGTCCCAGCATCGATTGGCATCTGTCTGGTCATCTGGCTGGCTCCTATGTCTGCTGCCATTTGTCAGGAGGCCTCCCTTCTTACCCGCTCCCCCATTCCACACTCTTGGTGGGCACAGTGCTGCCTAGCTATTGTGTGGCCTTTTCTTGCCTCCAGGTAAGGACTCTGAACTCCTGCGTGGGCCCAGACATCTGCCTTCAAATACCTGCCTCTTGTGCTCTGGGGTACCCCAAAGTCTGAGGGCCCTGTGTGGCAGTCTTGACGCACGAGATGCTGTGGCTGTGTTCCCAGGTTCCCTCTCAGCATTGTCTCCCACTGCCCCTCATTTACCCTCTGACCCCTGACTCCCACTTACACTCTAGGCTGCCTGCTGCGTCCCTGTTGCTGCTCCCTGTCCTAGCCTTTGTTTCTGCCATTCTTCTTCCCAAAATGTACCCCCAGAACTGTCAGAGAGTCCTCCAACCTCCCTCTCACCCAGCCTCTGCATTCTCACCTTCTGCTCTCTTTGGCTGGTACCTGGACACCCCTCGTGGCCTCATAGCGCTCCAGGCGTGTGTTTTCCAAGGCCTGGCTGGCCGCAGGTCTCACCTGTCTCCCTTAGCTGGCTACCCTCCAGCTGCTGCAGGGGAAAAGGTGGGCAAAAGCAGAAGGAGGACGAGCTGCCGTGTTATCACATTGGTGGTCCCTGGGACACCTCTGCCACAGGTTCTGTGACCAGTCAGCTGCAGGCCTTGGTTACTGAGGAAACCGAAGCCTCATGTGAATATTTGTTGTCAGGGAGGAGGGAGACAAGCAGAGCATGCCTCTGTGAGGGATGGGGTGCCTGGGTGACTCCACAGAATCCCACTGGACAGAACCACAGATGTGCACTGAGAGCTACAGGGTCTGCGGGTGTTCAGGCTAGATGTGGTGAGCAGGCTGGCCCAAGGACCTGGACTGAAGACCAGGACAGAAAGGCCACACACAGACTAGAGCCAGAGCATCACACTGTGTCCACATGTGGCTATGCACACACCTTCCCAGGGACAGCAGTATACCTCCATGCCATCAAGGCAGACTGGCAAGGAGTCTGCCAAGGTTGAGATTTATGTAGGCTCCTAGTCCATTGTGACTGGTGTTATAAAAGGGGGAAATTTGGGCACAGACACATGCAGGGACAACACCACATGGAAATGAACCAGAGATCTACTAGCCAAAGAATGCCAGAGATCCCCAGCAGACCAGCAGAAGCCAGGGGTGAGGCCCGGAACAGATCATTCCCTCCAGGCTTCGGAGGGAATACCTAGACTTTGGACTTCTGGACTCCAGAATCAGGAGAGAATAAATACCTGTTGTTTTAAGCTGCCTTGTATGTGGTATTTTGTTATTGCATCTCTAGCAAACCAATCCACAGCTTTGCTTTTTATTGTTGTATATCATTTCATTCCAAATACTTTTAAGAAGTAGAAGGTCTTACTATTACATAAATGAGGAAACTGAGATTTAGAACATTTGAATGGCTTGTTCAAAGTAACTTGATCAGTCTGAGGTAGATCCAGAGCACAGTGTAACTTAGGATTTTAATTTTAGATAGTGAAACTCTTCAGCTTCCTGATATATTCGGTTTTTAATTTTTGTACTGGGGATTGAACCCAGGGATGCTTAATCACTGAGATACATCCCTAGCCGTTTAATTTTTTTTTTAAATTTTGAGACAGGGTCTCACTAAGTTTTTGAGCCTGGCCTGGAATTTAAAATCCTCCCACCTCACCTTCCCAAGTTGCTGGGCTTACAGGTGTGTGCCACCACACCTGACTTATGTTCAAGTTTTAATGTTCTTTTAAAGTGTACATCAATCAAACTTTGGGTCTGAGAGATTTTTTTTTTTTTTTTTTTTTTTGCATGTGTGGTGCTGGGGATGGAACCCAGGGCCTTGTGCTTGCAAGGCAAGCACTACCGACTGAGCTCTCTCCCCAGCCCTCTGAGAGATATTTTTGATTCAGTGAGTCAGGCAAATTTCCAGCCCTAACCCATGTACCATACTGCCTCTGAGAAACTGATTTATTTTTAGGGAGAAAAAGAAATGCTACAAATGTCCCTCTCAGAACTGCTTTAGCTACATTCCACAAATTTCGCCATGTCGAGGTTTTATTTTCTTTCATTTCAGTGTATTTACAAATTTTTTCTTCAACCTTCCTCTTTGACCCATGGTTTATTTTTTAAATTTCCTGGAGTGTGGAGATTTTAATTTTGATAATTGATTTCTAGTTCGATTCTATTCTGGTTGGAGAACAAACTCTATGATGTCAGTTCTTTTAAATGTGTTGAGGTTTGCCTGGGCTATGGTTTACACTGGTATGTGTTCCACGGGCACTCAGAAAGAATGGGTGTTATACTGTTGTTGGGTGGAGTATCCTGTAAATTTGTTGATAATATTGTTGAGTTCTTTATATGCTTACTGATTTTCTGTGTAGTTATTTTGTCAATTATTGAGAGAGGTATGTTGATATCTCCAACCATAATTGTGGATTTGCTTTTCTCCCCTTTTGGTTTTCTCCATTTTTGCTTCCCATGTTTTTCAGCTTTGTTGTTTGGTACACACACATTTATGATTACTATGTCCTCTTGGGAGAATGACCTTTTTTCATGATAATATATTATTGTTGAAATGAAGTCTTAAAAATTTTTATAGAGATGATTATTATTTTCTCACCAGTCATAGTTTTCATGATGTTTGGGGCCTGGCATCAGAAAAAGATCTCGGGGTGGGGGGAAAGGAACTTGATTCAGAGATGACTGTGCTTTCTTTGGCTGTTCTAAACTCAGACTTGTGAAAAGAAAGGGCAAGAAGTTTGTGGGGCTGGTATGTAGTTCAGTGGCAAAGTGTTTGCCTTGCATTTGCAAAACCCTGGGTTCAATCCCCAGTTCCAAAAAACAGAAGTTTGTGCTGGGTGCAGGGGTGTATGCCTGTAATCCTAGAGGCTCAGGAGGCTGAGGCAGGAGAATCACAAGTTCAAAGCCAGCCTCAGCAACTTAGTGAGACCCTGTCCCTAAATAAAAAATAAAGAAAGACTCAGGGGGCTGGGGATATAGCCATTCAGTTGGTAGAATGCTAGCCATGTAAGCACAAGGCCCTGGGTTCAATCCCCAGCATCACAAAAAAAAAAAAAAAAAAAAAAAAAGACTGGGGATGTGGCTGGGTGGTCGAGTGCCCCTGGTTGAATCCCTGGTACAAAAAAAAAAAAAGAAGTTTATAAAATCATGAAGAGGTTTTTTGGTGAGTTGCTTATTCTCCCTGTAAGACTTATCTAGATGTTGTTAAACTAATAAAACAGCAGTCCACAATTGACATTGAAACAAGGTTCTTAGTTTATTTTTAGTTAATAGCATGTTTTTAAACCCTACCCCATTAGTTTTCCTAAACATGCAGCCCAATGTATTAATTGATGATTAGTCATGTTAACTAAGATCTTATCCTTACAGAGGAAGCATAATGTAGTAGGCACTCAATACATGTTTGTGGAATGAATGAATGAGACACTTGATAACTTTCTGGAGAGAGTCTTGCTCTGTATATTTACTGGGATAGTAGTCGAGGATCCAGGAGGAAGTTAACCATCCTCGGCAAATAGCTCACTTAACTCAAGTAGGGCAGGACCAGGGAAAAGGCTGAAGGGGGTGAGTCACTGAGCTGCCTGTTGAGGTGGGAGTTCACCAAGTGGCTCAGGGAAGAAAGACTTAAGAGGCAGGAGGGAATGGCATGGGCAAGAGTGTCAAGGCCCAGAAAAGCTTCTGCACAGGGACCTAGAATTGTGTCTGTATGGCTAGAGTATACTGTGCCATGGGGCCTATGTGCATGTGCGTGAGTTTGTGTGTGTGAGTGTGTGCATGCATGAGTGTGTGTATTTGCAGTGAAGATGATGCTGGAGATGCAGAAGACCCTGAGCTCACACTACTGCATGGCTGCTGCATCAGGGGATGGAGGTGGGGAAGGGTCCCTTTTGCTCAAGGCTTGCAGATACTTCTTGAATGCTGCCAGCTTGTTTCCTGGAGTCCCTGGGACAGAAGATGCTTGCTTGTGGGCTCATGCACACATGTGTGCACATGCATGTGCACACACACATACACGTGTACGCACAGGCCTCCTGCACTCTCCTGCCTGCCTTTGCATGACCACATGGTCTCCTGCACCCAGAGTGTGCACTGCAGGTCACCTTGCTGGGTGTCACTGCTGCCATGCATATATGCATGCTGCCACACTCGTGCAGAGCTCTGCACGTGGGCTGAGTGAAAAGCTGACATGAAGTCTCTTGCTGGCGTCCCCTTCACCGCCTCTCTCTCCCTCTTGGCCCCTTTAGTTTGCTGCCTCAAGTTGCTTCCTTCTGTACCCCTTATACTGCTTCTTGGCCCCTTGCTGTCCTCCAAGGGCTGGGTGAGGGGAGGCTGGGGAGGTGGCAGTGGGCCTGCTGTGGAAGGGAGGCTCCCACTCATCCACAGCCAGGCCATGAGTAGCCAGCACCTGTTGTTGACCCTGTTTCCTTGGTCCTCACTGGGAAGATCACCTCTGGAACCAGCCACCTCTTTGGGCAACAGGAGGGGGACAGTATGACTAAGTTGAGGCTGTCAGGCTTCTTGAGGTTGTCCTCTCCCAAGACCCAGTGTTGCAGAGAGCCTCAGGGCTGCAGGTCCCAGTTGCTCTTTCTGTGCATTGGGGATCAATGATTTTCACACATATATGAAGGGCAGAGGGAGGTGTGTGTACATCCATGTGTGTAATAGTGTGCTATGTGGGCATGTGTATGTGTATGCATATATGTGCGTGGAGTATGTGTGAGTGTGTATGTGCATGTGTGTGCTTGTGTATATGCATGTGTGTCTGTGTATATGCACATGAGATATGGGTGTGTGCCAACCCTCAGCCAGCTCCTCAGGAGGCTGCTGGAGAAGAAAGGGGCAGAACTTTCCAGGCCCTCCCAGCAGCCTGGTGCATACAGGGGGGAGCAGGAGGCCCATGTGTGTGCTCCAGGAGAGGAGTGAAGATGGGAAGTGAACAGGTGGGAAGAGGCAACTACACGAGAAGCTGCACTAAGCACAGTTGGGGACAGGGGACCAAGGCATCAGAGGACACTCGGGTTTGGGTGTGTGTCTGAGTGATGGAGGTGTGCAGTACTTCAGGGATCCCTGCGAGGTAGCAGGTTCAAGGGAGGCAGGAGGACACACAGTCTGGTCAACCAGGAACATCCCTATTCCCAGGAGAGGGTAGGTGGGTGGTTGGGCTCATGGGTCTGGGGCTTGGATGGAAGCTAGGTGGGGTAGGGAGTGGCAGGCAGTCAGGGAGAGTATCCCAGGCTCTGTGGCAGCCGTGGCTGTGGGTCTCTGGGCTGCTGCCCCTGTCTTCAGCGGCTCTCACCTGACTTTCACGTCGTGTCCACACATTCCACCTCTTCCAACTTCAACCTTGCTTCCCCTTGACTCTGCCTCCTGTGCAAGCGCAAATACCTGGGGCGATTGCTGTCTGGACCCTGCTTCTTGTGTGGCCCTTGCAGACACCTCCTGCCCACACTGGTTCTGACCTGATCTAGGGCTTGGATACCAGGGCCTGATTTGGGGAGCTTGGGGCACCCCTGTGGAGTCCCCAGGCCGAGCCAGCCAGCCTCCTGCCCTCACTGGCACAAAGACCAAGGTGCTGAATCTGGGTTTGCTGCTGTGAAGGTCCTGTCCTCGCTGGCAGGTGTGAGGTTGCCTCTCTCATAGGAGAGATGAGGCAAAATGGCCATGCCTGGGTCGCTGCAGGTGCTGATGGGGAATCGGTGGACGCTCATTCTCGGCAGGTAGACCTGTGTCTGAAATTCTTCCCAATAAACATGGAACAAATTCAAGAAGGGGATGCATGTCCCTGTGGAACCGTGGGCTTGTCAGCGTCCCCCTCACTTTGCTTCAGTTGTCACATAGTCTACAGACTGACTGTAGCAAAGCTCCCTCCTCCAAGAGAGTAACCCCAAGTGGCTGAAGACAGCCATGCACACGGGTCCCCCAGTCCTCCCCATTTCTAGAGTTGGGTCAGACGTGTGAGCTCAGTACACACAGGAATTCCTCCCACGGGGAATGCGGCTGCACCCCAGGGACCCCGGCTTCTATGGAGGTTGATGCCCAAACTCCTTGTGAACAGCCCGAGGCCAAAGGGAGCATGCCCCAGACCCACTCAGTTACCGGATGATGTGGGTACAAAGGCCCGGCCCTCCCTTCAGCTGGCCTAGGAGGGCTCCAGGCTCAGCCTGTTCCCTCCTGTGAGTGTCCTCAGGTGGCCACAGCAAATGACCACAAACCGGGTGGCTCAAAACAACAGGAATTTACTGTCACAGTCCTGGAGGCCAGAGTCTGAGGCCACAGTGTGGGCACCCTTTGGAGGCTCTAGGGCAGGTTCTCTTGTCTCGTAGCAGCTTCAGGGGCTCCAGACATCCCTTGGCTTGTGGCCGCATGCCTCCAATCTCCACCTCCACCTCCACCTCCGCACGGGCTTCTCCTTCTGTGTCTCTCTTCTGTCTCTCATAAGGACGTCTGCCATTGGACTTGGGACCCACCTGGAGAATCTGGCTTATCTCATCTTGACATCCTTAATCTAGAGACATTTGCAAAATTTGGGGGAACCACCACTCACCCCAGTCCAACTCAGGAGCCCAAGCCTGGACCTGCCCACTCAGTGTCCTAGCAAGGGGCCCTCTGGGCCACAGCTGAGGGTCATGGGGGGTGGTGGCAATGATGACGACTCCGTGTCTCTGCTCCTGGGAAGGGGCCCAGAAGTTGTGCCCCTATGTACCCCATGTGGGTGTCCCAGCCCTCACCTGTGCCTGGAAGAGCCATCCTTCCTCCTGGTACCATAGGCTTGCCAAGGGCTCCTTGCCATTGGCCAAGTTGTCCTGGCTGGGACCCAGGGTCACCTGAAGACAAGAAATCCCAGGCCAATTTTGTAAGGAAGGGTGTGTACAGGTCAGGGGGCCCACTTATTATTCAGTTCCTAGCAGTCACAGTGGGAAGGGAAGGACTGGGAAATGTGAGTCTTGAATTCTCAGTATCTGATGGGGACACCAGTGTCTGGTGATTGCAGAGCCCCCTTGATCCTGTCCCCTAGACCAGGGCATTTCTGCTCTTTGGACCTTCTTTTTCACCTAGATGCATATGTGAGAAAGGCCTAGCCAGCTGATGGATCTGAGACACAGGACAGTCACTCACCATCCTACATTTCCCAACTTGTGTGGCTCTCACACCTGTCCCCAGGGTAGCATTCACTCTCTGTACCCCAGCAGATCCCCAGTCTGTCCCCAGTCAGCAAGGACGGGGGGAGAATGGATCTGAGGAGCAGCAGGACAACTGCAGCTGCAATGGCCAGCCAGGGAGGAGAGTATGACCTCCCTTGTCCCTGTCCCCATCTTTTCTCCAGCTCCTCCACCCCCACTCAGCTGCCCTCCTAGCCCAGCTCCCCCTCCCTTGGCTCAGCAGGGGCTGCCTTCCCCTCACCCCTGTCCTTGGACTGCTGGCCTGGGCCATCATTCAGTGGTTTCCTTGCACGTGGTTTTCCATGTCTGGTAAGCATTAACTCAGGGGCCATTGCTTCAGGGATGGCCCGAGAAGTCTGACCATGAGGAGGAGACTTGAATCCAAGGGCAGTGTGCAGCTAGGCGGGACTTTGGTCAGGGGACACCAGGTTTCAGGGTACGTGACTTTGAGCAGGAGGCCCCTTGCTCCCAGGTTATCCCTTAAACAGGGAGGGGGCACAGCAGCTATACCCCCGATAATGGTGGCCCATGCCAGGGGCTGCCCAGGTCCCCCTCTGCTCCCTAGTCTTGTGGAATGTTGGGTCTGTTCATTTGTTCACTCATCACTCATCCAACAAATATTGAAGTATCTATGATGCGACATGTGCGATGCTAAGTGCTGGTGATGGAAAAGTGACCAAACAAGTGAATGTCCCCCCAGCACTGACACTGAAGCAGAGAAGCCAGATAGTCACCAAGTTGTCTAGAGTCAGTGTGCCCCTATGCCCATGCACCCTCCAAGCCCTTGGAACCAGTGTGGCACTGGCAGTTCCCCAACTTGTCAACTCCATGCTCTGTGGTATCCAGTGGTTCTGGGTGGCAGAGTCCATGCAGTTGGGAACTCTGACCATGGGGTTTGTGAGGTGCCTGGCTGCCCCCAGCAGGAAGTTCTGGGGCTCAGGCTAGCCTCCATTCCTCTGTGGCTCATGGGAACTCGTGGTCCCTGCTCTGCCAGCTCATGTTTGCCATGGCCCTCCCTTCCCCTTGTTCCTTGAAGTCAGTGTACACTTGGTCCCTCCTGGCTATGCCTTTGCTCCTGCCCACAGTGCCGGCTCCTGTCTCCACACCAAGGATGCCCCTGAGGATGGGCTTCCTGCTGGAGTCTCAGCTCTTTTCTTTCCATCTCCTTAGTAAAAAGTCAGAGATCAGGGGGCTGAAACCACACCAGGCTCTGCACCAGCAGAGAAAAGGAGCAGGCCAAGGTACAGGGAGTTGGGGAGAAGCGAGGACTTGGGTGAGTAGTGGAGCCAGCACAGGTAGCCAGTTGTTTCCAGAAGTTTGGCTAGGCAGTGGGCTTGTGAGGGAGAGGGTAGCACCATTTCTGGGTCCCCAGCCTCTCCCCCAGAGCCTGGCCCCCTGAGTCGGGTTGACTGTGGTTGCTGGCCCTCAATCCATGGCACTTATTTACTGTCCCCGTGCTCTTTCTCATTGGCCCTGTCTTTCCCACAGGACAAGTGTTCTGGAGGCTGAAGTCAAGAAGAAGGCAGGGCTGTGCTCCCTCCATAGGCTCTAGAAAAGGGCTCTTCCTGCCTCTTCCGGCTCCTAGGGGCTCCAGGCATCCCTTGGCTTGTGACCCCATCACTCCAATCTCTGTCTCCATCTTCATGTGGCCTTTCTGTCTCTCTTCTGTCTCTGTAAGGACAGCTGTCCGTGGACTTAGGGCCCATCTTGATAATACAAAATGATCTTATCTTGACATCCTTGATTTAAATACATCTACAAAGACCCTCTTCTTTCATAAGGTCACATTCACAGGCCCTAGGGCATAGCAGATCTTTTGGGGACCACCACTGAACCCACATTATGTGCCACACCATCAGACACCTTGTTTCTGAGGACAACAGTTTGAGGATCCCTCCCTTGTCCTTGCTGGGCCACCAAGGCCACGTGGAGCACAACCCTTGCCTACTCTGTGAAGAATTGAGTATCATCCTTCTCCCTGACACTTAGCCATTTTCTGGCACAAGGTGGACAAGTGTACCTGCCCCGGAGTGGCCCTGGGTGAGTCTGTGGCTGGGTATGTGCCTAGGTTGGTGTCTGACATTTGAGGTGTCCCTTTGAGTGACTGAGAGAGGCTGGGCACTGGAAGAGCCAAAGCCTCAGCTTGAGTGGCAGGGGCAGGTGAGTGGGGTTGGTGCCTTTTGTGAAGAACTGGCCTTAGAAGGGAGCAAGGACAAGGAGCAAGGACAGACCCTCCAGAGGGACAGGAGGAAGCTGGATTTGGGGGCACAGTGAGGCCATAGTCTTATTCCCTCAGGGAAACCCAGGGCATGAGGGATGAAAGGAGAAGAATGTGCTCCAGCCTTTGCTCACAGTGGCCCCACCTGGGAGGCCAGGTGTGCCCTGAAGCCCCCTTCAGGGCTTCCTCTGCAAGAAAAGGGTTATGTTCTCCTCCCCCTTCTTGTCCCCAGCCTTGCAAATTATGCAGCCACGTAAATGCCATTCACAAGTGAGCCATGCAAACCATGGTGACTTCTCTTCCCTGCACAGCATTTTGTTTTCCCAGGAGTTAATAATTGTCCTTCAGGTTGCTGTTTGCTTAGCTTCCCACGCACTTATCACTAATTCAACCCTCCACTCTCCTCCGGGTGTGTAAATGTTCTTTTAAGACGTTCAAACACACCAGGCATTCTAGTGATTTCATCGTGGGGAAAATCTCTGGGAGTACAGCTTCTGACCTGCTCCAGGTGGTCTGCCTGCCCCCACCCCTGGGTGCAGCTAGCAACTGGGTCTTCTGGATGCTCTCCTGGCTTCCCAGGTGTTGTATTCCCCTCTTGTGTTGGAGCCCTTGGTTAAGGGTCAATTTTTCTTTCCTTTCTAAAATGTATCTCTTGTGCAAAGTCGAAAGCAGGTATTTCAAAATAGATGGACTTGCTATCAGGAGCCTTGAGTACTCAGTGTGACCTTGAGCAGCGCCTCCCCTCCGGATCCCACTCCCATGATCTATAGAAGGCCAGCTTTAGGCTGCGGTTACTCATTAACCCTTCACTTATTCATTCAACAGGCGTTTGCTTAGCAGTGACTCTTAAGACAGTTTATCATGGAAAAGGTCAAACACAAAGGTAAAGAATAGTTAATGAAGTCCAGTGGGTCGATTGGCCGGGGTCAACAATTCTCAACAATTTGTCCACAGTTTTTATTTGTACCCTTCCTTTTCCCCTGGAATATTTAAAAACTTGTTCTTTTGAATTAATCAGAGAAACACCCAGGAGGCCAGTGGCTCCTTCCTGCAGTTCCCCTAGCGTGGGCATTGTGCCTGGTGGCAGTGCTGCCTCAGAAGCCAGAGTGAGCAGCACCAGGTGTCACAGACCATGCAGGTGGCTCTGCAGTTCCATCACCTGTCATAGATTCAAGTAACCAATCTGACAATGAATGTACGGAACCATTCCATCACCCCAAAGGTTGTTTCAACCTCTGGTTGTGTTTCTTCCCACTGCTGGAGATGGCCCAGGGCCAGGATGCTCTAGGCAGGCACTCTGCCACTGAGCTGCACATACCCCCAGCGCAGAGCTGTGTGTGCGTGTGTTTTATAAGAAACTGCAAAACCGTTTTGAAGAGTGGCCATCTCATTTTACGTGCTCACCAGTGATTTGTGAAAGATCCACTTGGTCCACATCCTCTCCAGGGTTTGCCGCCTCCATTCTCTCTTACTGTAGCCATTCAGACACGTTTGCAACGATGCCGCATGGTGGTTTAGGGTTGTGTTTCCATCTTGGCTAAGGATATTGAGTGTCTTTTCACTCATCCACTTGCCCTTTTTTTAATACTACCCTTTTCCCTGGAATATTTAAAAAATAAACTTTTGACTGTGGAGCAATTTTAGTTTGTTAGAAAAGCTGCAAATATAATAGAGAGCTCCCATGGGCTCCCTAGCCAGTAGCCCCCATTGCTAACCTCCTGGTGCATTTGTACAATATTAGTCATTAAATTCCAGACTCTATCCCCATTTTCCCACTTTTTCTACTTGTGTCCCTTTTCTGTTCCAGGATCCCTCAGTAGTTTTTGTCTGGAGTATTTTATTTTATTTATTTATTTTTTTTGCGGTGCTGGGGATTGAACCCAGGGCCTTGTGCTTGCAAGCTCTACCAACTGAGCTATATCCCCAGCCCTGGAGTATTTTAAAGTAAATGCTGGACATCAAGCTATTTCCTACATAAATCCTTAAGTATGGATTTCTAAATACAGCTAAGGACTTATAAAAATAACATCACAACATCATTATCATACCCAAAAGTATTCAGAACAATTACTTAATGTCACTTAGTTGACACTTTCCCTGATTGTTTCAAAGATCCTCTTTTGTATCTGGTTTATTTAAAAATGAATGTATAGCATTGGCTTGATAGTCTTTCAAGAAATCTAGAATAGGTTGGGTAGGTTGGGGATGTGGCTCAGTGGTACAGTGTGTACTTAGCATACCCAGCACCACACACACACACACACACACACACACATGCATATCCACAACAGGTGGCCTCCCCCTTTCCTGTGCCTTTCTTCCTATACCATTTCCCACAGTTGGGATGTGGCTGATGGCACCCTTGTGCTATATTATCTACCATTCTCTGTTGTTCCCAGCATTCCCACTAAACTGATCATTAGAGTAAGTGGTGTGCTCAGATTCAGGTTGAACACCATTGATGACAAGATTCCCCAGGGGGCACTGAGCACGAATGCTTGCCAATCTTGATGATGACACTGATCAGGAGATTTCAACTGGTGTGGACCTGATCCAGCCTTTATTGGATTCCCCAGAGACCTTTCACCCAGCACTTTTAGCATCTAGATCCATTATTTAGGGTGCAAAAGGGTGATTTTTCAATTCTATAATTCTTGCATTTCCTGTTTGGAATTCTCCAATGGAAGAACATTCTCTTATCCACTATTTGGCCACCATGAAGTATAAGTGATGAAAGAAAAGTGAGGTAGATACACATGCCTTCTTTTTATTATAACCTTCTGAGTATTGAGTGGGTACCCAAGCAGTCTCTGAAAGTGGCCAGTCATTGGAAATGCACGGACTGGGGTTTGTGCACCAGGTTTCCTTCTGTTGCTGGCATTCTTTGTCTTGGGCTTAGCCTTTGAGGTGGCTCCCACATGCTCTCAGGCTTTGCTGTGGCCCTAGCAGGCAGTTCTGGGTTCATTTTCTTCACTCCCTGCTTCAGACTCAGATTTCCACATAGCTCCAAGGATCCCCATTTCCTTTGAATGGAAAGATGTTCAGAGAGATCTCATCTGGCACTGCCAAATACCATTTTCGATTTCATTTGGGATTCTTATTCTCCTTAAGATATGTCCCATTACGAATGTACAATCAAAATTCCATGCTTTAGAGACACTTGAAATACTTCTTCATATGGTATAGTACCAATGTTTATGTGGTATTGTTCATTTATTTTTGTTCCTTTTATGATTCTTAGGGATTGCTTTAGTTTTTTTGAGTTTTCACATCATGAAAAACATTTTTCATGATACAATATATGTGTACTTACAACCTTCCCCCCTGTTTTCTTTCTTTCTTTCTTTTTTGGTATCAGGGATCAAACCAGGGGTGCTTAACCACTGAGCCACATCCCCAGCCATTTTTGTGTTTTATTTAGAGGCGGGGTCTTGTTGAGTTGCTAGGGCCTTGCTAAATTGCTGAGGCTGGCTTTGAACTTGTGATCCTTCTGCCTCAGCCTCCTGAGTGGGATTGTAGGTGTGTGCCACTGCACTCGGCTATCCCCCTTGTTTTTACTTAAAAAAAAGTAGCATATTGCTCTTTGCCTGGCTTGGATACATCAGCATGTGCTAGAGAGGTGTACAGATCCCCTTCTCACCCCTTCATCCAACTGCATCGTGTACTCCTTCAACCATGTCAATCTCAGCTTATTCAGCAAACTGTCACCTCATTTCTGGTCAGTGGCTAGTATAAGTAAGTACATCTCTTGACAGGTCTGTAAGATTCCCTCTTTTCCTTCCTCGCTTCCTGTCTACTTCCCTTCTCTCTTCATTATTTCAACACATACAGAGGGTCAGCAGTGTGGCAGTGCGGGGTCAGGCTTCCTGGATACAGTGATTGTGGTGGAGACTGCTGGTTGCTGCCCCATTCTCCTTTGGAGATATAGCCCCAATCTGTAGCTGGGCCTATAACCAAACAAAGATGACACTTCTGAGCTTCCTTTCTAGCTAAGAGTGGTCATGTGACCTGTGAGATTTTACTGGAAGTCTGGACTAGCACCTTTTGGGGAACACAAAGATGTTGGTACTCTCCTTGTTTCTCTTGTACCCCTTCCTCTATCCTCCTCCTTATCTCCATTCTGATATAAAGGCTAGGGCTCTGGCTGCCATGTTGGATCAAGAGAAAGAAAGCCACACGGTATGGATTATGATGTAGTGATCTGGAGTGATCTGGAGGACCCTTGATCCCTAACCATTTTGTGGAACATCTATACTAGCCCTGAAAGTTTTACCTCTGGAATTCATTAATGTGCAAAACAAATAAATGTCTACTTTGGTTAAGCCAACATCCTTAGGAGATTTTTGTCATCTGTGTAGCTGAACGCAATCCTAACTGATGGAGGAGAAAAGAAATTGGATGTGGTCCCTGTTATTAACTAGTGGGGATCAGTCATTTAATGACACATCTAATGGGTAAATGTATAGCTATTTTTATGAAAATATCTATGAAAGAAAAATATAAAACCTCCCACTGAACAAATAATCCACAAATGAGAGGGAGATATTCATCTTTGGTGAACATATCCAGATTTTTGTAATCAGAAAGCCAAGAAAGAAACTGTTTTTATGTTAGTACATAAAATGCCAAATAAAATATTTAAAAATCATGTTTTTAAATGCATCAATAATATGGCAAAAAGTAAGGAATTCTGAGTCCAAAAATTAAATCAAAACAGGAACTCGGAAAGGTAACCAGAATACAGAGGTCAACCTTCAATCTGAGAGCATTTGTAGACCCTGGTGACCTTGAGCTTCAGTTTTCATGGCTTCATAGATTTCAGGGACAAGTGATAAAGCACAAGACCTGCAAAACTGGAGGTCTATATGCATGGAGGTGGCACTCTAAGAGGTGCCATCATCATTGTCAGGATGAACTGGAAATGCGGCCCACTACCTCTGCACCCCAGGGCCTCAAGGAGAATTGCTAATTCCTCAGCCTGGCCTGAGCGGGAGGGGAGAAGATTTACTCTGAGTGTTTGGACTCACAGGCTGGGGTTTACAATCCCCATGGACTCCCCAGACTGGGAATTTGGTTAAAATGGTTCTGGGGTGGAGCACCCGCCCCACCCCACCCCGCTACAAAGCTGTCAGAAGGCCCACCTGCAAGTAAAAAAGGAAACAGCCCCAAGAGCGAGTGCCAGCACAACCGAACTCCCACAGACTGCACATGTTGGGACGATCAGATCTAGAGCATAAAATCAGTGAGCTTAATATGTTAAGGGAAATCAAAGAGGACTGAAAATATCATTCCTTAAAATCAAGCACACACATATGAAAACGAACCGAATAATACTTGTGAAATTGAAAAATAGGATACTTGATTTTAAAAATTCAACAAAGGACTTCCATTTCTGCTAATGACAGATTAGTGAATTCATGCTTACCTCCTAATGAAGACAATTATAAAAGCGAAAACATATGAAAACCATCTGATTGAAGGCATCATAGAGAAAAAAGAGAATGAAGACTTTTCAGAGCAGGATCTACAAAAGGATGGGAGCTTAGGGAAGTGAAGTCAGTGTTGGGAGCTGCTTATACCTGGGGGTGTTTATACATTCCAGAATGGGTGGGCTCCATGCCACATAGGATTTCGGACAACTACAGGGGCCTAGCAGGACAGACACTGGAATCCAGGCCCTACCAAGGGAGCACCCTGGTGAATCTCTCTTTTTGGTTGGGACCCTGCAGGACTGCTCCATAGGAGTAAAAAGTCTTCTAGAACTTGAGCTAGTTTTTATCCTCTCAATACCCCAAACGGTGACCTTAGATTGCTAGTATCCTCAGAAGCTGGCAATGCCAAGTGGAATCTTCTCTGGAGGATGATAATAACACCCTTGCCCTCAAATTATTGTTGCAAAAATTTCACAATTACAATGTTCAGTAAACAATAAAAATAATTAGTCATGTTTTCTTTATCCATTTATCTTTTGAAGGGCACCTAGGTTGGCTCCATAGTGTTTTCTCTGATATGTGGAAGCTAATTCACAATGCGGGGAGGTGAGAATAGAAGTGGAGTAGAAAAAGAGAATGAAGGGAAGGGAGGGGGAATAAGCAAAGGAAAGACAGTGGACTGAATCTGACCTAACTTTCCTATGTACATATATGAATATGCCACAATGACACCTTCATGTACATTCGTGAGACACTAATTAAAACAATAGCTGTGCGTAAAGGGCAGAAAGATCACTAAAGGAAAGGGAGCAGCAGGTAGGGGGAGGGAAGGGAAAAGGGAGGTACTAGGTCAGAATTAGAATAAGATATATTCCATGCCTGTATATTTATGTCAAAATAGATTCTACTGTCATGTATAACTAAAAAGAACCAATTAAAAAAGCCAGCCTCAGCAACTTAGTGAGGCCCTAAGCAACTTAGTGAGACTTTGTCTCAAAATAAAATATTTTTTAAAAGAGCTGGGGATGTGGCTCAGTGTTTGAGCAACCCTGAATTCAATCCCTGGTACAAAAAAAAAAAAAAAAAAAAGCCAGGCGTGGTCATGCAGGCATGTAATCCCAGGATGCTGAAGCAGAAGCATAATTTTGACGCTAGTCTTGGTGATTTAGCAAGACCCTGTCTCAAAATAAAAATTAAAAAGGCTGGGGATGTAGATGAGTGGTAAAATGCCCCTGGGTTCAATCCCCAGTATTATTACCCATGTGACTCTGCACCATGTTCAGCCAGAGGAATGAGAAGTTGTGTTCCATTTGTGTACAATGTGTCAAAATGCATTCTGCTGTCATGTACAACCAATTAGAACCAATAAAAAATAAAAAGGAAGGAAAGAAAAATAAATAAACAAATCAACAGATGGACACAGTAGTAGAATATACCCAGATGAAGAGAAGGTCAATGAACTGGGACAGAAGTCAAAAGAAGGCATGGAGAGAAGCAAACTAAGAGGACAAGAGATGGAGAGGATGCCATGAGGGTCAATGGGTGTGACTGGAATCCACAAAAAAGAGAGAAAGAACAGGCACAAGCTATATTTCAAAAGGCAGGGCTAGGGAGCTAGCCCAGCTCAATTGGTAGAGTGCCTGCCTTGCAAGCACAAGGCCCTGGGTTCAATCCCCAGCACCAAAAAAAAAAAAAAAAAAAAAAGTCAATGACTGAAAAATTTCCAAACTTATGTGAAAACATCAAACCACAGATTAAAGAAGATTTAGAAACTCCACACAAATCCCAGTGACTCAGGACGTTGAGGCAGGAGAATCACAAGTTCAAACCCAGCCTCAGTGACTTAGCGAGGCCCTATGCAATTTAGTGAAACCCTGTCTCAATAAAACTAAAAGGGCTGTGGATGTGGCTCAGTGGTTAAGCACCCCTGGATTCAATTCCTGGTACCAAAAACAAAACAAAACAAAACAAAACAAAACCCTGCACAGAACAAATGAAGAGAAATGCATACCAGGGTAAAATTGCTGAAAACAAAATTATTTTTCAATTGTGAATGTTCATTGCTTTCCTTTTGAGATCAGGTACAAGATAAGGTTAGTGACTAACACCAATTCTATTTGACATTGTTCTTGAGTTTGTGGTCAGCGTAGTAAGGCAAGGAAAATTTAAAAAAGATTCAGAAATTATTTGCAGAAGATGTGATAGTTTATATTAAAAAACCTGAAGAATCTACAAACAAGTTATTCAACTTAATAAGAAAATTTAGAAAGGATTCTGGATATAGACTCAATGTATAAAAATCAACAGAAACAGGATTTGTAAATAAAAGGAAGATAAAACTTATGATAGCATAAAATATATGACTAGGAATAAATATAACAAAGACATTCGAGACAATTATGTAGAAATTTATAATACCTTGAAAGACATTGAAGGAAAGATGAAAACAACATAAATAAATGTTATGCTCATGGATTGAAAGACACAATATTTTTTTGTGATACTGGGGATTGAACCCACGGGTGCTCTACCTGGCCTTTATTCTGAGCTCTTTTTATTTTGAGAAAGTGCCTCACTATAGATTGGCCTCATATTTGTGACCCTCTTGCCTCAGCCTCCTGAGTAGCTTGATTATAGGACTGTCCACTGCATCTAGCACTGTATAAAAACAGTGTTGAAAATCAATTAGGAAGATCTAAATAAATAGAAATTCCATGTTCATGTATCAGAAGACTTAATACTTTTAAGATGACAGAATTCTTCAAATTTATCTATGAATTCAGATTAATTCCTATCAAAATTGTAGCTGAAATTTTTGCAGAAATTGACAAACTAATCCCCAAAATTCACATGTAAGTACAAGAAACTTGGAATAGCCAAGACAACCTTCAAAAAGAAGAACAAAGTTTGAGGACTCACACTTCCTGATTTTGAAACTTACTATAAAGCTAGAGTAATCAAGTCTGTGTGGTATTGCCATAAGGATAGATTTATAGATCGATCAGAATAAATTCAGAGCTCAAAAACAAGCCCATACATCTGTGGTCAATTGATTTTGACAATGGGAGAATGAATAGTCTCTTTAACAAACAGTGCTGGGATAACTGGATTTCAAAAGAATGAAGTTAGACCCATACATCACACCAAACATAAAAACTAACTCAAAATGGACCAAAGACTCAAATGCAAGCACTAAAACTATAAAACTCTTAGAAGTAAGTGTAGGCATAAATGTTCATGCCTTGAATTAAGTAATAGTTTCTTAGTTCTGACACCAAAATCACAAGTGACCAAAGATAAAATACATAAATTTCAACTTCATCAAATTTAAATAGTTCTGTGTTGCAAATGTTACTCTCAGGAAAGTGAAAAGACAACCCACAGAATGAGATAAAAGTTTTTAGAATCACATATCAAATAAGGGATTGGTGTCTAGAATATAAAAAGAGCCCTTACAACCCTATAATAAAAAGATAAATGACCCGATTTTTAAAATGGGTGAAAGATTCAAATAGATGTTTCACCAAATGAGATGTAAAAGTGACTCCTGAGCACAAGAAGAACATGCTCCCATCACTACCCATTAGGGGAAGGCAAATCAAAATCACCATGAGATAACATGTCATGCAAAGTAAGATGGCTATAATTAAAAAGATGGACAATAGCAAGTGTTGGTGAAGAGGTAGACAAGTTGAAACCCTCATACACTGTTGACAGGAATGTAATGCGTGGTACAACCTCTTTGCAAAAACTTGACAGTTTTCCAAATGTTAGAGTTACCATATGACCCAGCAATTTCATGTTTAGGTATAGACCTAGTTAGGTGAATTGTATGGCATGTGAATTATATCTCAATGCAGCTGTTAAAAGAGAAAGAATTCTTCTATACGCTTCTAGATTTCCTAAATGTTGATATTTTACTATATTTGCTTTATTCTTGTCTCTATGTATACACACACACACACACACACACACACACACACACACACATACCCCTTCTGGAATGTTTGAGTCAATCATTATGCTCTTTTATCTGTAAATCCTTTAGTGTGTATTTCCTAAAAACAGGGATCATTCGCATATGTTAACCACAGTATAGTTAATCAAAATCAGGAAGTCAATGTTGATATAATACTATTGGAGTTTGTCAATTGCCCCCATTATGTCCTCTCTAGTAAAGGAGACTCTCTAATCATACATTGTTGGCCTTTTTGGTCTTAAATCTGGAGCACATTTTTGGTCTTTGCATTTTATGATATAGACATTTTTTCAAGAGCACAGGTCAGTTATTTTGTAGATGTCTTCCCATTGGGGTTTGTCTGCTATGTCTTTATGATTCGATTTAGGTTTTGCATTGTTGGGAAGAAAAGAACAGAAGTGCTGCATTCTTCTCAGTACATTGTATCAGGAGGCGTACAGTGTCAGTTCCATGCATCCCATCACTGGGTGGTCACTTTGATCACTTGTTTAAGTAGTGTCTGTCAGGTGTCTCCTCTGTCAAGCTTCCCCTTTGTAGGGAGACATTTGTAGACAATATTAACATCCTGTTCCTCAATAAACTTTCATCCATAAGTTTTTTCATCCATTGACTATTTTTGTTTGAATCACTTATTACTATGATCTTTGCCAAGTGGCAACTTTCTACATCCATCATCCCTTCTATCTTTGTTGTTTGGTTTTCTACTGTGAGGAAGAGCTTCCCTACTCCCTCATTTACTTTTGATTGACATCAACATGGACTTGTGGATTCCTTACTTTCTGGAAGAGCAAACTATTCTAGACTCATCTTGACTTTCCTTGTTTTGTATTCCTGGAACCAGCCATTCCTCCTAGGATCTCTAGTTCATTTTCAGTGGATAATGGCATTTAGAAACCTAACTGGAAATTACAAGCATGCACACACACACACTTAGAGACAATAGATACATGTATATAGATGTATATATAATATTGCTGTGACCTGGAAAAGTGTCCCCCAAAGGTCCACGTGTTAAACGTTTAGTTGCCAGCCTGTGACACTACTGAGAGTCGGTGGAACCCTCAGGAGGCAGGCTTAGCAGAAAGAAGTTAGGTCACATATGCCCCTCCCTGTCTCTATCTTTGCTTCCTCGCTACCAGGAGGTGAGCAGGCCTCTTCTACTGTGTGCGCCTGCCATAATGAAATGCACTGCCACAGGCCCATAGCGACAGGGCCAAGTGACTACAAACTGAAAACCTCTGAAACTATGAGCCAAAATAAACCTTTCTTCTTTGAAGTTAACTATTTCAGATATTCTTTATAGTGATGGAAAGCTAACACAGATATGTACGTAGACTCCTACACACATCTATCTCTATCCATCCATCCATCCATTCACCCTTCTGTCCATCCATCACTTTGAGTTTATAATGATACCTCTAATTTCAATCCAGCAGCACCAAGTTCATTCTAGTCTTTTTTCTACTTGCTTATCTGTAACTTCTCTCTAACTGAGAAAGTCGGTTCCCATTAGCTACCATGTACTTATGTATTTACTCAATCCTAGAGTATTTAGAAAGTAGTTTCAGAATTGTCAACTCATGTCTGAAGAAGAGAGCTTCTTTCTGGAGTTCAAGATTTGTTTCCGGTCCTTTCTGCAGCCTGAGGGCTGATGGTTTCAGGGTGGTCGTATTATGGTTTGCTACATGGTTTGGGTCATTGTTTCCGTTTGCATTTCACGGGAGGATCTTCTGTCCCAGCCTAGTAACTATATGTTTTAGGCACTTTGAAGCTCAGATGCTGTCTGTCTTCTGGATATGCTGAGGGCATGGGTTTTGTGTGGGTCTTTTTCCTTGATTTCTAAAAATCATTTTTAGATCTTTTGAGAACTCCGGATGTACATGACTGCCTTTACCTTGACTACTCAGAATTCTCTGCCCACCCCGCAAAAAAATCAATGATTTGAACATGCCAGTTCCTCCCAATTTGATTTATAGATTGAATGTAATTGTAATCTAAATGCCATTTTTAAAATGAAGTTTGACAGTGGTTCTTAAATTTATGCAGAAGACCAAACTGTCATTGCTAATATACTTGTAAAGAAGGAGGAGGTGCGCTGGGCATGGTGGTGCACACCTGTAATCTATCCCTGGATAGAATCCCTAGAGAAGCTTGTGCTGGGCATTGGGACCCTTCGTATAGCTTACAAAGTGGGAGCAACCCAGCCATCACATGGGCCAGCTGCAGTTGCGTCCCACAAGCAAACAGAACACCCAAGTAGATGAATGGATTACAGCTACTACAGAGACTCTGAAGTACCATGTTCAGTGAAAAAGCAGGTTACAGACAGAATAATTGCACTGATATGAAGTTCAAAGTAGACCAAACTAAAATCATATTGTTTGGTGTTGCATGCAAAGGTGGTGTAACTAAAAAGAAAAATGGGGCTCATTTTATCATTCTCCATATCTATACATATTTTTTGAGTATTTTGCAAACATTTTTTTGAGTCTACCCAATATCTAATAAAGACGATTTTTAAAAGGTAAAAGTTCTGTTGAATTACATACAGAGGGGCACCATGATCCTGCCCCGACTGAGAAACCTCAAAATCTTCACTGGGCCTTGGGGACCCCCAGGTAATAGGTGAGGGGAAAAACTGGGGTCCTAAGGTTGGCTCTGCCTCTGCAGTCTCTGGGCCTATGGTTAAAATGTTGAGGTACTTCAGCAACTGTTGGCAAACTGCAGCTGCTTCCAAGCCCCCAAATGCTCCCCACCTGCTGATCACGCCTGTCTCTCCTGGGGACACACCTCCAGCTCCTCGTGATCCTGAATGCACGGCTCCTCCTGGATACAATAGTGGTACGTGGAGGACCTGCTCCAGGCCCTGGGCAGCTCTGTGCCTGGGCCACAATGATACTTCCTCTTCAGGGCCCCTCTCTGCTTCAAGGCCCAACACCCGCACTCTCAGGGGAGAGAGAACTCAAGGTTACGTGTGCCCACCGGCTCCATGCACTGCCCTGGCCACCCACAGCCAGTTTGCCTAACGACCAGTTCAATTCATTACTAGGTCACCTCCAAGCCCAAATTTGGAATTCAAATGAAGGAGTTTATTTTCCCCTTTTATTCTAACAGTGGTTCTAGCTTAATCAGTTCTCTAATGATCAATTTGCCTGATTTAAAAAATTAAGCATTTTGAAACCAATCCACCAAAGGCCCTTCTGCCTCTGTGTTGTATTTCCAAGGGTTGCATCTTAGCTGGGTTAGGGCCTATTTCCTCCTTCTCTTCTTCCTTCAAAAGTGACTAGCTACAAACATGTCTACACACCACAGTATTGGTTATTTGCCCATTTGCCTGTGGGTTTGGCATTGCCCCTTCTGGATGGGGGCAGAGCAACCACCACCATGTCCAATTCTGTCAGGTGACAAGGGGAGGGAGGTACCACACTATATCTAACTCACAGTAGAAAATCGTGTCAGGACACATGAAATGAAGTACAAAATATCTTAAAGTATGCTTATTTGTAGGACACTTTAAGAGCCTTAGGACAAGGTCTTTATACCAAAGGCAAAAGGTCCTTAAACATTCCAGACTAGAATAAACAGAAAAGGACAAGGGTAAGATGTCATCAATTTGCTAAGTGTCCTCCCAGCTCATCATGGCCTTTGGACCCAGTGGCTCCACTATCTCCAGGGCAAGCATCACACCCCTCAGGGAGCTGGAGCGAGCCCAGAGCTATACTGTCTTCACTGGTACAGAAGCACACAGGGAAGCAGGCTGCCCTTAGAGAACTGCTTTTGTAAACTGTAAAGTGAGAAAACATTTTGGGAAAATGAGGTCCCATCGAGGCAGACACAGCCTGCTGCTCCTGGGGCTGCCGGAAGCCCTCTGGTAACAGGGCCCAAGTACCGCAGAGTCCACTGCGGTTCATGGCTTCCAAAAGCATCTCGGCTTGCTGCCTCTGGGTGACTTGTTCACACCCGTTCAGGGGCAGCCTGGAGGGCTCAAATCAGAATCTCTGGCTAAAGCCTTCTCTCTAGCACTGGGCCCTCGCACCACCTCCCTAAATCCACCTCTGGAGAGCAGGGGTTAGGTTTACAGTTGAAGGGTGAGTCCTCTGTTCCTTATTCTGTCCCCCACTGTCCCTTGCAGAGAAGTCCTGTTAATGGTGTAACCTCCAGGTCAGGGAGGGGATGATTCAGAGTGCTACTTGTGGAGAAGGCCTCTGGCTCTCTCCTGGCAGGATCTGCTGACAGTGCGTGGTTGGGGAGCACTGTATGGGGAGAGCTGGCAGATCTCCCTCCGATGGGGAGCATGCGGAGCTCCTTGCTGAGCACCTGCACCAGCTGGCTGACTGGGAGGGACTGGCACAAAGCATGGGGCCAGAAGCACAGGTGGGCTGGGAAGGGGGCTGCACTATAAACCCTGGTGGGGCCCAAAGAAGACAGGATGCCCAGTCCCAATGGGCCCTTAGCAAGGAAAGGGCTGAGCCCACCCTGGAAAGGAGGAACCCCATCAGCAGGCATCGCCAAACCTAGGCAAACACAGGGCACTCCTCACCCCTGTCCCCAACCTTGGCACAAGAAGAACCCTGCCTGCCCCAGCCCAAGGAGGGGGTTGAGAGGGGAGGAAGGAGAGGGATGGAAGGTCAGGGCACACTCCCCTCCATTCCAGTTCATTCCAGCCTCGAGGATGGGGAGGGGAAGCTTCCAATGGGATGTGAGTCTGGGCTGAATTTTAATCACTGAAAAGGACCAGAAAAGTTAATGGACACAGTGACCGGCATAAACAAAGCTTGTCATGAGTTACACCAACAGGAAAGGTCTGGAATGACCGGCAGGCCCCAGGAAGTGCTGGAGGGGCTGCAGGCCTACGTGTGATCCTCACTGTCAGGCTCTGGTGCTCAGCCTAGGACCTGGCCTCTGGGGGAGGGGTGGCCCCTTCACCTCTTCCCCTCTAGACAGGACAGAACCAGGAACAGCCAAGCAAGGACAGCTAGGGTTCCCTCTCCTTTCAAATAAGGAGCTGGTGGACTTGCAGCCCTCTGGTCCCTGGACACATTTCTGCCTGAGGCTGAGAGGAGGAGCAAGGACAGATGGGGTAAACAGAAACCACTAGGCCATGAGGGAGTCCCTCAGTTGGTACTGGGGCAGCTCACGAGCTTGGAGGCCAGAGGAGCTTTGATCCTTGTCCCAGTTCCTCTGGGAGGGTGGCAGGCTGTTGGGGTGTAGGGGTGGGTGGGCCTACTGTGAGTCTCTGGAACTGACAGGGCCCAATGTGGAAGCTGCAGCAGACTGAGTTCAGACTTCTTCATGTCTGTGTGCTGTGCTGGCTCAGGTCCTCCCAAGAAGATGCCCCTCTGCTAGGTTTCTCTGGACAGAAGAGAAGACCGGCTCCCCAGTGCTAAAAACTCCAGCACCCAAACCAACAGGGTGTTGGTTCTGCCCATGCGTTGGCTTTAGCATTTGCCAATTTTGTCTCTCTTTAAGCCCTTTTGATGTGCAAACTCAAGAATATGTGATGCCCCACTATTTCCTTCCTGGTCCTTGAATCTCTGGACCAGGGTGTTTGTCACCCTGTCTCTTTTGGCAGCTACCAGCTGCACACCCAGCCCGCACCAGCAACCCATCACAGAAAATGGCTTCCACGCAACAGGCTGCCTGGTAGCTGAGTGGAAACCATGGCAACAGGAAGCAGGGAGGATATTCCCGTCACCCCTTAGAAAGGGCAGCCTATTTCTGGGACCTGAGCCCAGTTATTCACTAGTTGTGTATTTTGCTGTGAATTTCAATTCTGGAGAGATGGCGTTGAGGGTGCTGGGCCTGAGAGTGGGGGTGGGTGAATAAATGACCTGCTTTCTCTCCTTCTCTGAAGAAGATCCAATTCTTGGCCCCAACCTCCAAGGCCATTTGTGCTGCCGCACAAAGCTCCAGAGCCCAATTTGATCTCCTCTTTAGCCAGAACAGGGGAGATGGGTGCTATGGGGGTGACTGAGGCAGGAGAAGTGAGGATCCACTGGAGGCTCCCCTTCACTGCCTGCCCTCTTCACATTCTGAGGGCCCTGCTTCCCTGTGACCGGTAGAGGGGAACTTCCAGAGTCTCCATGCCAAGGGGCTGCAAGGGGCTCCCCACAGTGTGTGTGCATGTGTGCATATGTGTAGGGAGCCACATACTTGTGAGTCAGCACACTTCAACAACCAAGAGATGAGCACACCCCCACCGTACGTGCACACTCGCATCTGCACACGCACGCATACGCACACACTTGAGCTGGGTGGCTTTTGGTAGAGACTACTCTGCCCCCTAGTGGCAGGCTGCGGCCAGCACGCAGGGCTCAGGGGGGCAGGCTGCCCCAGAGACTGGCTGGGATTCCTTCTGGGGTCTCTGGAGATGAAGAGAGGTAAGAGGAGACTGGGGTCCTCTTGAAGCTGGGTGCAAGGAGAAAGCCGCAGGTTAAGGCTGGGGTGGAAGACCCCAGGAGGGGCTCGAAGCTGCCCACTCCTCTGCAGCTCTTCTTGTCACCCACCACCCTCCGCTGGAATGGCTTCAGCCCCTACCTATCATGGCTGCCAGAACTTTTCCCTCAGGGACAACCTCAGGGAGACATATGTCAACATTGAACTCATCTTCTCCTTCCCACAGTTGCTCCTTCACCCACCCAGTTGCCCGGCACTTGGGAGAACTTCACGATGTCCCCCTTCCTGCTCTGCAACATCCTACATCTAACCAATACTGGGGATTTTACATCCAAATAGCTTTGATATCATGCATTTGTGATAGAATTTTGGTCTCCACAACCTTCATTCCCTGAGGTCATGCCAAATATGCTACATTACATGGCCAAAGGGACTTTGCAGATGTGATGAAAGCTACTAGTCAGTTGACCTTAACATAGAAAGCTGAGATGGTACAAGAGAATTTCACCAGCTGAGGCCAAAAGGGGAAGACAGAAGGATGTGAAGATGACAGAGGGTCCTCCCAGTGCCGCTGGCAGGAAGACTAAAGGAGGGCCATGTACCAAGGAAATGGAAACCCCTGTCCTACAGCCCCAAGGAGCAAAATTCTGCCAACACCTGCAGGAGCTCTTTAAGTGTCTAGATGCAGCCCACCCACATCACATCTTTATTATTATTATTTTGAATTTCTTATAGATTCATGGGAAGTTCCAAACACAGTGCAGGGAATTCCTGTGTACCCTCCACCTAGTATCCTCCAATGGTGACATTTTACAGAACTATAGTGCAACATCAAAACCAGGCTCCCAAGTCATTGTCCTTCGCCTTCACACAGGGCTACTGAGATTTGCGTTGTGGCCTTTGTTCAAGCTGACCTCCTTCTAGGAGAGAGTTGCCTAGGAGCAGTAATAATTCAGGGATTCCCATCAGGCTTCCATTTAAAAATAGTTTTATTGATATATAATTCACATACCATACAAGTCACCCACTTGAAGTGTACATTTCAATAGTTTTTTTGAAACATTTACAGAGTTTACCACTACCTTATTCCAGAATATTTTCATCACCTCCCAAAGAAACCCTGTAACTACTAAGCACTCACTTCTCATTCCTCTCTTCTCCAAACCCCAGGAACCATGAATCTGCTAGTCTGCATTTACCTATTCTGATCTTTCATAGAAATGGAATCATGCATCATGTGTTCTTTGTGCCTGGCTTTCACTTGGCATAATCTTTTTGAAGTTCATCTGTGTTGTAGCATGTGTCAGTATATCACTGCTTTTTATGGCTAAATGATAGTCCAGTGTGGACAGACCACATTTTGTTTATCTACTCATCTACTGATCAACATTGGGTCGTTCCTGCTTTTTGGCTATTATGAATAAAATCTGCTATGAAAATTCATGTACAAGATTTTGTGTGGGCTGGGGGTGTAGCTCAGTGGTAGGGCACCTGCATGGCATGCACAATGCCTGGGTTCCACCCCAGAACTGCCCCCAGAAAGCTTTAAATTCTCTTGGCTACACATACACATACACAGGAGTGCAAATTCTGGGTGTAAAGTGGTATCACATTGTGTTTTTAAAAATTTGTCCTGATTAGTTATACATGACAGTAGAATGCATTCTGACACATCATACAAAAATGGAGTCTAACTGCTCAATCTTCTGGTTGCATGTGATGTAGACTCACACTGGTTATGTAATCATATATGCACATAGGGTCTTAATGTCCGATTCACTCTCTTATCTTTCCTATGCCTGTTCCCCTCCCCTCCCTTCACTCCCCTCTGTCTAATCCAAAGTACCTCTATTCTTCCTTTGTCCCCCCTTGCATTGTGGTTTTGATTTGCATTTCCCTAGCTAGTGATTGAGCATCTTTTCATGGCACACTGTATATAGTCTTTTGAGAAATACTAAATCCTCTGATATTTGAGAAATATTCGGATCCTTTGCCCACTTTTAATTGATCTATTTGCTTTTTGATTATTAATTTGTAATGGTCCTTTACATATTCTAGATATGTCAGTGATCAGTTATATGATTTGCAAATAGGTTGTCCTATTCCATGGGTTATCTCTTCGCTTTCTTGATCATGTCCTTTGAAGCACAGAACTGCTTAGTTTTGATGAAGTCCCATTTATCTATTTTTTCTTTTGTCACTTGTGCTTCTGGTGTCATAGCTAAGAAATCACTGTCTCATCCAAGGTCATAAAGATTTACACCTGTTTTATTCTAAGAGTTTTTATAGTTTTTACTCTTACATTTAGGCCTATGATCCATTTTTGAGTGAAGTTTTGGCTATGACATGAGGTAAGGTAAGGGTCCAGCTTCATTCTTTTGAATGTGGATATCCAGTTGTTCAGCACCAGTTGTTAAAGAGGCTATTCTCTCTTGCATTGAATGATCTTGGCACCCTTGTCAAAATCAATTGACCATAGATATATGGGTTTATTTTTGACTGTCAATTCTATTCCCTTGATCTATATGGTTATCTTTGTGCCAATACCAGAGTCTTGATTCCTGTAGTTTTTTGGTAAATTTTGAGATCAGGAAGTGTGAGTTCTCCAACTATTCTTATTCAAGATATTTTTGGCCTTTCTAGGTTTCTAGAATTTCCATATGAATTTTAGGATAAGCTTGTCAATTTCTGCAAAATTTGTTATGGTTTAGATGTAAGGTGTTCCCCAAGAGCTCATGTGTGAGACAATGCATAAAGGTTTAGAGGTGAATTAATGCTAATCAATGCATTAATCAGCTGATAGGGATTAACTGGGTGGTAACTGTAGGCAGGTAGAGTATTACTGGAGAAGGCAGGCCAGTGGGGGCGTGCCTTTGAGGTATATATTTTGTACCTGTCAAGTAGCATCTCTCTCCTTCATGGTGGCTGTGTCCTGAGTCACTTTTTTACACCATACCCTTATGCCATGATGTTCTTTCTGCCTCACCCTGGGCACAGAGCAATGGAGTTGGCTGTCTATGCACTGAGACCTCTGAAACTGTAAACACCAAATAAACTTTTCCTCCTCCAAAATTGTTCTTGTCAGGTCTTTTGGTCACAGCAGCAAGAAAGCAGACTAAAAAAAAACTAGATTTTGATAGGGATTGCACTGAATTTGTAGATCAACTTATCGAATACTGTCGTATTAATAGTATTGGCTTTTGGTCCATGAACATGGGGATGTTGTTCTATTTGTTTTGACCTTTCATGTCTTTCAACAATATATTGTACAAGTCTTGCCCTTCTTAAAATAGTGTTCCTAAGTATTTTTATTCTTTCTGATGCTGTTATAAATGGAACTGTCTTCTTAATTTCATTTTGGTCTTTTCATTGGTAGTGTATAGAAAACTACAATTGATTTTTACATATAGATCTTATAACCTGAAACTTGGCTGAACTAATTTATTATCTTGAACAGGTGTGTGTGTGTGTGTGTGTGTGTGTGTGTGTTTACTCCTTGTGATTTTCTGCATACAAGATTGTGTGTGTGTGTGTGTTTACTCCTTGTGATTTTCTGCATACAAGATTGTGTCATCTGCAAGTAGAGATAGTTTTCATTTCTCCCTTTGCAATCTGGATGCATTTTGGTGTTACTGAAACTCTTCTGATAGTTGCCTCTATATTGTTAGATAACCAACTTCCACAGCTATTTCTCAGCTATCAGTTGAGAACGTCTGCATTGACTGCTTGCCAAGAGAATCAAGAGTTTGAATCCTAATACCAAAGACAAGATAGCCAACTAACTTTAACTGATCTTTTTCTCCAATTTCCTTTCTAGATGTATGGTATGAGATGGCTCACTAAGTGTGAAGCAGTGAGTTGACCCTCTGTACCCTTGGAATGGCCCTGCAACATGGGATGGCCCTGGGTCTCTGGACTGAAATAGCAGGTCATTGGCTTCCTCTTCACACTGTCTTCCACAGGTTTCTCCCTGGCTCAGAGTCCAACTTATCTGGTTCATATGAGGGACCCTTCTCAAAGCTGATTTGACCAAAACTGGCTTCCTGTTTCAGAGGGACATGTTCACAAACTAGGCTCATCCAATGAGATTCTCTCTCTAGATTTAGAACCTTGGAGTCAGGGTCAGTCAAATGATGGTGGGTACATGAGTGACATCCTGGGCTGCGCTGGTACTAGGGTCAAAGATACCAGTGTAGGGAAGTCATGAAGAGGTGGCAGTGAAGGGTGTCTCTAGTCCTAAGCCTCAGCAATGCAAACAGGACCCCAAAGGGGTGGAAGCAACTGAGATGGCTGGAGGTAAGGAGATATGGATGGCACAGCATACAGGAGAGAGGGACCTGGCAAGGATGGTGAAACTGGTGAGGTCTTCTTTCCAACCTCAACGAGTAGGGGACATTTGAGATAACACAGAGAGCACTGAAGCAGGGGCCCAAATCCTTACATTCTAAGTGGGAGACTTAGAAAGCCTTTGGATTTGATTTCTTCATTCAACAAACTCAGGTCCTCACCCTCTGGACTCTGAATGGGACCTTATTTGGAAAGAGGGTCTTTGCAGAGGTAGTTAGTGCAGGATCCTGAGATGTGCTCTTCCCGGTCAGGGTGGCCCTGATACCATGGCCGTGTCTTCACAAGAGACAGAAGAGGAGACACAGACACAGAGGAGGAGCCATGTGGAGACGGAGGCAGAGACTGGAGGGCAGGGGCCACCAGCCCAGGGCCACCTGGAGCCCCAGGAGCTGGAGAGGCAGGAAGGAGCCTCCTGAAGCCTGAGGAGGGAATGAGCCCTGCCTACTCCTTGATATCAGACTTCAGGAATTTTTGAGAGAAAAGAAACTTTTAAGCACCCAATTTGTATTGTTCTGTAGTTCGTGTGGCAGTCGTAGGGAACGCATGTAGTTCCTAGTACATATGTACTTTGATGCCTTCAGACATGCACCCTATGTGAAGGTAACATATTTAGGGTGGTGTCAATATGTGGAAATTCACTAACAGACAACCCTCCTTCCTCTCTTCTGGATATCTCGACCTCCACCCTCTCTCAGCTATTTCATCCCACAGCCTTGCCCCAGAGCTTGTCAGTGCTAACAGGTGCAGCCCCGCTGGAGTCTCCATTTCTAGGCCTTCTTTCCTGACCACCACCTTTTGTCACTCCAGCTCATGATCTGTTCTCGTAGCTTCTGGTACTTATGTGTTTTATTGAGGCCTTTGAGGAAACGGAGGCCTCCTGGTGCCCAGGTCCTGACAGCATCCTGCCATAGAGTGGACCTCTGTGGTATCCTGGGGCTACGGCAAGAGCAAGGTCCATAGGGGTGGCACTGTGGCACGGAGCCCAAGAGCTGAAGTATCCTAGGGAGAAGAGAGCAAAGGCATAATACTGTTGCCTGGGGTAGGCGAAAGCTTCTGGAGTTCTCTGTTCATCAGAACAGAACTGCAAGCCTTTTTCCAGAAGCTTTCTGGATTTGCTCCAGCTGGAGGATCAAGTTGGACCAGTAGCTCTGAGTGGAGTCACCATACCCTGAGCCAACGAGCCACCAGGAGCACGCTGCCAGCTGCTAAGTAAATCTACTGGAATGATGCATTCAGGAACCAGGGACACCGTCACAGGATGGACTCAGGGTCACCAATGAAACTTGAGTCAAGATATGGCCGTCTGGTGGGTGGACTCTGTGTGTGCAGAGTCCTCCACCAGCACCTCCCAAGCCTGGGATCCTGCATCTCCAACCTTCCAGCCCAGCCCCCTCCCAAACAAGCCCCGTAAAGAGAGTGAAATTTGGAGTTGACAGTACCTGCTTCCTTCCAGAACTCAGAGGATACACCTTCCCACTGTCTCTGCACCACCTCCTTGCCATAACCCCTCCTGGGTCTTTCTGTACCACAGCATTGCCACCTTGCTGCTACTGGCCTCTGGCCAGTGCCCTGTGGCTTCTCAGGTCTGAGCTTAAGTGTCTTTATAGAACTTAGGGCCTCCCGGGACCTGACGGCAGGTGTCCTACCTGCCTGCTCCTTCCTCTGCCTTCTGACTTCCTTGGCTGGTCAGTCTTCAGTTCTTCCCCATGGGAATGTTTGCTCCTCAATGGCACAACTGAGAGCCTTTTTTTAAAACACGGTTTTGTTTAGGAATAATTCCCATATCATAAAATTCACCCACTTAAACCGAACAATTGAATGTTTTTTTAAATGTATTGAGTTGGGTGTCTGTCACCACAATCTGGTTCCAGGACATTCTCATCATCCCTCAAAGAAACCCTGCTCCATCAGCAGTCATGTCGTTGTACCAACACACCACCCACCCCCAGCTCCTAGCAGTCAGGCCTCTCCTTCCCAACTCGGGGGGTTCATTACTGCTGTTCTTAGGGCTCCGTTGCTGACCCTGTGCTCTTGGCACATCTTGCATCCCACTTGCTCACATACATCATCTTGTGTGTGCCTCGACCTTATGCTAGGATTTTCTCCATGGAGCTCCTTTTACTTGAATCTCACAAAGAAAATAATCCCAGACAGCAGATTTACCAAGAAGTTCCGATTCCACCAGTGGCCCTACTTGTAAGGAATTGTGCACCTTCTCCTATGAAACCAAACCCCGATGTGCCAGGTGAATGGAGCTGTGCATGGCAGCTGGTATAGCTGCTGCAGGCTCACAGCAGGACGGGCCATGATCAGACTGTGGTTTGACAAAGGTCGCTCTGTCTGGAGTACAGGGATGGGGTGGGGGAGGAGGGTGAGGCTGCTGAAGGGAGACCTTGTCTGCTTGTGGTCACGGCTGTGTTCCCCAGCACCAGGCCCTAAGTCTGGCTGCGCAGGCACTCACTCACTCAGTGTGGTAGGATGAATGGGAATGGAGATGGGGAGGTGTGTGTCTGGGGTGCAGGTGCCAAGCTTGGCCTGTGGGCTGGGTAAGTTTAGAACTCATTGTCCCTGCATGGCACTGCAGTCACCAGAGTACATGAGGACAGAGATGCACTCTCTAATGTGCAGGGGTTGGGCAGGGGGAGGCCCAGTCTGGGAAGCAGTGGCCAAGAGGGTAGAAAGGGACCCAGGAGAATAGGGTCCTGTGACACATGAAGAGAAAGTGTTGGCAGGAGGGAGTGTGTTGGGTCACTCTGCAGGAACAGGATAGACCCTGACTGTTTGAAATTCGGCTGACTGTTGGCCCCCGCAACACTCCCAAGAGGATATTGAAAATGCCACCACTCCTAAAATGAGGCTCTCTGGGGTGAGCAGGGCAGCCTCCCAGGTGTGAATGAGAGGACCAGGAAAGCAGAGTGGAGGGGTCTTCTCAGCACCAGGGATGGGGCCGGGGCCAGGGCTCCCATGTGTGGTTTGAACTTTCCGCTGGTGCTAAGGCTTTCTTGTCAGTTTGTACAGGTGTAGGGCAGAAGGGGAAGAGGGAGGCGAGGCTCAGGAAGCTGCGAGCAGTCAGGCATCCAGCTACGGAGCTGGCTCTACTACACAGGGATCGACTGCTGGCAGGAGGCAGTGGCACTTGCAGTTCTCTGTAGAGGAGAGGCTGTGGTGGCATGCCGTGAAGGCAGGGCCACTGTGGAGGGGCTGTGGAGTCCAGAGATGTGGAGCGAGGAGAGGAAGAACAGGGAGGGAAGACAGACAGGAAGGCTGCAGGGTTTGCACAGAGGTGCTGGTGGAGAGGTCAAGAAGGAGCAGCGCTGTCAGGTGAAGGGAAGGTTCCAAGAACTGTGATGAGGCTCCTTTCGGAACAGCTGCTGCGAGGCAGGTGAGGCAGGTGAGGCAGGGCAGTGCTGCGTTTCGAAGCGCACCGAGGCTCCAGGGCACTACCAGTGCGCAGCCTGCCCTCTGCTTCCTCCTTAGCGCTTCAGCCTCAGAATCAGATTCCTTGAAATGAGTCACTCACTCATTTGATAATAGTGCCATTGTGAAGAGGTGCTGTGAATTAATCAGCGTGGAGGGCACGTGGTGAGGGCTAGATAAGGAAGTGCTGGCAAATGGGATGTAATCTCTTCTGTCTGGGATTGTCCACACCACCTTTGTTGAGCAACAAAAAAGATGTTGGGTTTGGAGATGAGACCCAGGCTTCAGCCCTCAAGGAGCTCACTGTCTGAGCCAGGGATGAGGGGTCCAAGAGGATAAGAGGGGAGATGCCACATTGGGGATAGTGGTGACAGGTGGCAGAGAATTGAGGGCCCATGCAGTGGGTGTGGCTTGCCAGTGGGACAGAAGGCGCTGCCTAGAGGTTTGCTGACTCTGATTGGTGGCTCGTGAATTATTAATTCATCAACCACTGTGCAGAGGCTGCTTGCCAGGAGAGTGCCCCATGACCCAGGGCTTTAAAAAATTCATGTGTTCATTGAGTCATTCCCTTGACTCACATTCACAGGCCCCGCTTGCTAAGCCCGGCCTCTTCACACCACAAAAGGCCCAGGGGAAGAGGAGTTCCCACAGTGCTGTTTAACCATCAAGCCCAGAGGCAAACAGCATGTGGGCAGTATGGGAGGGCCAGTGGGCGTGGGACCCGAGGGAAGTGCCGTATGATTTGGAGTGTGTATGAGTGCACACACACACGTGTGTGTGTGTGTGTGTACAGGGATACATGATGTGTGTGTTTGTGTGCACAGGGGATGTAGTGTGAATGCATGCATGCTAGAGGTGAGGTGAGAAGTGGAGAGGCCCTTTTAGGGAGCATGGGCTTGAACCTGCCAGGTTTAGTAGCAGTTGGCTTGTCCCAGGTCACTGGTGGAGCACAGAACCTGGCATTGACCATGGGGCTGAATGGAAGCAGGTGTTCTGGGCACTTCCTGGTTTTCGGCCTCAGACTGTGGAGAGGTGGGATTGCTCAAAGACTGGGATGTGACAGATATGACCAAATGCATAAGGCAGGACAAGTGTCAACAACATAGGGGGCTGGGAGCCCTGAGCCCCTCCACTCACTTATACATGTGCCCTCCTATGCACATATACACCGGAAGAAGTTGGGGAGAAGCATGTGGGACAGGAATCCTTTCACCAGGCAAAGACACTAAGATGAAGAAAAAAGACGCTAAGATGGGAGACCATCCCCTTTGGGGATGCTGCCTGAGACCCTCATCATGTGCTTCAGTCAGTTTTGCATCACTGTAACCAAAAAGCCTGACAAAAACAACATAGAGGAGGAAAACTTTATTTTGGCTCATGGTTCCAGAGGTTCAGTCCATGGCCACCTGACTCCATAGCTCTGGGTCCAAGATGAGGTAGAACATCATGGCAGAAGGGCATGGTGGAGACAATCAGCTCAGGACATGGCAACCAGGAAGCAGAGAGTTTCGCTCACCAGGGACAAAATATAAACCCCAAAGCTCCACCCTCAGTGACCTGCTTCCTCCAGTCACACTCTATCTGCCTACAGTAACCACCTGATTAATCTGTATCAGTGGGTTAATCCACTGATTAGGTTACTCCTCTTATATTCTAATCATTTCATCTTCGAAAATTCTTGCATTGTCTCATACACGAGCTTGTGGGGGACATTTCATATTTAAATCATAACACCATGAGAGACAAAGTGGTGAGATCTAAGGCTGGGCAGTCAACAGGGTGACTGTGCAAGGACTGGCATGCCAGGCCTCAGTCTCAGGCTTTCTCTTGAAGGAAAGGATCCCTGGATGATGCTAGGAAGGGCCAGGGCCCTTCCTGCCTCAAATTTAGGGAAGTTCTTTCTGGCAGCTGGTGTCTTGGACTGAATGGCAATGCCCACAAATATGTCCATGTCCTAATCCCTGGGCCCTGTGAATGTGACTTTATTTGGCCAAGGGTCATTGCAGATATAGTGAAGATAGGGATCTTGAGATGAGGTAATCCTGGATTATCCAGGTGGGTCCTAAATTCAATGACAGTTGTCTATATGGGAGACAAGATGAGAAGACAGAGTCACACAGAGGGGAGAAGGCCAGGTGAAGATGGAGGTGGAGACTGGAATGATGCTGCCACAAGTCCAGGAACAACTCTGGCTACATGAAGCTCAAAGAAAAAGGAAGAATCCTCTGCTAGAGTTTCTGGAGCAAGCACAGCCCGCTGACCTTGATTTCAGACCCCTGGCCATGAGAATTTTGCTGTTTTTAGCCACCTGGTTTGTGGTTATTTGTTACAGCAGCCCAGGACACTTAGCCAGTTGATATGGAGAGAAGATATGGGGGTGCCAAGGAAGGAGAGTTAGGTTGGACAGGTCGGGTAGGTAGGAGGTGGAGATTTCTACAGCATCATGAGATAGAATCACCTAGGCAGAATGGCCTAGGAAGCAGTGGCTTTTTCTTTTCTGCATTCTCAGTGGTCTCCAATTATAGTAATTTTCTGAATACATCAGAATGACCCAACTGACTGTCACTAGCTTGGGAGTTCCTTTGGTGTCCTCTGTCCCTAACACCTGATGCAGTTTCTTGCTTGTGGAAGACACGATTGAAATATGGGATGGTAAATATGCGAGTTTGATATTCAACATTCATTCAATATTTATTTAAGCTACTGTGTGCCAGGCTTGAAAGGTGAGCAAAAACTACATTCCCAACAGATGCGTGGTGGCTGTTAGATCCAGACAAATGCTTCCTTTAGAAAAGGCCCTCCTCACATTTTGCGCAGCCTTTCCATCAGGTCTCATCTGCATGTTTGAACATTCTTGCAAATCTGGACTGGGGTTTTACAAACACTAACATCTCCCATTAGTGCCAGCTGCCTATTCAGGCACTGACGCCTCAACAGGAACGCCCATAAACGCCCTTAACCAAGGGTTTGGCAGACGCTACAGCTCTCCCTGTCCTAAGACATGCTAGGTCACCAACCAGGGTGACTTTTAAGTCGGACCGCGGGAGTTTGCCGCTCGGGTGCGTGGAGGTGCCTTCATACCCCAGTCCTCATTCCAGGACGCAGCACGGTCGATTCCCGCTCCTTGGCTCAGAACTTGAGTCTCCCACAGGCAAACCATGAGTTTCCCAGGGGCGGGGCGTTGACGCCTGGGTCCAGCGTATGGAGTGGGTGTGTCTCCAGGAGGCGGGGCGTGCGCCAACCCAGACCGGGGGTGCGGCGTGCGGAGGTGAGCAGGCGCGCAAGGAGGCCTCCAGGAGGCGTCGGCCTCTGCGCCTGCGCCTGCGCCTGCGTACTGATCTGAATCGCCTTCCTTTGCGCAGCCGCGCTCACCTGAGGAGGCGTGCCGGGGCGGGGCTTACGGGGCGGGGCGGCCGCGCCCGCCGCTAGGACCCCCCGGAGCCGGCCTCGGCGCGCCGGGGGCGCTTCTCCTTCCGGTGGGGGGTCGTGGGGCGGGGCCTCATGGAAACCGTTCACCCCGAGAGTTGCGAGGGAGGGGCTGTGGCTCCTGGGGCCCAGGGGCGGCCGGCGCCGGAGGCAAGGGTGCACTTCCGAGTAACGAGGTTCATCATGGAGGCAGGTAACCGCCACCAGGGAAAGGGCGGGTCCCGCGTGGACGGGGCGTGGAAGCCGGGCTTCGCGGAGCTGTACAATCGCATCGCCCAGCCCGCACGCCGTTGCTTCGCAGAGAAAGCGCGGCTGGGCTGAGGGAAGAGGCCTTCCGGGTGCGACCCGCCATAACGGAGGCTGGGAGGCCCGCTCAGGACTGGCGGCATCTGCCTTTCCGGTCTGCCATGTGTACCAGGCATTGAGACGCGGGGAGGCGCCGGTATCCCCATTGCACAGAAGAGCGCGCAGGCCCAAAGAGCTGATGTGGTTAGGGACCGGACTCCAACTAGGCGGGGCAGAAGTCTCAGCACAGGCAACTCTATTGCATCCGCCACGCCTTCTGCCACGCCTTCAGACACGCCTATCCCTGCATACTAGAAGATTGACTCTTGGTCTCAAGGAGCCTTTTGCGGCACGCTTTTGGGCATGCACGGAGCAGCTAGAGTTCTGAATCTTGGCCGAATCTACCATAGTGTTGGGCAGCCAGCTTCCAGAGCGGTGCAACGAAGCCACAGGGGTTTCTGTAGAAACACTTTTTGTCTTTCAGTAGTGTCTTGTTAAGCTGTCCAATTATTTCCTTGATTCTATGTGTACTTCTTGGGGCACAGGCTTGGGCAAGTGTGCTTTCAAGTCAAGGCAAGCAGAGGGTCTGAGGAAATGGCCTCAGACCTGCTAATTCAAGTGACTTGTAAATTTACAAGAGTTGCAGAGTTTATTAAGGAAAGATAGCATTGTCCCTCACATCTGCTACCTTCCATCTGCTCAGAGGGTCAGGCTAGCAACACTGCCTTTTCTAGCATTTCCTGGAATGAGGAGGTCCCATGTAGGAATTATCTAATGTTTAGACCTTAACATACTGAAAGCTCTTTAGGAGTCACTTTCAAAGGGCTTCTTTATAAACATGGCATATACCCTTGCCCTTTGTAGAAGCTACATACGGGTTCCCTGAAGATGCCCCTGCCCTAGTCCCTGGAACCTGTGAATGTCATATAGCAAAACAGATTTTGCACATGTAATTAAGGATCTTGAGATGGGGAGATTAGGTATCCTAGATTATTGGGGTGGGCCTGTTTTCACCACATCTGTCCATATAAGAGAGAGGCAGGAGGGGTCACAGTCAGAGGAGAAGGCCATGTAGCAACCAAAGCAGTGTTAGAATATGCTGTGTCACTAGTTTTATTTTGGGGGGGAGTGTTGGGAATTGAACCCAGGGCCTTGTGCATGCAAGGCAAGCACTCTACCAACTGAACAGCATTCCCAGCCCCTGTCACTAGCTTCAAAGATGGAGGAAGGGACCAGGAACCAAGGAATGTGGGAGACCCCTAAAACTAGAAAAGACAAGGAAACAGATTCCTATAGCTTTTCAGAAGGAACCAGCCCTGAAGACACCTTGACTTGCCCCCTAAGTCTCATTTTGAACGTGGACCTCCAGGATAGGGAGAGCATAAATTTGTTTTTTAAGTCACTGAATTAGTGGTTATTTGTTACAGTATCCCTAGGGGACTAATCCACCTTCTTAGGTAGGGAATGCTGAAAGCAGTCTGAATGATTGCTTACTGGTTGCTCTCTGTCTTTACCTATCAACTTTCTCTTGTTAATCTGGTCATTGCAGATTGATTTTTGTTCTGGGACCCAGCACATTGATTCTCTTTGAAGCTGTCTAGGGGGTAAGAGGGGTGAGGCTGAGGTCTGATCCTCAATAAATTCACTCCATCCTTTTGTGGTTTTTGAGTTCTGCTCACTTTTCATTGAGTTGGCCTCCTTCCCTGGTGCATGTCCATGGCCATAAATGCTGCTTTTTCCCTGTTCTGCCCGTGCTTGTTCTGATTAGTCACTCATCTTGCTTTTCTCACTTTATCTGTGGAGTAGGAAACCAGTGCAGAGAGTAATTTTTAACTATAACGCTGGGACTTCCAGCATTTTTGAAGACTCTCAGACCTTTTACCTCCTATCTTCTTAATCGGATTCTGGTTAGGTGAGTTGTGTGACCTCTAGTTCGATGCTTGCTTGGGTGAAAACAGACATACAACAGTGTATGGTCCTTTCTGAACTTCTGTGGAGAGAAGCCCATGTACCAGTTGGTAACTGAGCAATAGTTGGAACCTTTGCTTATTGGGTTGGTTTGCAGACTAGTGTGGGCAGGACCTGGGGGTTTGTTAGAGGTGCACAGTCTCAGAGCTCCACTCCTCCTGAAGGGGCATCTGCATTGGAACCTCATCCCCAGAATCTTTCCTAGCCCACTGGAGTCTGAGGAGTCTGGGGACCCAGCAAGAGATCCAGCAGCATGGAGTGGCAAGGCTAAACATTCTTGATCTTCTCTGCTTAGGGTGCGCACCCTTAGGGCCTATTCCAGCAGCTTCCCTCACTTGAGCAGTGTGTAAGTGAGCACTGGACTGAAGGACTCTTCTGCCTGCTTTCTCTCCATAGGTGTCAAGCTGGGGATGCAGTCTATTCCCATTGCCACCGCTTGCACCATTTACCATAAGTTCTTCTGTGAGATCAACCTGGATGCCTATGACCCTTATCTGGTTGCCATGTCTTCCATTTATTTGGCTGGCAAAGTGGAGGAGCAACACCTGCGTACTCGGGACATCATCAACGTGTCCAACAGGTACTGGTGTCCTGGCTGAGGTGTTTGGGACATCCTCCTGCTGTTTAGCTAGCAGGGGCAGAGAAGGTTCCCTTGGGCCTGCTGCCCAGGTAGCAGCATTCAGGCTCAGAAGGAAGCAACTGCATGACTTGACCCAGCGCCAGAAGCACTAGCTGCGAAGGCAGGAAGTCCAAGGGCCTCTGGGAGGGAAGCTTGGCCACATTATGGGAAGCCTCAAAGACTACCCAGGGTGGAGGTGGGTTGAGCAGAAGGAGCTTGGAGAAGTATGTCAGAGAAGAGTTATCTTGTCCTGGACAGGACAGGAGGTGGCTGGGGGCAGAAGAGCATGGAAGAGAACCTTCCTGGTTGGGTTATGGGGCCCAGCAGGCCTGAGTGGTCTAGAGGAGGGACTGTGGACCCAGCTGGACAGTCATCATATTTGGGATATTTAGATGGTGTAAAAACCTGAGTCCCAGTTGCCCAGGAGCTGTGGGAGGTGGGTTGCACATCTGGGCCAAACAGTCATATTGCTGCTGGGAAGGACACAGGGGCCCAGCCACTTGGGCAGGCTGCACCAAGGCCCCAGGGGGCTGGGTGGCCAGGAGACAGACATGAAATTTATGGAAAGTTACTGACTAGCTGTGCGTCATGGGCCTTTCCAGGAACTGTAATTAATTAGGAAGAAAACTATTTTGTTCTTCTTTTTTTAATAAACAGGTAACAGAAAAAGCACTCCCTGCCCCCTAAGCCTGACAGGTTCATGCTGTACAGGGAGAGACTAAGATAAAAACAGGCACGGAGTGAGAGAGGGCGGCTGGAGTCCACCCATAATTGCATGGCCCCCAGCAGGGAGGAGCAGCAGAAGGGGAAATTGTGTGGAGCCCTAATTAGACATGGGCACAGGGGGCCAGGGGTTCTGCAGGGATCATGGAAAATGAGTGAGCAGTGAGGAAGGATGAGTCACTGGCAGAGAGTTCTGAGCATTTGAGTGTGAACTCTGTTCACGTACATCTTGGGGATCTTGCGTAGGTGGAAGCATCGTGGACATACAGGGTGTAAATAATAACAGAAAGATCTGGAAGAAAGGAAAAACAATCCAAGAAATACAAAAGCGAAAGATGTTGCCTTTTGGAATACACATTTCCTAGGCCATTTATGTGTTTCCTTGGGCCCTGAGAACAAGCCTTGGGTGCTGTACCAAAGGTGAAGAAGAGCCTCCCCACCGCCATACTACTCAAGACTAGGTGTGCTAAAGCTTCTGCTTCCTTTGGAGTCATTGCACTGACCCAGTCTTAGCCCTTGACATCTTGCTGAATGATGGCGGATGGCACATTGAACTAAAACTCAGAGCCAGTTTCTTTCCTCAGTGCTTACAGTTGCCATTGTGTACACTAGATGTGTAGATGAAGAGTCATTTTATAAAAACAGAAATAAAGTGGTCCCATGTTAAGATGCTACAAGACACTGTAGGTTGTGTCTGGACATCATGTGACTTTAGTGCTTGGCACACTGGAGCTGCCCCATTGCTTGGGAGACACGTCCCTTGCCGCTCTAAGCATTGCAATTCCTTCACACAGGTACTTTAACCCAAGCAGTGAGCCCTTGGAGCTGGACTCCCGCTTCTGGGAGCTCCGAGACAGCATTGTGCAGTGTGAGCTCCTCATGCTGAGAGTTCTGCGCTTCCAGGTCTCCTTCCAGCATCCACACAAGGTACAGCATGGTCATGCTGGGGAACTGGCAACTATTTCCAGAGGCTGCCAGGATCTTTGTTCCATAGCCTGGAAGCTTGTCTCTTCTAATGTCTGAGAGTACAGCAAGTGAAGGGGAGAAGGGAACCAGGGCTTCTGATTCTACACACAGCAGTGGCTCAGCCATCCTCCCCTGCCCCAATCCTAGGGTTTTATCAGGCAGTTCTCATCTCAGCTGCCCCATTTTTGCTTGCTCATCCATAGCCACAGGCTGGGACCTGTGTGGCTCTCTGAAACCATCGCAGCTCCCACAACCCATCTAGATGGAGTGCTCACTGAGCCTTAGAGAAGGGCTGGTTTTATAACCTGCTGGAGTCCCTTTTCCTGTGAGTTGCTGTTGCATCCAGCTCAGCTGTGCTTAGAAACCCATGAGAAGAGCTGAGCTGCTGAGTCTAGTGGCACCATTTTAACTTCTAGGTGCAACGGAAATCTAACACAAGACCATTACAAACAGCAGCTCAGGGGAAGGCCCCCTCTTAGGAGCACTGGGATGTGCCACTGTGGTATATCAGCTCCACGTGCAGGCTGCTGGAAGGATAGTCTGTGGACAGCGGGAAGCTGGGGCTTAGGGTTCTGTGCTAGGACTTCTCTTCATTTTAAATGGGATTTTTATTGAAGTAATTATAGATTCCCATGAAGTTGTAAGGAATAATCTAGAGCAATCCCATGTGATCTTTGCCTAGCAACCCCAGTGGGACCCCTTCAGTGTCACAGCCAGGATGTTGACACTGATACAGTCTACTGGTTTTATGAGTATTTAGTTCTGTATTATTTTATCACATGACCACCACAGCCCAGGTGTAAAACAACTCCATCCACACAAGGATCCTTGTGGTGCCCTTTTAAAATCTCATGCTACCCTTTCATCCCCCTCCCTTGCCCTGGAAACCTTGGTCTTGGATTTTTACACAGGTTTTAGTCATCAGAATGCCTGATAAGCATTCCAGGGGAAGGTGGGAACTGTGCTGGCAGCTGCGGGGTGGGGTTGTCAAGGTGACAGGGCTTGGGAACAGTGCTCTGGCCTGTGGCCCCTTCCTCTTCCTCTTGGCAGGTGAGAATCTCAGTAACATAGGTTACCCCTCCAGGATGTGTCTGGGTCACACACACATGTGCTCAAGGCTGCCCAGGTGCTCGCCGTGGTCTTTATGCACTGCATGGGGTTCAGGCCAACCTCCCAGCTGAGAGATCATGGAGATGTGGGAACTGAGGCCAGCACTACTTCATGTCCTTGACACAAACTGGGGAAATGCAGCCTCTAGTCCCTAGTCTTCTTGAAAGCAGTAGCCTTCCAGCAGGCTGGGCACATAGAGTGCAGTGCCCTTGAGTCTGCAGGTAATGACACTGCTTGTTGGAGCCCTAGCCCCCAAATGATTTCTCAAGGTGAATTGAACAGGGTCCTGGGATCAAGGGAATTCCTGTGGGGATGGCCATCAAGAATGGCCTGGGTAAGTTCCCCCAGAGCTGTGTCTGGAGAATGAGAGTGGGCAGGCAGGCGGGGACCCGCAAGTTGGGGAGTGAGACGGTTTTAGGCAGAGGGAAGGGTGAGTGCAAAGGCTGAGGTAGAGCATGCCCAGTACATTCCAGCATGGTGGGAGGGCAGACTGGGAGATGAGGTCAGAGAGGGAAGCAGGGCTTGGTGACCAGCAGAAGGCTTTGGGGCTTTTTTCTAAATGACACGATGTCATTGGAGGTTTTGAACAGGGAGGTGGCATGATTGTGACTGCTTATCGAGAGAGGGCGAAGGGACCACACTGCAGCAGTGAAGAGTTGGGTGATGGGGCTGAAGCCCTGAAGGCAGACTGGCTGACGTGTGTGTCTTTGCAGTATCTACTCCACTACCTGATTTCCCTCAAGAACTGGCTGAATCGTTACAGCTGGCAGCGGACCCCCATCTCTGTCACGGCCTGGGCCCTGCTGCGTGACAGCTACCATGGGGGACTGTGCCTCCGGTTCCGGGCTCAGCACCTGGCTGTGGCAGTGCTGTACCTGGCTCTGCAGGTCTATGGAGTCGAGGTGCCTGCAGAGTCTGAGGCTGAGAAGCCATGGTGGCAGGTGAGGTGGCTGCTCAGTGAACTGACCTGTGTCCTCTTTTCAGAAGTCCCTCTGACTGGGCATTCACCCATTTTCTTTCTGTTAATTGTTCTTGAAGAAAGCCATGGGCCACTTGGAAATATTGAAGCATAAAAATACCGTTATAATTGTCTTCCCTTTGGCATTTTTGTCATTTGGTGACAGATCATTTTGAATGAACACGGCCCTAGTTGCAATCTTGGGCCAGACACACCCTTAAGATCACGTCAGGGAAAGAGCACCTGCGTGGTCAGAAGTATTGCTTCACGTGTGGTCTTCTCGGGGAGTTCCACATAACAGGGCTACAGTGGCCTTGCTCCGTTGGAATCAGATGGCAGCAGAAGAAGCTACCACTTCCTGGCCCTGCTCTCTGAGGACATCTGCTGGGCATGGTGATCCTGTCCCCTGACCACCAGATCTGCAATGCCCTTCCTGCTTCCCATTGTGCTGGCCCTCCTCCATTTTGCTTTCTTTCTACTGTGTGTTCACTAGCTTATAAACTTCACTTGATGTACCAGCACCACCTCCACGTCCCATGCTCAGCCCTGCCAAGAGGAGCACCGGCTGCCCTGGCCCAGCATAGCCGGGAAGTGGCCGTATCACAAGGCTGTTTTCTGGGCAGCGTAGACTCACCCAGTAATTGCTCAACCTGGGAAGAAGTTGCCCTTTTTGGGGTGGCAGACACATGTTTACCCAGCTCTTCTTAGAGTCTGTCACACTTGACTTCACCTTTTCTGGTTGTCTTGGGGCTGCGTGCACTGGGAGCTTCCAGAATCCCTACCACTTGGGCTGGTGAAGTGTGAGTTGCCTTGGGATGAGCTGCTCCTGGTGAGGCCCTGGCTGCATGGCTGCATGGAAGCTCATGTCTGGTATTTGAAACACTTTTCAAATGTGCTCTCAGCTGCTACTTTTTTCCATGACTGCTTCTGTTGTCACTTGTTGGCCATGGGTTCAGCACAAGAGTCTGAAGCGCTTCCCTGTGGGAAGCCAGCCTGCAGTGTGCGTACCAAGGCTGTGTGCCAACAAGATGAGCGGGGATGGCAGTGGGGTCAGAAATGCCTCAGGTTATCACACAATGTTGCCGAAAGTTCCGTAGCCAGAGCCACACCTGGGCCATCCATGCTTAGGAAATTGATGTCCCCAGATAGGTGGAGTCAAGCTGCTAGGTCCTCTTTGTTCCAGAGGCCTATAGTGTCTCATAACTAGACTTGGAGATGTGTTCCTTCTGCTGTCAGATGCTCCAAGGTTGTCACCTACCCTTGACTGTTTTTCTTAAATTGTGGTGACAAACACACTACCTTCACTTTTTTTTTTGAGGCGGGTGGCATACTAGGGGTTGAACCCAGGGGCATGCTGCCACTGAACTACATCCCCAGTCCTTTTTATTTTTATTTTGAGACAGAGTCTCACTGAGTTGCTGAGGCCACTCTGGAACTTGCCATCCTCCTGCCTCAGCCTTCTGATTCTCTGGGGTTACAGGCATCTGCCACCATGCCCAACCCTTCGGCATCATTTTTAAATGCACAGTTCAGTGATATTAATCATGTTAACATAGTTGTGAAACCATCACCACTAACCACCCGCAGAACTCTTTGATGCAAAACTGAAACCCTGTCCCCATTAAACATAAGTCCTTGTTCCTTCTCTCCAGCCACTGGTACCCATCATTCTACTGTCTCTGTAGATTTGACTGCTCTCGGGACCTCCTATGTATGGAATCATATAGTGTGTGTCTTGTTGTGACTGGCTCATTTCACTAAGTATCAGGTCCTCAAGAGTCATCCATGTTGAAGCATGTGTAGGTTCGGTAGTATTCCATTATATGGGTGGACCACATTGTATTTATCCATTCATCTACTGATGGTCACTTGAGTAGCTTCCACCTTTTGACCTAGGATGCTTTTTAATAGTCATCTATCAGAGTGCATGGGAGCAGAGCCTGACAAGCAAGCCTGTATTTCTCAATACAGAGCCCAGTGTGAGACAGCTGTGTTTCCTGAGCCAGGGCCGGGAGGGTTTCCAGGTCACTCTCTCCCATCTGAGGTTGTAGGCCCTAGGATATGGAGGGGCCTACTTTTGGGGGGCTTGGAAAGGGTGGATATATGTCCAGTTTTTGCCTTGATCAGCCCAAGGCCTTGACCTTCTTGGTATCTTGGTTCCCCAGGCAGTGACCTGTGTAGGACAGCTGTGGCGTCCCACCAAGGCCTTGTTGCTTTGCTTTTTCTTCCCTTGTTGTCAGGGATCCCCAAAGCACCCTCAGGCTTGATGCTAGGACAGTGTATATGGAGTATTGTCAGCCAGGAAGCTCACTTGGTCCCTGGTTTTTAGGATTTTTACTGGGGTGGGTCTTGCAGGCACCCTTGTGGCTGAGTTGAGTAGCTCAGGCCCAGCCACCCAGAAGTCCAGCTGGTGGTACCATGTGGGCTAAGACCCCCACCTGCATCAAGGCATCAGCATAGACCACCTGGCTGGGGCCCTAAGCCCCAGGTGAACAGACATGCCCATCAGGCAGGATGTCCAAGGGCCTTAGAGGTCATCCTCTAGGAACTGGGCAGGGCCCAGACCCACCTTTGGGAGGTTCAGGCCGCAGGCTTGTAAGTTCTACACTGTACTCCTCGCTTAGTTTGGCCCCCTAAGGGTTAGCCTCAGTCTTGGGAGCACTTCTGCACATTCAGTCTGGATGTCTGCTCTAGTTGTTCCTCAGAACCAGCCTAGGCTGGGAGTAGGGTCCAGATTATTTAGTTTGTCTGTTTCTGGAAATGAGAGTTGTACACTTTCCTCTTGCTAGCATCCCTGGACACCCTCAACTTAAGAGAGCCCCAGATAGGAGAGAGGAGCCTATGCTCTGTGCCCAGTTCTGTCCCCAACCCCCTGGGTGATCTTGATCGAGTCCTTTATCATGCCCAGGTTGAATATCTCTAAGACCTCTTCCATCTGAATGTTCTTTGCTTTGTATAGTCTTTGATCAGCCTCAACAGGCTAGAACCTAACTGACTTGACAGGAGAGTCATTATGGTCTGGATTCTGCTTTTGTTTTCCTTTTTTGTTTTTTGGTTTGGTTTTGGTATTGGGAACTGAACCCAGGGGTGCACTACCACTGAACTACATCTTCAGCCCTTTTATTCATTTATGTTTAATTTTAAGACAGTGTCTTGCTAAGTTGCCCAAGCTGTCCTCCAACTTGCAGTTGTGCCTCACCCCTTGAGGCACTAGGAAAGCGTGTACCACCGTACCTGGCAAGCCACCATCATCTGGATAGCCAAGTCCCCATGTCCCCTGCCCTGACTGGGAAATGCCCTTCTATGCTAGTGGATGGTGCCTTGCTAAACACAGAGGGAGTCTAATTGGAGCCTATTTTCCTTCTCCTTTCTAGGTGTTTAGTGACGACCTTACCAAGCCAATCATTGATAATATTGTGTCTGATCTCATTCAGATTTATACCATGGACACAGAGATCCCCTAAGGCCCTGGCCCAGGCCTGCCCAAAGAGAAGCCCAGGATGGTCGGCTGCCTGGGGACGGTGCCACCACGTCGCTGTGACGGCCGGTCCCCAGAGGACCAGCTGGGAGGACTGGTTGTGCTGCTGGAGATGGGCTGGTGAAGGCGATGACATGCTGCCGCTCTGACTGTCCCCAGCAGCCGCGGTCCAGACGATGCTGGGAGGTGCACCTCCAGCGGGCAGGCTGGGAGTGCACAGTGCGCTGCTGCCCTGGGGCAGCTGCATCTGCTTTTGTCCTTTGAGAGGACTCTGACTGTGGTTGAAGTGTGATGTCACTGACAGGAATGTCGAAGAACAGATGAGACTGCACCCTATGGATTTTGTAAAGCCAGATTTTTAGAAAGTATGATTGTGCAACATAGATGGAATTTTATTTTGTGTAATAAAAGTGATGCAAATCAACAGAGACCCCTGTCTTTGCACCTGCGCTGTTCTGAGGTTCCTGGGAGTTGGCAGAAACTTGATATCCCTTGTGCTCTCCAGGTGGGGGGCGCCCCTTGTGCTTCCAGGGTGCACTGGAACACTGCAGACCTGGGGAGCTGGCCCGCTTGGGGCTGAACACACAGCCCATCTTTGGGGAGGGTCACTGGTGTTCAGAAAAGCCAGTGTGATCCCAGTGTGGTGGGAAGTCCTCAGGCAATGTTTTTATGTCGAGACAGCCAGTCTAGAAGGAGAGTCTGCAGAGATGCCAAGACATGGCACCCCTCTCACTCCCCACTCAAGTCCCTTCTTCAGAAAGGCTGGTTTTTGGATTGTGAGCAACATCAGCCTGGCACTTGCTCCCTAAGTCCCCCAATGGGCTCAATGCACTTTGAGCATATGGTGGCTGCTTCCCTACGTTTGCCAGGTCGTTAGCACAAGAGAGTAGGGTCTGGCACCCACAGGCCTGTGGGCTGGAATAATGCCCAGAGTCATTCATGGGGCTCCAGGTGAGCGCTTCCTGCTAGCTGGACTGTACTCATCCCTGGTGGGAGGCAGAGGGAATGGTCACATAGCAGTGATGGGTCAGCCAAGGAACTTGCTTGGCTTTACAGATAACCATGTTGTCTGTCCCCAGGGTGAGGAAGCAGAGCAAAGGTTCCAGCCTTCCCCAGTGGGCGGGGCTGGGCTGGCCTGGCCTGGGTTTGAGACCAAGTGATCGTGCAACAGTGCTTATTGAGCAGCTGCTGTGTGCCTCGCAGCTAAGCAAGCAGGTGGAACTTCTTGCTCTCCTTTTAGTGTGGGAGTGGAAAGTGCTGAGGAGCAACTCTCCGAGTGTTTGGGGGCACAGTGTAGTTGCTCACAACACAGGCTCTTGAGGCAGTCTTTCTGGATTCTTCCAAATAAAAAGGTGTCCTTTGTCACCAAGTCTTGTGCTGAGAGAGCCCCGAGAGGTATGTGTGAGGGTGAGGCTCTAACTTTCCTCCTGGGTGTCATGGACACTGGCCTCCAAAGTGGCACCCTTGTCCCCATCCTTCCTTTCCTCGTTGCACCCTGGCTTACAATGCAGTCTCTTCGCGTTGGTTCCCTTTGCTGCCCCTGCCCTCTACCTTCATGTATTTTTTTCAGTTTGTTCTTAACCTTTAAACTTGGATGAGAGGTTGCTCCAGACTGGCCTGATGGCACCTCCCCTGGGCCCCACTGTCCCCAGAGTACCCCTTTTCCACTGTGTCCTTTCTGCATCTGACCATGTGACTGAAGCCCCTGGAAGATAGGGGTGGTGACCTGGACCAGGGTCCAGGGCAGGGGTTCTGAGCACTGAGACGGGAGGAGGACAGCTCAGGGCTCCAGACTGTCCTTTCTGCCTGTTCATCGATGGTGCACTGCCCTTGGCCTGTGCCTACTGCTGACTTAAATGGGCCTCAGAGACATGTCAAGAGTACAGGCCAAGGCTGCCTTGATGGAGGCCAAAGTCTGAGGGGACCCCAAGGAAATGGCAGGCTCTCAGAAGGTGGAGCCCTCCCCTCTGGACTGAAGGGGCTGGATGATGGGCATGTCCAGACCCCCCAGAGTGCTATCTGTACTTGCTTCTGTTCCAGTCTGTTCTTATCCCCTCTTCTCAGCCCCTCCCCATGGAATAGCATGAGAAGGCAGGATGGTTGAATTCAGGTCCCTGGAGGATTGGGGGTCCCTCCCCCCAGCTGAGAGCACCACAGTGCACCAGGAGTTCCTCTCTTCGTGGAACTCAGTTCCCACTCTGTAAATTGAGGCTGTACCAACTAATCTGCCTACTTGCTACTGTATTTGCTTGTTCCACCTATTGCTGGGTGTGATGATGGACATCTGTAATCCCAGTAGCTCAGGAGGCTAAGGCAAGAGAATCTCAAGTTCAAGGCCAGCCTCAGCAATTTAGCAAGACTCTAAGTAACTTAGCAAGACCCTGTCTCAAATTTTTAAAAAAGCCAGGTGTGGTGGTGCACACCTGTAATCCCAGCAATTTGGGAGACTGAGGCAGGAGGATCACAAGTTCAAGGCTAGCCTCAGCAACTTAGTGAGACCCCGTCTCAAAAAATGCAAAGGGCTGGGGATGTTGCTCAGCGGTAGAATGCCCCATAGCTTGTGTGTCCATAACACTGCTCTGGGGAGTTGCTGGCCTTGATTGGTATTACTTGTCATGCTAGCTCAGTGCTTGTCACTTTGCCTGTCTGTTTTTCCTGATGCGATATTCAGCTACTGTCTGTCAGGGCTGGTGGGACAGTGTGGGAGAGGTCTTTTTCTTTCTTTCTTTTTGTTTTTTTGAGACAGGGTCTTGCTAAGTTGCCCAGGCTGGCCTCCAATTTGCCATCCTCCTGCCTCAGCCTCCCTAGTGGCTGGGATTACAGGCATGCACTATCATGCCCAGCTCATGAAGCCTTTTACTATGCATGGTAAAATTGAAGTCATTGTTACAGGGTGGTCTTTTTTGTTTACTTGTTTTTCCTACTGCCAAGACTTTTGAATAATAATAATAATAATAGAGATTAAAGATATACAGCCTTCTATCTCCTTTATTTTAGGTTTGAAAAGGTCAGCAATGAGAGATTGAGATAAGATACTCTAGAATCTGAAGCTTCCAGGAGTTTTCAGTGCAGAGCATATCTTAATTACTGTGATCAATTGCTGAGTCTTACTTGACCCATAAATCCAGTGGAAGGAGGAGGAGGGCAACCAAGTACTGGGAGGGACTTGACCCATCTCTTCCTTCCTGATTCTGACTCACTGAATTGTGTCCCTAAACAGACCTGTCCATGTCCCACCCCAAACCCACAAATATGACCTTATTTGGAAATAGGGTCTTTGCATATATATAATGAAGTTAAGATGAGGTCATTAGGATAGGCACTAATCCAAGGACAGACATCCTTAGAAGAGACAAGTCCACGAGAGGACACAGGCAGAGGTTGGAGTGATGCCTCTACTAGCCAAGGAACCAAGCATTGCTGGCAATACCAGAAGCTAGGAGAAAGGTCTGGAACAGATTGTCCCCGAGAGCCCTCAGAAGGAGCCTGGCCTTGCCAACACTTTGGCCTTGGACTTCAGGCCTCCAGAACCATGACAGGATAAATTTCTGTTGTTTTTTGCCACCCAGTTTGTGGAAGTTGGCTATAGTAGCTCCAAGATACTTCAGGTAGCCCTCCCCCAGACTCTCAGGGCTCCTCTGTGGCAGTGCTTTCTTGTCCCAAGTCATTTTGGCTAAGTACCAAGTTTTCCCCATGGAAATCTGTGGGAAAGAGAAGTCAGACGCAAATTCCCAATTTTTGCGGGGAGCATGTCTCTCCACGCAGTGCCAGCTGTCTTGATATGGAGTTTGGCCAATCTAGACTTTCTTATCTGCATGGTTCAAGATGTACTCGCACAGCAATAAAACAAGGGTGTTCTGCTATTTGTCTTTTTGCCTGCTATAGAAACACAGACTCTGGTGGTTGGAAGGAGCTTGGAAGCCATTTTTCTCCTTTCTTGGCTGCTGCCCTGCAAAATGTGTCCTCTGGTGCTGCCAAGTCTAAAAGGGAGGAGTGTGCAGCAGGGAAATAGAAATAACGTGAAATGGGGTGAGGGGGTCTTAGGGCTGTTGCTACAGTGGTGACTTGGAACTGTGGGTCATAAAACTGTCTCTTCCTGGCCTAAAGGGAACACCATGAATCATAGATGTCCATGTGCACTGGTGTTCAGAGGGTGTTGGGGACAAAGGAATGAGGCACATATAGTAAATGAATAAATGAAATAAAGGCTTTCCATTCATGGTTTTAGGGTAAAGAGGAAGTCTGTGACTGGAACCCTAGTGCACTGCTGATGGGCATGTAAAATGGCGCAGCTGCTGCAAATAGAATTGAAAGCAAGGTCTAGGAGAGTAATGTGCATGGCCAGGTCCATAGCGGCATTATTTATAACAGCCAAAAGGCTGAAGCAAGCCAAGCGTCCGTCCATGAATGGATAAACCCAGTATGGTCCGTCCACACATCGAGGCTGGAAAAGGAAGGAATGCTGACACGTGCTACCACATGGATACCCCTTGAGAACATGACACTCAAAGAAGCCAGTCCCAAAAGACAAAAGTTGTATGATTTCAGTTCCATGAGAGGCTTTAGATGACAGTTTTGTAGCCAAATTCATAGACAGACAATAGGACAGTGGGTGCCAGGGGCTGGGGAGGAGGAATTGGGAATTGTTTAATGGCGCCAGGGTTTCAGTGTGGGAAGGTGGAGATGGATAGTGGTGATGGTTACACAACACTGGGGATGTGCTCAATGCCACCGACCTGTGTACTTAAAAAACGTTGAAGGGCTGGAGTGTGGCTCAGTGGCAGAGCACTTGCCTAGGATGCATGAGATCCTGGGTTCCTTCCCCCAGACCAGGGAAAAAAGTTGAGATGGTCAATTTCATGTTATGTGTATTTTACCACAATAAAAAAAAATGATAGGAAGTCTGCGAGTGTGCCAGGTTCTGGCACTGAATTGTCACTGTTGTCAAACTCTGCTCCCTGCTGCTACCTGAGGACACTGTCTTGGATGTTCGCTGCAGACCTTTCCAGGTCAAGCCAGTTGGAAGCTCCCCCTGGTAGAATACCTGTCACCCCACAGGTGGACCGGCCGCTTCTTGACGTAAGGACCCAAGACAGCAGCATGCCTGGGGAGAGGTGCCACACCCCAGCTTCTGCTCTGGCCCAGTGGTGCAAATGCGCCTCTGGTTCCGTCCGAGAATTCACTGAATAATAAATCACACACGTTGCCCAGACCAGGATTGTAGGAGCCTTTCATTTTTTTACACACAGAAATTTTGGTCTATTCTTTAAATTAGGAAAAATTCCACTACAGACTTAAAATTATTATGCATCTGTGGTCTTCCTCATTAAGATATTTTTGTTCATCTTTATAACAGGCAGATAAAAATGTAAAACATATTTATTAACTGAACACAGTTGACCAAGCCATTCCATAATAATATAATGCTTTAGAAAGAGGGGCTTCCCTCAGCCTGAAGACTGTACAAGAATCAGAGCAAAAGATGCAAGCTCACAGTGCCCCTTTCCTGAACCCCACAGCCCAACGCGAAGGCAACCGAGGGACCACACGGTCAACATTTACGTCAGGCAACTTTACACAGCAGCAGTGAGGGTTTGCTTTTTAATATACAGTGGCCATGTGCTCTACCGATGTGTCTACAACAGAGGATGAACAGAAGCCCATGCAGCTGACCTTCAACCAAACACTTCGAATTTGATTTCCTGTTGAAGAACACAAAGACCCTCAACAAATGGAGTTGCCCTTTTTGTTGTGGTGGTTTGAACAAGGACATCAGGGAACAATTTACAAATGAGTAACATTCTCAATGTGCCCTTTAGAAAAAAGGGATGGCTTTAAGGTATCTGCAGCTGGCATTGGAAAGTGGGATTTGCTCTTCTAACTGAAATTCTTTTGCCCGAGATTTGACTACTCCTGCTCAGGGGTGACATGGCGTTAATGTGGATGGTGGGGACACAGCACGTGTTTGTTTGGTTTGCATGGATGCTGGGGAGGTGAGGCAAGGCTGCGGCTGGGCTTCCAGCACAGAATGTGAACATGACAGGCCCCGCTCCCTGGGGAGCTCCATCTATTCTCATCCTACATCCCTTGGCTCCCACCTGTCTTCCGGAGGCTGAGCCCCAGGCCCAAGCAACAGGCTTACACGGGGGTTGTGGTGAGACCCAATCACCTCCCTGTGAAGTGTGACACTCGTGAGTTCAGAAGGTAAAGGAACCTAATGGGTAAAGTGCTACCCATTTCACTGGTGTCACTGTGGGTGTCCATACTTGGAACCTGGAGGCATGGGGGTGTTGGCTTTCTAAGGGAAAGGGGCACATCTTTCTGGGCTTCCATGGCAGGGTAGCAGACGTCAGGAGCCTCTGACTCCTGCCTTCCCTGCGTTTTCCTCTTGGTTATCACTCTTCAGGGGAATATGAGACTTGGGTGCCTGCATTGCCAGGAGGGGTGCTTGGGGAAAACACCTCAGGAACCCCAGGCCCAACTCTCCTGGCCTGCCAACCAGCCCTGCCTGCCTGGATGGTCCCTGGCTGCCAGCCTCTTGCTCAACCACTATGGACCCAGTTGTGTCACTGGCATGATGAGAGTGACAGCGGCATTGATAAAATGCCATTGCTCCAAGAGGCTTTGCTTCTCTGATGTTGCCGGAAGTGGCAGCAGACAAAAATCCATGCCTTTGTGGCATGTTTGTCTTCTGGATGAGAAGACCAGGGTTGGAAGCCTGCTTTGGTGGGGACGCTACCCGGCTGCCGCAGACACTGAGACACTGGGGTGGGCTGGTGGAGTACTTCCTGCATTTGCCAAGACACAAAGTGGGAGTCTAAGCAGAGGTGCCAAGGGTGATAGGGTCTGGATGGTTGCCCCCAAGTCAGCTTCTTGGGTTTTTTTTTTTTTTTTTTTTTGGTGCTGGGTCTTGTCATGCTAGGCCAGCCCTCTTCCCCTGAGCCACACCTCCAGCCCAGCTTCTTGGGTTTTGATGATCCCTCTTCTTCAGTTGGTTTCTGTTGGACTCTGGCCTTGCACTGGGGCCATTAGTCTCTGCTCTTCCAAGGCTGCTGATCCCAAGGACTCTGGGTCCACTCGTCGGGTTAGATGGGTCAGAGGGCTGCAGAACCCACACCTCACGCACAGTGCTTCATGTTCTTGAAGTTGGAGTTAGACAAAGAAAACCATCAGCCACAACGAAGGACTTGGAATTGGAATCAAAACTGAAGGAAGCCAAAACAAAAATTCCCCTTCCGCCTACTGGAGGGGACCATTCTCATCAATACTTTGGTATTTTCCTTTTCAATAAAAAATTCCATTGAAAGGTTTTTCTCCTCTATAGGCAGGGGTCTCAAAGTGCAAATGTTCCAGTTGTAAGGTCTCCGGCCTTGAGCATCCCTCCACAGACTTCCTCCTTGGGATTCTCAGCAGGGCCGGGAGGAGGAGCGGGGTGGGGTGGGGTCCTGAGGGGTCGGGGGTTAGGGAGGAGAAGATATTAACTGAGAAGAAATTCTTGCAGCCTAGATCCCTGAAAAAACCCTTGCTACATTCAATGATGAAATTTCAAAAGGAAAATGCCTAATAAGAGGAATGGAAATATCATGCCAATAAATAGTTCCTTATTCTTTAGCTATGCATCTTGTCATATATATGTATATGCATATAGACACACACATACATATGTACGCACGCGCACACACGCCGACTGCAGATGGGTCTAGTGTACTCAGGGAGTCGCTTTGCAGTTGCAGGTACATTTGCAGGCGGCTCCCTCTGGTGGTCTGTTTGGGCAGTGACACCCTTCCTCACCGTGCAGAGCGCTTGCCTTTTCTTGGTACTTGTGTGCAGATCTGATTGCTTGCTGGTGGGGGCAACGAAGCTCCCAATAAACCAAAACCAGCCCCTGCCCCCCCTCACAGCCCAAATGGGGAACACATGGTGAAATTGTAGTGTTCTTTAAAAAAGAAGGATTGGTAGAAAAAAAGTGGGGAGCACAGCTGTTCTCGCTCTCTGCTTTCTCTTTCTTCCCATCTGGGTGAAGAACCTCCCCCTCCTCCTCCACCTGCCCGTCCCCCACAACCCTCACTTCTCCTCCTCCTCCTCTGTCCCAGATGGAAGGCCTGACGGACTACACTTTACTGCATGGATTTGACTTCTTGCAAGAATATTCTTCAGCCACCTTAGTTGTTTCCCTCTTTGGCAGGTGTGTGGGCTCCCCTCTGTGGGTGTGTGTGCGTGCGTGTGTGCATGTCATGTGAGTCCAGGTGTGCGTGTGCCAAGAAGTTCTGGTTAGAGGGACGTCTCCACGCTGTGGAGCGGGCTCCCGGGCCTGGAAGAGAATGCTGAAGAGGTAGCTGACTTGGTGACATGCGTGGCCAGGTAGATGCCGCTGTCTATGGCGTTGTTGTTCTGGTTGGGGGACGGGGGTGGGGGTGCTCGCAGGCGCTCCTCATTCTCATCCACGTCTGTGTCATCGATGAGCGGGATGTTGTGGGTGTAGTCATTGATCAGAAACTCGGGCGTTGCCATGAAGTTGTGGATGGAGCTCTTGGATTCCGGTTTCTCCAGGCCTTCATAGAGCGAGCTACGGAAGGCTTTCACCACCCGGATCTGGAGTGGGAGGTGGAGGGAAAGGCGGAGGTGGGAGCGGGGGCGGGAAGGAAAGGGAAAGGAAAGGACACAATCAATGCTTGGCTTGTGCTGGCAAGTTCTCCCCACATCAATGGCGGGGGGTCATCACGTGTTAAATGTTCATCTGTGGGGGCCGACACAGAATGGGACTGGCATTGTGGCGAAGGCTTGCAGGTCTGGGCCTTGGTCTTATCAACTGATCTCCATGCAGGAAACATGGCTGACCTGGGCTGATGTTCTAGGACACTTGGCTCTTGGGAGCAGGACTACTTTAGGTGGCTCCTGGGGTCTCTGCCCAGTCTGAATTCCAATTTGGTAGCAAAGAAAGATGATTTTTTAAAGGGAGACTTCTGGAGAGTGGGCACTCTACTGTGTCTTACCTGACAGAATGAAATATTTTCTGGTAAGAGAGGTCCCACCCAGCCTATGGGCATTGCTGGCCTTTCTGGAATGGTTCTCCCTCGAAAACTTCCCTAGGGACCTCACCTCCTTCCCCTTGGCTCCTGTGGCTGCAGCCAGGACCCACCATGCCCAGTCCCATCTGGTCACCACAATCCCTGCTGCTAAGTCCAGCAGCCACTTCTGCATCTTTATCTTAATTGATCCCTCAGGGACACTCAACACAGCTGATCTCCTGCTTCTGGAAACTTCTCAAGGTTCCCTGACATTGCTCCTGCTGATCTTCCTTTACCTTACCAACTGTTCTGGCCCTACATCCTCTACTGCTCCCTCCTCTGTCTTGGGGTGCCTCAGAGCTCGGGCCTCTCCCTGCTCCTCTGTCCTTACCTCTCCACCCTGGCCACAGAGCTGGGGCCCATCTGGCTAGAACCAGGGATTGTGGGATAGGCTCCTCAGCAGAGCTCTAGGCCTGAGAGTCTGTCAGTCTCCCACCTGGGGGCCAAGAGTGAAAATGGCTACACCACCTACCCCCCAGGCTGCCCCCATCTACTACAGAGATTCTCCTGGTCTCCTCACAGCCCCAGGCAGGAGCTAGATGCATCTGAGAGGGTTTGATTGCATGCTTGGGACCACCAGCAGTCCTTTGCAATCAGCTGCCACCTGCCCCTCCAATCTCTCTCACACTCCACCCCCCTCCTCCTCCTCCTCCTCCTCCTCCTCCTCCTCCTCCTCCTCCTCACTCTTCCATGTTGACATTCTTGGACTTTGTCATATGCTACATGTTCCTGGGCCAACCCACTGTTTCCAGTCCTCAGATCAGCATAACTTCTCATAGGGAAGGACTTCCCACCATGCCCCAGACTCCCCAGCCAGTCACCGGGGTCCTCTGCCCCCAGCCAGGCTGAGGTGTCCTCTAGCCCCTTCTACCTCCTGCAGGACCCTGCTCTGACAATTAGCTTCTCCCTCTTCTGACCTCTCCATCTTCACTGATACCTGGACTCAAGTCTCATCAGTTTTACAAGCCACAGAGCCACTGCCTCTCTTTGCTCCCTTGCTGGATCCCCAGCCTGTGCTCTCCCACTTCTAGAAGCCAGAAACTGATGGGTAGGCCTGTCCAGCCTTGTGCAACCAGCGCCAGCACAGTCAGTCCAGCTGCCCTTCTTTGGGGGCAGTGGCAAGAGTACAGTCCTGCCAGGCAGGACACTGAGGTTGCCCGGCTCTAGTTAGCCTCTTCCTATGTGAGGGAGCGAACATATTACAAGAGTTCTTAATGTCATTTCCAAGTTCAAGGTCCTAGAATTTGGTTTTCTTGCTTTAGATAAGGTGTCAGCAAACTACAGCCAGAGGGTTAACCCCAGTTCTCTGCTAGGGTTATAAATTAGGTTTTATTGGCACATGGCCATGGGCATTCAGTTATGTTCTGTCCACGGTTTCTGTCAAGCTACAAGAGCAGGGTTGTGTAGTTGTGACAGAGACCTGGCCCCAAAAGCTAAATATATTTACTCTCTGAACAGTTGGCCAGTCCCTAGTTTAGACAATGAATCACCCTGACTACAACGAGTCCCTTTCAGCCCCCAGAGTCTGGACCTTGAGGCTGACAACACAGCCAGGGCAAGCACAGGCTCCTAAATCAGTTTAAATGAGGCAGACCTCAGAGTCCGTGGAGTGCAAAAACTGGAGCCAAAGTACTCCGTAAAACCGGAGTTTTCTAGCTCCCTGTCGAAATCCAGTGAGGATTTTCTCTGGACTTGGCGAAGCCACATCTGCCTGAGTGCAGATGGTCAGCCATTTTCTCCCAGGTCTTTATCCCAGACTAGTTTCTGAAATAGGGGTATCACAGAAAGTGAGGATCATTTGACATTGTTAATGAGAAGAACATAATCTACTTTTTGTAGCCAATTTAAATCTTGCCCCGTTAGTTAAGTTTTCCAGTGCAGGACTGGAGTGTTGATGCCCAGGACACCACCGACTGCCACTGCCTATCAAGTCACAGAAAAGAGAGAAAGCTGAACACTGTTGCCCTTGGCCCTGGGGATGTGCTTAGTACATTCTCCAGCAATGCACCCACGATCTTGGCCACCCCCTTTCCCTTGTTGAGCAGGCCTTCTTTGGATCTGGGTCATATGATCAGGCCAGGCCCCTGCTCAAACCTATCCACAGGTCTCATTGCACCTGGCTGAACTCCAAAGCCCTCCCCGCAGAGGGCGGCCAAGGCCACAAGACAGCCCTTGCCTCCTGCTTCCGCTTCTGTAGTGACTGCTCCTCTGGCCCCAAAGGACTGTCCCGGGTTCTCCTGGGTGTGAGCCTCATTTGCTCCCTACTGCCCGAGCCCAGCAGCACTTGGGGAGCACAGGTGTGAAGGAGCGATCCTTCCCGGGATGAGAGGGCCGCCAGCTCCAACATTCTGCTGTTGTGTTGGAAGCTGGGCTCGAGTCATCATGAGTCTTACAGCTGATGGTGAGTCACTTTTTCTCCAGCTTCTGTTTTCCCTGCACTCAAATCTGGGGCTATTAAAAGTGACTTTGTATTGGTTTTGTGATGGGTGTTTTTAGCTGATTCTAAGATGAAGGGTGCAGGCAATTCCTAGGAAATTGTTTTAGTGAAAACTAACAAATGTTTCTGAGAGGCTGCTCCTGGGGGTGGGGCTTGCACTCAGGTGCTCATGGACAGCCCCACGGCCTCAGGCTTCCTTCCACTTGGCCTGGAATTCAGTGTTCCTGGTAAAGGCATGGCCCAGGCCTTGCCCCTGCACCTTGGCTTGCACTGGCTTCTTCTTAGGCTCCTGCCCATCTCTACTCCTCCCAAAGGGACCTTGCCACCCTCAAGGCTGGAAGTGCTGTCTACAGCCTGTCAGACCATCTGGACATCATCAATGCCATCTGCACCATGTCCACTGGTATACCTGCAGCAGGGACCCTGTTCCAGATTGCCAGACTTCAGCACCCTTGTGGCCTCCTCCGTGCCTCCCCTTGGGTGTCTCCCATCTCATCCATACCTCATTGCTCCTCGCCCTCTTCCTGCCCCAGCACAGGGCTCCAACCAAACCTCGGAGGCACTGTGGTCTCTGCCCTACCCTACCAGCCGTCTGGTGGGCCCTACTTACGAGACATCTTCCACCTCAAGTCCCTCCCCACCTCCACTGCTGGCTCCATGTCCCACTTGGGGTCCCAGAGGCCCCTGGGGACTCACAAGCCCCTGCAGTCAGAGACCTTGTCTGCCTGAGGAATTGATCTTTCCCCAGCACCTGTCTCATGGCTCGTAACTAAGGGGTGATGACCCTATGGTCACCTGCACTGTCCCTTCTCCAGATGGCATTGTCAGGCACTCTCTGGCCACTGAGTCAGACCCTGCTGCTCCTCCACATGACTGCAAACATTCTAGAAGGTGACAGAATGGGTCTGAGTCCTGACTTTGTGTGGAGAAGTCATCCTACAGTTATCTACTCCCCCAAAGTCCATTTTCCTATAGGATAACTTTTAAAGAAAAGAAATAAAACAGAGTCCAGGAAAGATGAGTCCTCTGGTTAGGGCTGAGACTTCTGGGAATACAGAGGGGGTAAGGTGGGCTGGGCAGTACACACTCAAGGATGTCACTCCTGCCAACTCTGCCACTCTTGTCTAGGTCACTTGCTCCCTCTCAGTCCTGCAGTCCCTTCCAGCTGCAGTCACGGCCAGTGGCCCTGAGAAGGTTGGTACTTTATTGTCTCCCGTGCCCCCAACAGTCCACCACACAGCAGGGAACTTGATGCTCCTCCCCTTGGCTCCTTTCCAGCCTCTTTGCCCACCCTGCTTCCCCTGACCATCCCCTCTCATCCACTCGTGGCCTCCCATTCCATCTGTCTGCCAACCACTCTCCTCTCTGCAGCTTCGGACTTGAATATATAAGCTAAGTTTCAAACAATTGACCCTAAAGTCCCAGCCCCAGACCCCGCCAACTCCACTGCTCCCTCCAAATGACATCCAGAATGCAACTTTACACCCGCCCACTACCCTGTGGCTCCCACCATGCCAGGTCTGGGCTGGCTATTGCGGGGCCCCCTCTCTCATCTGCCTGCTGCCACTGTTGACCCCCACAGTTTACCCTTAGCATAGCAGTCTGAGAAATCCTTTCCATTGAAAGTCTCCACTAACGTAAACCCTCCCCAAACTGTTACCCACAGAGGAAGGAAAGAAGTCCTGTCCCAGGCCTGCCTCAGACTCGCTGGCTCTGTTACTCTTCATACCCTCCAGCTTCCAGCGCATTCCTTCCGCAGGCTCTTCGCACTGACTCTTCCTTCTACTGGGAAGGCTCTTCCTCAGTAAGCCTCAGGGTGCCCCTCCTGCCTCCCCAGCACCCCTGCACCCACTTTGGCTGCCTTTGCTCCATTGCACTGCTCCCCTTCAAACGTGCCCCCACATTCCTCTCTCCTGTGTCCTTCCACTGGAGCATAAGTTCCCTGGGAGCAGGGGTTTGTGGCCTTCTCCGATGGCCCCAGCACCCAGCAAGGTGCCCACACCCAGCAGGGGCTCAGTGAGCAGGGGCAGAATGTCTGGGACCCACTCAGCCTGGACCCTGGCTCCCCCTCCCTGAGGCTGTCCCCCATTTTGCTGTAACTAGCCAGCTGGAGCTGCTCTGGAACACCCTGGAAGGAGCCCCCACCCACTGCCCTGTGACTCTGTGACTGTTCTTCCCCAAGACAGAACTCGGCTCAGATAACTGTTGTCACGGAGGCCGTCCCAGGCGGCCCGGGACCCAGGAGAGCGCCTCTCCTGTCTCCTTGACTCTTTCCTTCTGGGGCTTGGGCTCATCTGCACTCAGCTGTTTGTCAGTTGCTGCCCAGAGGGGCCTCCAGTGCCTCTGTGTGCCTCAGACAACAGGGCTTGGGGAGCTTGCTGGGCAGCTGACCTGGATGAAAAAGGTGAGCCTTACCCGGCAGTGATGCTGCAGACCAAGCCCCGCTACGGCCCCCCAAGCTGCGGCAGAAGGGAAGCGTGCAATCCCACCAATGGGGGCTCAGTGTGGAGGTGCCCCACTTAGGGGACCGCTTGCTTAGGCCTTCAAGTGCTGACCTAAGCACTTGAAGAAAAATTAGCAATACATGATTCACGGGAACCCAAGTGGGGAGATTGGCAATGCGGGGCTGGGTGCGGTGCAGCGGGGATGCAGAAGCAGAGAAAGCCAGGGACCAGACAGGCGAGGGGCTGAGGGATGCCTGCCCCACTGGAAAGAAAGGGACGAAAATGAAAAGAAGAGAAATAAAAGCAAAGGCCCTGAACCGCAGTGACGACAGTAACGACAGAAACTGCCTGACGCCTCCGTGCCTCTTCCTTCTAATTCCTCGAGCTGCTGGGTTGCTGCTCGGTCTGAACTCCTCCCCCACCTTTCTACTGCTCTGTACCAACCACTAGTCCAGAACCTGGTCTGACAGCAGGGACTTGTCAGCTGCCTTGGCATCTGGGCAGTGAGAAGCCGAACCCAGAAAGCCTGGAAATTTAGAAAAGGTCAGTTTTGGCCTCACTTCTCACTGGGGGAACATCAAGGGGAAGGTCAGTTTCCTCCCTGTGGAGAGGCTGCATGCTTGACTCAGGGAATTGAAAATGAAAAGTCCTCACTTGGCCATTTCACCAAGGGATCACACCAGAAGTTAAAGACATGGCTTTTTGCATGTTAGCAAGCCCCAACTACCAACTGCTAGTATTTTGTGAAAACTGCCTCCCTCCCCTCCTACGCACACATAGGACCAGGACCATGTAAAGCCAGACTTGTGCTCCTGGCATCAGTCAGGCCCAGGCTTTTCAGGTGGTCAGACTATGAAGAACTGGAAGGAAGCCCTCAGCTCTTTAACCAGCCTGCAGGTGGGCACTCGCAGCACTTACTGGGAGGGGCTTGGACGAGGGCTTCCAGGGTCTTCCCTAAGTTTGTCCTGGTGTGTGCTTTAGGAATTGCCTGGAAGGTTGTTCCCCTGTTTTAGGGCCCAGGGTTCCAGAGAGTGTTGGGGCAGGGTAAGGCCCCCACTGGTGGACTGATTATTTCCCACTGTGGAGGCAGTGTGCACACTGTCCAATAGCTAACAAAAAATATCAATACATTATTCACAGAAACCCAAGTGGGGAGATTTGACTTAATATCAACTAACTTCCTGACAATAAACTCCAGAAGTAAGACTATTTTTGCTTTGCCAGTTCCTTCCATCATGGGACCATGAGCGTGGGATGAACGTGCTTCCCTGGGCTCTGGAGAAGTGTGTCCAAGTGAAGCAGTGGCAGCTTATGTAGCCCAGTTTGGCCCAACTGGACAAAAAGTTTTCATGTTGCAAAAGACAATTAAAATAAAGCAATTGATGCGATCTGGAAACCATTTGGTATAACAGAAAACTAAATGCCTGGAGGGAGCCCCTCTGTCTACATGGGACCAAACCCATGGACTATCCCTGCCCCTTTGCTGGACGAAGTCAGGAGCCAATTCCCGAACTATTGCAACAGTAAACATTTGAGTATAGAGGCCCAGCATTGCTGAAGGAAGGGTGGGCTTGGTTTGGCTATAGGTTGGAATGGGAGGGCCATTGGGGGAGGCGCTGCAAAACAGACTTTGAGTGTGGCTGGGAGAGGCTGGGGTCCTTGGCCACCGAGCCCACGGAGTCTTTGGTGGTACCAGGATCTGGGTTTGCTGTCCTGAAGATCACACACCCTCCTGTTCCCAGCAGAAGACAGATGTACAGTGCCCTGAGCTTGCTGCAATACCCATCTCCAGCCACACTTTGGGGATATTGACACCAACTTGGAGAGAGATGCTGGGCTTCTTGCTGCATTAGCTTGTGAGTGCACAGTTGGAGGTGAGAAGGGGGGATTGATACACCAACCGGGAATAGGATTTTGTAGCCCCCTAATTCCCTGAGCCACCCCGATGGGCTGTTCTCAAGGTCATGGCCCAGGCAATGTGAAATGAGGTAGCAGCAGTGGAGGGAAAGGTACTCCAGCTTGGGCTGGGAGGAGGAGTGGCTGTCAGCTGGGAGGAGGCCGCAGAGGCTACCCTGGAGCTAGGAATCAGCAGGCCATGACTGGAGCAGTCTGACAGTGCTGCATTTGGGCAAAGGAGTGAGTGGGGACAGTGTGTGGACTGCTGCCTCCAGAAGCAGCAGAGGCACGTGCATGCATGTTGTGTGGGAGGCTAGGGAGTATGTGGAGGTGGGCTCAGCCCTGAGGATCCTGGTTACCCTCTGGTTTGGGGGACATCCTCTGGCCGCTTTTTCTTGCACTGGCCCTGAGGGCACAAGGTGAGTGTCCCTTCTCCCTGGAGGGTCAGAGGGTCCTTAGTGGGAAGGACTTTGAACATAAGGCCCCTGCAGTGCCCTGACAGCTGCAGGCACAGTCCCCTGACTCCTCCTGGGGCTGAAAGGCAGACCTGCCTACAGCAGGTGAAGAGGATAAAAATTCCCCATGTCTGGAGCCATGGTTTTCCTTAGGAAACCATGTGACTTATGCAAACTTTGAGCCTAATTGGAGCAGCCTGTGACCAGAACACCTTGTACAATGCTGCCTCTTGTCATGGCTTTCACCCTGCCTTCATTCTGAGCAGCTCTGGTCCTCTGGAAAGTTCTAAGGAGAGAAGTGGGGCTGGGACTAGTCTCCTCTCTGCCAGGCCTGGGCCTAAGGGGCCCTGGGTGGGTCCTGGCCCTTGTGGGCACCTGCCTTCTCCTGATTTGTAAGATGAGGGCGCTGGGCTCAGTGATTTCTTGGGGTCCTTAAAAGTCAGGGTGGGGGTTAGGTTCTGAGTTCTAAACCAGTCTGCCACAGGGTAATGATGGCAGGAAGTGGTTTTAGTCAGTAGCTTCCAGAAGCTTCCCTCTTGGAGTTGCCAGGTGTCTCAACCAGCATCTTCCTTCACAGTGAGTCCTTTTGAGGTGCTGCTGCTTAACGGGGATGAGACTTTTAGGCCAGCCTCTGTCAGGAGGGACATTGGACCCCTGTTCCTTCACACCAGTACCCACCTCAGAAGGCCCTGCCACCCAACCCTTGCCGTCACTGCTTAGGTTCCCCCCCTGGAATAGCTTGTGAACAGCGGGAAGGTGGCATCTCTCCCACTGTACTTACCGGGCACTGCTGGCCTCCGGAGATGGGAAGGAGGGGGACAGATGTTCGTGGAAGAAAGGAAAGAAGAAAGGTGCTGGGAGCCAAGGAAGAAAAGAGAGAGAGGCTGCCCCAGGGAGGATGCGGGAGGAATCCAGAGGAAGTGAAGAGACAGCAGGCCTCACCCCAGAGAGTGGAGGTGAGTGAGGAGGTCCACAGAGACCGGGCAGGGCCTGGGTTGGGACAAGGCCAGAGCTGTGGAGAAGGTGTGAGGGTTGTGTGGAGTAGGGCCCTGTCAGCTGCCTTCCCCCTGAGTAACAGGAGGGCAGATGGACAGACAGACAGGAAGCGCAGAGAGAGAAGGCAAAGGAAAATATGGAGGAAGTCAATGGGGAGGAAAGGACAGGGCAGATCCACGTGTGCCCACTGGGGACACTCGCACCCACATTTGCCCCTCACTTCCTAGGAAGGAAGGTACTGCTGCCCACCTGGGCCCTGGCCAAAATGTGCTTGGGAGGCCATGCATCATTTCTGTCCTCAACTGACTTGGCAGAGACTGCTGATGGCCTCTCTGGGTGAGTGGAGGTGAGGCCCTTCCAGGCCCCTGTCTGGGTATGCCAGGAGCGCTGGCTGCTTTCCAACCCAAGGGTGACGGGTGTCAGCCAATATTTCTGACCCAGGTGGGTGGTTCAATGGGTATATCAACAAGCTGGAGGGGTGTGTGAGCTGTGGTTTGGAGAAGGGGTTTGTGTGCATGCACGCCAGTGCTGTTCCCCAGGGTGGCCCTAAAGGACAGCTTAAGCAAGAGGAGGGTGCCCCCCACCGGGGACCTCTCACGGGCTCCTAAAAAAAAAGAAAAGAAAGAAATCAAGCAAAAAGAAACTCGAAGAGTCTGTGATGAGAAAAAGGCGTAGTTAAGGCCTCCCGTCTGCACGGGAGCTGCGGGGCCTCCCTGGAAGGCAAGGAAGAGATAGCATCCGACCATCCCGGCAGGGCTCTGGGCTCATACTTGAAGGCTTACTGTTTGGTTTGGAAATCTGAGTTTGTTACCAAAAGCAGGCTGCCTGGGTGGGAATGGGGGGCCTCACATGGTTCCCATGTTCTCTCCTGTTGGGTGGACCAGGGTGGCGGGTTCAGCGGTCTAGTGGCCTTTCCTTTGTCTTTATAAAAAATGTGGGTGATTATGGAAGGTTCCACCTACTTAGGATGGCCCCTGGGTTCTCTAAAATGTGACCAACAGAATGGACCTTTTCACTGAAATGTACGGAAGGGAATCGATTTCTCCTGGCTTCTTGGAGGAAGGAGGAGCGAGGATGGACCAGGGGTCAAGACCTCCCACTCCCAGGGCCTGTTTGGAAAGAGTGAAGGTGCTTCAGGAATAAATGGAAATGTGGCTCCCTCTGGGTCTTCCTGGTCTCTCAGCTCCAGCTCTCAGAACACCTCTAATGTCTCTTGGCTTGGGCCTGGGTCTACAGGGCAGGTGCCACCTACACAGCAGTGCTTCACCACCAATGAGCCTTCCTGGGGACAGGTGACAGTGGCATCCTTGGGAAGCCACCTCCAGGAGAATGCCGGACATGACTGCTTTAGTCCCCAAGGTGATGGGCTGGGCTCTTTGACTGCAAATGGTGACCCTGAGACACAAACTTCCCTGAAGCTCCCCACAGAACATGGAGCCAGGCCCCAGCCTGCCGTCAGACAGCACTGGAAGAGGCCCGAGTTCATGAAGAACCATCGGCACGTACAGACAAGGTCAAGAAAAGAAAACCAATGGCAGAAGGAGCACTAAACACAAACCAAAAAACCAAACAAAGCAAAGGACGGAAGGCTCGGCAGTGCCATGGCTTCGGCACATTTCGTAAGAGAATATGGCTTTGGAGAGACACACCGCCTGGCGGGAAGGACTGGACAGGGCAGTAAAGAAGGAACGGAAAGCCACGGTGAGCAGAAGTGCAAGACTGGAAAAAAGAGAAGGCAGAGTTGGGGAGGCTTTATCTTCCCCCGAGATGCCATTTATGAGAGAAAAGGGAAGTCAAGACTCACTGCCAGCAGCGCTGGTGGGCTTGGCGGCAGAGAGAGTTACGTGAGTAGGGGTAGAAAGATTGGTTACGTCATGGAGCTGGCTGAGGACCGAAGACCGCCGGCGCACAGCACCCTGAAATGACCCGCTTCTCTTGAAGGTACTCACTACCTCCATCTGTGGGAGAGAAAACGAAATAAAGGTTGGCTTGCACTGCGGTCCAGGCTACCGCAGGGGGTGGGGCTGGGTGAGGACAGGGGCCACACTGGGGACATATCGTGACAGCAAAGCCTCAGCTGGGTCAGCCCCACTCACTGGGAGCTGCTGATGCTTTTGACCAGGCCGTGACAAAGAGAGGGTTTGCTGGGCAAATGATTAGTGGTCATCGGATTGGGAGGGAGGGGTTACAGATGGGCACACTGCAAACGTTTCAGAAGTAGTCATTTGCAATCACGATATGCTCACTGCAAGCCACTCGTCAGTAAGTACCTGTGTCTGCCAATACTTTGTTATCCTACTTCAGCAGCTCTCAACCTTTCTTTCCGCCCCAACACACCTGAGGGATATGACATGCTCCCATTAGGAAGAGGCCCCTCCACTGGAGGGGGGCCATCACCTTAGCTTCTGCAGCTCATCTGAGTAACTGGGACCCTCATGCAGAAGAATGGATTTAGACGGAGGAGGAAGGCATTTTCCAAAGCACACACCTGGTCTTGTCAATTCCCACAGGATGGGAGGATTGGGGAGCACAAATGGCATGGCTTCTGCTTTGTCCCCACCCTTAAGCTTCCTAGAAGTTGAAAGGGAAGTGGGTCTGCAGAAAGTGAGATCTACAGGAGAGCCGTGTGGATAAACCCCACAGGATGCCCTTTGACCCCGCCTTTGCCTAGGACTTTGATTTACTGAGTTGGGGCTTGGGGTGGATCAGACACAGGCAGTGCAAGGAGCTTCAGTCGATTGGTCACATCAAGTGACCCCCGTTGGAAGACCACGTGCCCAGACTCTGGGAGACCAGAAGTCTAGCACAGTCGTGGACACCTCTTTGGGAATTACCTCAGTGGGGAGAATCTTTGGCCTTGGAGGGTGGATCTGATTTCTGGAAAGTACCATGTAGTTCACCGGATGACATGAGCAGCAAAGCCAGCATGCATTTCTGGAGCCCAAAGCACCCTCGCTACCTGCTCTAGGCCAGTGAAAGGGAGGTGCCCACCCCCAACCCCTGCAGTGGCTATCCAGTGGCCACCAGGTTTGACTGAGTGTGTGACTTGGGTCAGGGCTTCTTAGAAAAAGGCAACTTGCGTATTCAGAATTCCCCCAACCAAAGTGCAGATGGACACCATTTCAATCTTGGAGCCACTGTGGAAAAGACTCATCATCCCTCTACTCCACCTACCCAGTGCCCCTTTTGCACAGCACAACCTGCTGGCTCCCTCAGGAGAAGGGGAACCTCAGAGCTGTGACTGCAGCCGTGAGGGACGCGTACTGCACGCATGGTGGGTGGCACCGCGCAGTGAATCAGCACATGGAAGGCGGATGATCGATGCGATGGCGTCGGGGTCTCTTGTGGGGATCTCCTCTCTATATTTAAATGTTTCTAGGCTATGGAGACAGGTCTCTCTCAAGAGAGGACTGTTCCTGCAGCAAAAGTGAAGAGGGACAGGAAACATGCCCTTCTTGTCTCAAATATGCATTGACCTTGCCTGGCTCCGTACGGTGTCCCCAAGGGATAACCGTATCAGTGAAAATACTGCCATCATCACCCCACCGCTACCACAGGAAGCCCAAGCACTGGGCCAGGAACAAGGCTCAGTTACTGGTGCTGCTTCTTATTGGTTTTTAATGGAATGCAAAAAGACAGACCATATCATGAACATTCAAAAAGCTACATGTTCTGGGTTTGAAGGACTCTTTTATTCTGCAACGACAGTCTACCTTCTGGTATGTTGATATGTTAGTATGGAACAGGGGTGAGAGTACGTAGCAGGTTACTTAGCAACAGAGAAAGTTGTGCGGGCCTCTGAAACCCGGGGAACAATTCTGTGGTTCACAAAATCCAGAAATCTGGGGTTGGCTGCCTAGAAAATGGTTTTCTGGCCTTGGGGCTTACATACAACCTGAGCGGCCTCTACCAGGCTTTATTTCTGTTTTTCAAGCAGGTATTTTGCATCAAAGGGAGAAGATGCTGTTAAACAACTGAGCTGAAATAAGCAATCGGTTCAGCATTCTTGAGAGGCACGGTGAATTTGACATGACAAAGCCAAACTGAAAAGCCACAGGTGTCAACAGCTCATGGAGGAATGAGAGTGACTTTATTGAAGGGAAATAGAGTGTGTTGTGGGGGCAGGCACAAGGGACCTGGGCCCTGGCCAGGCCTGGCTTTCACTGGGTGACCTTGGGCCAGGTTCTTCCCTTGGGGCCCCATTCCCTCACTTGTAAGGCATCTATATGGGCACTGACAAACATCTGGTCAGAATGGCATGGAATACCAAGACTCCGACTGATGGAACCCACTGCTGCTAGCCACGTGGCAGTGGCAGGTCCAGGAAGCGACAAGCACACAAAGATACAATACACACACGGGTGGCCAGGCTACCACTGACACCTCAGATGGGGGCAGGGCTGCTGCCTGAGCTGGTAGAAAAGCTAACAGAGGGGCGATAAGCCGATGAGGAGCAAGGTCCTGCTGTACCCCTCCCGAGCTCAGGCCAGCTCTGCACTGTGCATTGGACATGAAGTATGACAGCCAAGAGCCTGCCTGGGCCAGAACAGGGCAGGGTGGGAGCTCACAGCCACAGTCTCCTAGATGGCACAGTTGAGTGGCCACACGGGCACTGGGAGGATGTGAGGGCCGTTTGCTAATATTTGGTATGTTTTAAATTTAGCACATAAATATGTATTGCAAGGAACAAGAAAAAAACTTTCTGTGCTGCATCCCTGGCCTGTCCCAGGTACTGTGCTTGAGTCATTAGCACCCTCATTTGGGAGAGGAGACTCAGACCATGGCTCCAACAGCTGCTCCCCTTCTCCTGGGCTAGGGTGACACTACCTTTCCTGGTCATGCTGGGGTAGGTTCCAGCTAGAGAAGTCCTTTGGGTCCTTGGGGGACTCCTTCAACATGGACTTCTTTGGTGCTACCTCACCCAACCCTGCGGAATTCCATTATCTAGGGTTGGGCTTGGGGACTCTAGCTCTGGAAAGTTCCCTAGGGCATTTGGACATGCCTAGACTCACTGCTCTGGGTTGGGAGCATGGATGGCCTGAGGTGGTGGTGGGAGACAGAATGTGAAGAGGCTTCACAAGGCTTGGGTGGCCTCTGAGTAGGTTTTTGCAGCATGAAGATGGGGGTCCTGGGGGGAGACACAGCAGCAAGCAGGGAGGCACAGCAGCATGGGGAAGGAGAGGATGCATGCCTGGTGAGGAGTAGGGCAGTGCCAAAAGGCAGGGGCTTGAAGGCCATGGCCTGAGGCCTGGACTTCATGCTCAGGACAATGGAGAGAGGCTCTGTAGGCCCAAGTGCAGAGGGTAGTGTCAGAGGGGCTGAGCCGAGCAAAGCAAATGGAGCAGGTGGGAGACTGGGAGTGTGTGGCCCAGGCTGAGTCCCGTCATCAGACCACTGAGGCTTGTACAGAAATAGCCATGTGCACTGGGAGGGAACACCGGACCTGGGGCACCAAAGACAGACTAGGGAAGAGGCCTTGGCCATGCGTGACAGACAGGGTAAAGGCAGACACTGGCAGGGAGGGGTATGACTTCAGTTCCTGCCCCAGGAAGTTGCCCAAATAGACTGCCAAAGGGGAACTAGCTGGGTGGTCCTGGATAAGACCCCAAGGAGGGAAAGCAACTGGACCTATGGTAGAGGCAGTAGAACTGTCACCTGGGAGAAGGTGGACAGGGCCTTGCATGAGGACAAGATGGTGAGCCATTTGGAGCTTGCAGGGGAGGGGTGGGCCATGGAGAATTTATGGGGGGTCAGGCTGGGTCAGAGGGTACAGTGTGCAGGTGCTGGCCGACCTGGCAGGGTGGAGGGGCTAAGCTGGAGGTGTACTGTTGACAGAGAACAAGGAGCAGACAGAGAGGAGAGGACAGCAGGCTGTACCAGGGCTAGCAGGGCCAACAGCATCCCAGAGGGTGACTGAGAAGCAGTAACGATGGAGCCAGGAAACCTTGCAGACCATGGGGAGAGCCGTTTCTGGGGAGGGGCAGGCAGTGTGATGGTGGGCGTGCAAGGGAGCCATGTGCTGAGGCAGGAAGGTTGGCCAGGAAGAGATGCAGGCAGAGAGCAGCGTGGTTTCGGCCCATGGGCTCTTGCGAAGTCTTCCCAAGTGCCTACTGCATTTGTGGCCACCTGACTTCAGAGGGGCTGGAGTTGACGGCCTTGGCCTTGACCAGCCCTGACATGTGAGCATTTACACAGTAGCAACTTGCCCACAACCTGGGACAGCCACCACCAAGTAAAGCAGACAGTGCCTCTGAGAGACAGCCACTGGTCACCCACTATGAGGGTCACCAGGGTGCTGAGGGAGGTGTCAGGGAGAGGCTATCTCAGTGCCCCAGCCAGTGGTGAGCACACCTGGGAGGCAAAGGGGAGACTAGCAACTGCCTCTGTGTGCTTGGCAGCAAGACCTAGTGGCTTCCCTGTTGGTCTCAGGCCACTTGCTCACTCTGCTTCTTGCTTGCTTTCTACTGTCTCAAGGCAGAAGCACCAGAGGAGCCAAGAGAAACGGCGGCTTACCTGTGTCTGGATCCGGTTGAGGCCCCGGAACCAGAGGATCTGGCCCCTGCGCAGTTCCCGCTCGGCGTGGTCTATCTCCTCTTCCCCCTCAGCCAGCTCCTCATCGGTCATCTCATCTTTCCCAGGCCCATGTCCCGCTTCCTTCAGGCACTTGAGCTGACTGGTAGGGATGGTGGCGATGACCTGTGGAAGCCACAGTCAAGGGACAGACAGCAAGCAGAGGTGGCCATGAGAGCAGGCTCTGCTGGAGTCGGGAAGAGACCAGAGGCTCCACCTCCCACTGACATAGGCTGAGGCCTGGTGTCTTGGGCTGTCCCCTGGGCCTGTGGACTCTTGTCTCCTAAACCACCCCTCCCTGCAGGCGGACTTCTTCTCCGTCGAGTCCCAAGGCCAGGAGCAGCCGGAGAAGCCTATGTGTAGAGTTCTGTGTGGTGAAGATGGATCCTGGGAAGGCTCTTGGAGCCTGCAGCATCCTGCCTGAGAGCACTGTGGCACATGAGGGCCTGGGGCTGCCCATTAGTCTATGCAAACGTTTTGATTTATAGTGGGGACCTTGAACCACAGAGGGGCTGGAGAGTGAGGCTGGCCACATGGGTACTGCATACCCATGTGATAGACCCCAAAGGAAAACCCCAGATACCAGAGCTGAGCTTCCTAGCTGACAATAGATAGACCACACATGCTGTCCTTCATGGTGGCTGGTTATACTACTCCCTAGGAGTGACACCTGGAAGGTCACACCTGGGCTCTCCTGGAGAAGCTGGGCCTAGAAAGGGGCCAATGTCAGGGACTGGTCAGAGAGGGAGAGGTGACAACTAGCAAGGGCAGGAGGAGGAAGAGCCAGGCAGGGGTGAAAGGAAGGCTTGACTTTGTTCCATGCCCGGGTGGAGGACAGTGGATTGTCCTCTTCATCTTGTGTGTCTGAACTTTGGTGAACATGACTGGGAGGGGGCTTGATGACCTCTTCACAGATTCCTTTCTATTGGTTTGAACGTGCTTTGTTTTCGTAATTGAAAACAGTTAAGAACTAACAAGACTGGCCAATAGCCTTAAGGGACTGAGCTTCACACTGGTGCCGCCTGTCCTAGGGGAGCCCTGGAGCAGACATTGTGTCAGGAACTGGGAGCTTGAAGATCGAGAAGGTGCTGGCACTGTCTGGGCTCTGTGGAGTCCAGGTTGCAGGAAGCCAAGGGACTCCATAGGATGACCAAGCCCAGGAGTGACTACGGAGGGAGGTGCGGCGGTCGATGGAGAGAATTCCGAAAACAAGGTGGAGGAACTGGCCCCTGAGGACTGATTCCAGGGCCAGTAGGAGCCCCTGTGGATGGCTTGGGGTGACACCAGTGGATCAAGACACAAAATCCAGAGTGCATGGACTGAGCTGTGGCCCCCAACTTCCTCCTCTGAATCCCTGGACCTTCCAGTATGTGGTTTTTGAAGGAAGGAGATTAAATTAAATGCCGCCAGAGAGCTCCAACTTTTTCTCTTGGCCCTGTGAGCATGCAGTGACAAGGCAGCTGGCCACAAGCTAGGAAGCGACCCTCACGGGAAACAGAATTGGCTGGAACCTTGATCTTGGACTTCCATCCCCCAGAGCTGTGAGAAGATAAACATCTGTAATTTAAGCTGCCAGTCTGGTATTTTGTTATGGTGACCTGAGCTGACTAAGACAAGAGGGGTGGATCCTGGACTCAGCTTCCTGTGCCAGTGTTCGGGAATTCCAGAGAAATGCTTTCTGAGATCTCTCGTGCACCAATGGCAGGAGGATCTGGCTCCTGTCACCTAGACTGTGGCTTCCTGACCTAATCACCATGTGTGGTCCCCTAGTTTCCATCAGGTCAAAATGCTTCCTAAGTTCCCTCAAGAACTTCTCTTTGCCCCACAGATTATTTATTAGGGTATCATTTATTAGTGTATTGTTTAATTTCAAATATGTGGCATTGTCTAAGCTACCCAGTTAATTGTGTGTGTGTGTGTGTGTGTGTGTGTGTGTGTGTGTGTGTGTATGTGTGTGGTTCTGGGGGTGGAACCCAGTGCCTTATGCATGCTACCAAATAGTCTACCACCAAGCCCCCAAGCCACCCAGGCTTAAGGGGCAAGTTTTGGTTACTATCACGGGAAGGGGAACAATGCATTGTTTCCTGGGCCCTGGGACATCCCAGACATGGCACTTTGCTGCTGGTACTGTCACTTGTGGCCTTGCATCTGAGTCATGGTATGTCACAGGCCTGAGTCCTACTGTGCAGAGCCGCCCACCTGAACATGTTATGCACTTTCCCAGGAGTAAGGAGTTGGGTCAGTGGGACCCTAGGCCAGCCAGGACTCTGGCATTGCTGGTCCCATCAGCATAGCCAACTGGAAGAGTGAGAAAGCTGACCAGGAAGACACTCACCTGTCCCCAGACCAGCTCCCCAACACCAACAAACAGGCACCAGAGCCACTGCTCTGTGGACAGAGGGGAGCAGCTGAAGGGCTTCCCGCCAAATTGGACGATGACGATCTGCAGAAGGGGATGCGAAGGGGTGGGTCCAGCAGCAGTGGACTGCTGGTACATCTCCCAGCTGCCCTTCATCCAACCCAGCCCTTGGCCTGCTCTGTCTACCAGGCTGGCCCTAGCCTCTTGGAGCCAGGTCATCCTGGTCAGAGTCAGAGGGCTGCACCCTGGGAGAAGACCTGGCTTTCCTTCTTGGGGGTCCTTCCCTACCTTTTTGCCTCAGCAAATGCCTAAAGGTGAATTCAGACTGGCTGAGCACAGCATGTAGCCTCACGTACCACCCCATGTCCATAGGCACGCTCCAGATGCCCTTGTGCTGGGTGACCCCATAATGTGAATAGCACTTTGATTTGGTTTCCTGTCTCTGTCTCCCTCTCTCCACCTCAGAAGAGGTCCTACTCTTAGGGGCAAGCTCTTTAAGAAGTATAAAACAACCAATCCAGAGCCCCTTCCCTAACTCCCTCCCAGGGCCAGGTGCCCAACAACTAGGACAGCCCCCATGCACTGGGGTGGGCTAAAATGATTCACATCAGCCAGTCCTAAGCCTTCTGATCCTGTCTTGGGGAGGCCACAATAAAGGCCCTTGTACATGGCTCTCTGACCCTCTGCCTCCTGACTGGCACTTCTGTGTGTGTGGCATGCCCTCTGTTTGGGATCTGTGAGCAAGGAACTATCTTTCAATGGCAACTGTCTCCCAATTTGTGAGCCTTATTATAGTTCAAGCTGTCCTTGAAGACACTGCATTTCAAAATACTCAGCTCCTCCTGCACAGTAGGCATCTCCAAAAGAATCTTCTGGAATTACAGCAGCCTCACACCAAGGAATTAGGTGCCAGAAATAGGAATGACACTGGAAGGGAGTCAGGGAAGGTACTTCTGGCATAGGGGAGACAAGTCAGTTCTGATTCAGGCCTACTAAACCCCTCTGTGGCACAGTGGAGTCACAGATAAGAGGAAAGCCAGGACAGTCCAGACTGGTTTTGTGACTAGAGGTGGGAAGGCCAGGACCACATGAGTCCTGGGGCTGTGAAGCCCTGTCCCCACCCTTGAAAGCAGCCCAGAATAAATGTGGAACGGCCCCTCCTACCTGAATTCCAAAGGTGCCCAGGACAATGGTGCAGAAGATAGGATTGCTGAAGATGCCATCGAAGACGTTGCGCTCACCATGGATCTTGCGGGCATTGATCTCGTTGAAGAGCTGCATCATGACGAAGGTGTTGAAGATGATGGTGTAGTGCTCCGAGGGTGGCGAGTGCAGGGGCGCGTTCCTCCCACTGTCGATGTCAAAGAAGAGCTCCCCTGGAGGGAGGAGAGGCAGGGCTGAGGAGGCAGGGGCTCCCTGCGTCAGTCACCCGATGGGAAACACACAGTGAGAGGGCAGGGAGGTGAGGGCCAGGGTGCGGAGCGGCCTGCCCCTTCCTCCACTCCCCACTCAGTCAAGAACTGCTGCAGCACCCCGTGCTGGGCCGGGAGATGAGGGAAGCCCGTGTCCTGAAGGCCTTGCGTGCACCAGCCGTGATACGCGTGCTCTGGGGCCAACCTACCGACGAAGAGCAGGGTGAAGATGATGGTGAGCTGGTAGACAGCATGGCCCAGGATGTTCTTCATCATAGTGCGAGAGATGAGGGGCTTGTCCCGGCCGTAAGGCTTCCGCAGCAGCAGAGACTCAGTGGGAGGCTCCGTTGCCAGGGCCAGAGAAGCAAATGTGTCCATGATCAAGTTCACCCATAACATCTGCACAGCTTTGAGAGGAGAGTCCTGTGGAGAGGGCATGGTCACCCGTCTGTAGGCTGGCTGCCCAGTTCCCCAACTGGGGACAGCTTGGGTGGAAGAAACTGCAGCTCTGGGTCAACGCCACCATTCCCATAAGCTCATAACGTCTGCAGCCCTAGGTGTCTTTTATGTTAGCGGGGGTTTACTGCCAGGCTTCCGGTTCCTGCCATCTCCCTTCTCTTGCCTGCTGGCAGTGTCTAAAAGGTGTGCTGCAAATCCTTGGTAGAAGGCTGAAAGTCCAGTGAAAGGGGGCCAGCTTTGGGGCCACAGAATGATCCCTCTTCCCATTCCTATGGGGCAGGAAGACGCCCGAACTCTGACTCTGACCTGTCTGCTTGTCATTCCTGAGTCGTTCTTTAAAAATTATCTTCACAGAGACCTGATTCCGTTCATTTGACATTTCTAGAACTGATACCTTCATAGAGACAGCAGATGAGGGGAGTTGTGGGCTGGGGACGGAAGTGGGTGTGTGGTTTCCTTTTGGGGTGATGAGACTATTCTGGGAGTAGATAGTGGGGATGGTTGTATAACATTGTGTATATACTAAAAACCACTGAATCGAGCACTTTAAAATGGTTATTATGGAAAAGTTTGTGTCATGTGATTTAGATCCCAATTTTAAAAAATCTGTAAAAAGACCAACTCAATCAGCAAGTAATTTAACTACCTGTTGACAATATGTTTTTCCATCACTAATAGGGAACAAATCAATTTTGAACTCTCACCAATGGGGAGAATGGGACAGTGAGAAAGGGGAGGAGTTTTCACCAAGGGAGAAACTTGGAGTCCCCAGGAGAATGGAACACATATGTCCACACAGACACTTGCACATGAATGTTCCTAGTAGCACCAGTTGACAGCCAAAAAGTAGAAGCCACCCAATAGGTCATTGCCCGATGATTGAGCAACACATGTGGCATATCCATACAATGGAGTACTGTGCAGCCATAAAAAGGAATGAAGTACTGACTAAAGCTATAACATGAATGAATCTTGAAGACACTGTGCTCAGTGAGATGCTATAAACAAAGGCCACATCTTATTGGGTTGCACAGATCTGGTGATTGCCAGGGGCTTGGGGAGGGGTGACAGGGAGTGACTGTACTGGGTATGGGGTTTCCTTTGGATTGATGAACATACTCTGGAATCAGATACAGGTGGTGGTTGCATAACACAGCGAACATACTAGAAAATCTGGTGAACTGTATACTCTAAAATGGTGAATTTGGGGGTATGTGAATTTGATTTCAGTTAAAAAGAATGTGTAGCAAATTAAAAAAAGTACTTGCTTTGTGCCTGGCCTTTAAGCCTGAGCTTTCCAGCTGAAGCTACTGCCCTCAGAAAACTTGCACAGCTTCTGGTGCCCACCTGAGTGATGCAGGCTCCTGTGAAGGCCACAATCACGGCCACCACGTTGACCGTCAGCTGGAACTGCAAGAACTTGGAGATGCTGTCATACACGTTGCGGCCCCACATGACCGCCTTGACAATGCTGGTGAAATTGTCATCGGTCAGGATGATGTCAGACGCCTCCTTGGCCACGTCAGTCCCTGCAATCCCCTGGGGATGGCACAAAAACACAGAGTCCATAAGTGTCCAAAGCAGAGTGTCCATGGGACCCATTCCTCAGCCCCCTTTGGCTCCCCAGCCCTTTCCCTTCCAAACAACGTTCTCCCCAACTAGGAATAGCACTCGTTTTAATTCATTATGTTCTTCCGCTATGAACAGATTCATTGCATGTCACAGCACAGGGAGTTTGCTCCTAAACTCAGAGGATGCTGATGACGTGGCCACTCACCAGCTTTCTCTTGCTTTCGGGCTCTAGGGAAGCTGCTATCTAAGTAGGCCCTGGGGTCCCAGCTGGAACAGTGGGTTCTTGCTTCTCCAGTACAGAGCACAGATGTGGCGACAGCTGTACAAAGCTGCTCAGCCCTCTCCTGCTCCACCTCAGGCCTGGCCCCATGGGAGCTGCTGGCAGGAAGCCCTGCTCAGTCTTCCCTACAGGTTTGGGGGCCTGGAGGGGTGGGCCAGGCTCCCGGTGGGCTACACTGAATGTGGGCTAAGTGGAGAGTGGGAACAGGGCTTGTCAGGCTTCTGCCTCCAGGGGCCAAGCCCAGAACCCTGGGGCGAGTGGGCCTGGACTTTGAAGGGAAGAACCAGCTCTATGTGCGCAACAGGAAAGCAGCACAGAGGGAGACCCCACTGGGGACTCTGTTAATCACATTTGGGCCCCAGAGTCCACTGAGAGTGGACTGGGAGTGGACAATGGCAGGCAGGACCCATTACTGGTGAGCCCCGCCCCATGCTCCCCTTCTCAATGATGTCATACTGTCACTGCAGATGTCATCATGCCAAACGTCTTTAAACAAACCACAGGAAATTGAGACCCAAGGAAGGCAGAACTCATATAGGCCCAAGTGCCAGGATGTGAGAGAAAGAACTTTCTAGTCTCCTGCAACCTGCCCTCACATGGTCTTTCACTCCTGGTGCACGGTTACTTTCTGTGAGACTCAAGGTGTCATTTGTTTAGCTGAGCTGGCCTGGCCCTGGGTGACTTACCATGGCAAATCCCACATCTGCCTTCTTGAGGGCCGGCCCATCATTGGTGCCATCTCCAGTCACTGCCACTACCTGCCGCTGCTCACCAGTAGTGCTGTCAATGATCCCTGGAACACAGAATGGGGTAGGGCAGGGCCAGTGCCGTCTGGTAGGTATGGAGACACCGTGTCCCCCTGCAGCCCAGCCAAGTGGTCTGTGGGGCAGGCTGCCCCTGTGCTCCTGGGCAGCTGTGAGTCAAGTCCCCCACCCCACTCTGGTCCATCAGGAGTGCAGAGGGCTTGCAATTTGGTAGAAGGGAGGGGCCTGCCATTGTGCAATGTGGGTCTCAATTTCCTGATCTGTTCCAATGAGGAGACAGCCTCCGTGGGCTCCTCTTGCTTGGGCATTTTCTATTCACGGGTCTCTAGAAGCAATGCATCTAGAGCTGGGGATCCTGGCTTCCTAGGCCGGCCCTGGAGACCCACATGGGAGCAGCTGATAGGACATGCCTGGGCACCACTGCTGCCCCCCAGGAAGAGGCTGAGTGAGCTCATTTACCTTTGACCAGAGTGTGCTTGTCAGTGGGAGATGACCGGGCGAGCACCCTCAGCTTGGGCCACACCTTGTCCAGTCGCTCCTGTTCTATCTGGGGGAAGCACATGGACACTGCAGAGGTAAGGTGGGTGGGGGGCTGGCAGAGGGGCTGCGAAGGGCGGGGAAGGGAGGTCACGGAAGCAGCCAGAACTGGGACTAAGGCGGCAGGGAGCTACCTCGCCTTTCTCGTTGCGGATCCTCCTGTTGAACTCCTTCCCTTCCAGGCACAGGAAGTCCTCTCCTGGTTGGATGATGCCGCACTTGGCTGCAATGGCCCGGGCCGTGTTGATGTTGTCTCCTGTCACCATTCGAACTGTGATGCCAGCACGCTGGCATTTGCGAATAGCTTCAGGGACCTGCAAGAGACCAGAGGAGTGGGCAGAGCCAGTAAGCCAAAACCTACTTGGTGTCTGGGCTGTGCCCTTTCTAACATCCAGAGCTGGCAGTGAAGCCAAACCTGTGGACTCAGTGCAGGGTGTCCGTGGAGGGTAGGGCCAGAGGAGGCCCAGAGAGCAGCCCACAGTAGGTGGGTGCCTCCCTCAATCCTCAACCCACCTCCTCCAGGGACCAGCAATGACTCAGATCCAGGCCCTGGCAGTGTGAGCAGGGCTGGGAGAAGCCATTGGAAGCTTTCACACCGTGAAGTGACACCATCATATTCATGTCTGGGAAAGGGTATCTGAGTGGCCGTAGATTCATCCAGCTGTTAACCTCATTTTCCAGCTGGTAAACTGAGCTCCAGGGCTGCTGAGCAGAACCAGCCCAGGTCCCCAGGCAGCCTGGCAGGGTGGTGGTGTTGACTCTAAGGAAGAATGAGAAAGGGACCTCCCAAGCCTGGCTACCTGACTGGCTTCCCATGGCTAGCAGGCCCACTCCAGGCCCATGCCTCTGGGACCCTGACTCAGTGTGAGGACTCAGTGGCCAGCTGACTCAGAAACAGCCAGAGCTGGGACTAAGCTCTGGGTTTCTCTCTCACTGTCTCTATTTCTGTTTTGTTTTAACAGTATAGAGCTGAAGACGGTCCCTAGGCATTCATCTTTTTCTGAGAGATGTAGGCTTTACATCATCCACTTGCTGGGGGAAATGGAACATTGCTTGGTTATGTAGCATGCATTTCATTTCCAAATAGCATATTCAGTCGTGGAACAAGGGAAGGAGAAAGAGACCCCCTGTAGCACTGAGTGCAAAACAGGTCAGCCAGGGTTGCAAGTGGGAAGCCAGGGGATGAGCCAGGAGGTCATGGCATCATCCCAGTGAGGGGAGGATGGAAAGGACATTTCCCAAACCAATGAAGTAGTGGCTCTTCAGGCCCTGAGGCTGCAGTGGGAAAGGAAGCAGACAAGATAGGGTCCGACAGATGCACTGAGGGGGGAGGGGGAGGGGTGACGGAAGGGAGAAAACATCCAGAGCTTGAGGAATTGAAAGAGGTCAGGCCTAAGCTTGCTAATTTTGCAGTGGGGTCGCTGTGAGCACTGATGGGATAAACATGGATGCCCTGGGGACAGACACTGAGTCCGAGGAAGAGAGATGCAAGGATGCGCAGGTGTCCAGTCTTCTGGTCTAGGGATCCTAGGGCAGGAGTCAGGCTGTGGAGGACTGGGGCAGAGCGGCCTGGGAACAACCACAGAGAGTGGGGGCAAGAATAGAGGGGCCCCCCTTTAAGGCTGTGCCTGAGAAACTTGATGATCCCTGGAGCAAATGGCCTTAAAAGTAAGGATGAGCACCCACAGTGATGTGTACCCTTGATATTTTCTGCTCTTTGAGGATCTCGGGGTGCTGGGTAAGACCCTATGTTATCAGGAGGCAACTCCCCTCCAAGCAAGGCAGTGAGGCAGCTCCTGTCCCTGGAGCATCTGGAAGGCATCCCTCTGCTGCCACCAAGTGGCTGGGACAAGCCTGACAGCCAGGAGCTGCAGACCCAAGCTGGGCCTGCTCCTCAGTAGTGACTGCCAGACTCTCCACGCAGTCTTGCGGCTCTGGGCCTGCCACCCAGGTGGCAAGAAGGACCCTCTCTATAAGGCGATCCCCTTATCAAAAGACTGAATCTCCTTTGTCATCTGCTCAGTGCCTCTCCCTGCTTCCTCCTCAGGGATGGACAGTTCAGTGGAGGAGCTGCGAGGCCCTGCTCAGGCCTCAGGGCAGCCCAACTCCAAGCTTCCTGTGGGCACAGCTCACACCAGGGTCATCTGAGGCCCATGTGCCTTCCCTTCTGCTATTGGCACCAGAGCTTCACAGGGCCCTGTGTGCTCCCTTCCTGGTTGCCACCTGACTGACCCATTTCCCTGGGGATCTGCCTGGCTTTCTCACCTGACCTTGTCACTGAGATCTGCCTCCTGAACTCTCTAATGTCACTCTCAAGTCAAAAAGGAGCTATTTCTGTTTCCTGGGCCCCTCTGCCATTGCCCAGTCTGGGGTGGCCTCTCTCTTACCTGCTGTGGCACCCCCTGAAAGTAGATCTTTATTATCCCCTTACCACAACTTGCCTGTGTTTGACATTTTCTGAGATGAAGAGTTACATAAAAATATTTCACAGCAGGCCCAGGAGCTCACCCTAATGCCCGTGCACATTGGGTTCTCCTTGGAATGCAGGGGTGCTCTATTGATAATGACCCATGGCCACTGGGCATTTTCTTCTGAATTGAGTCTTTTTTTTTTTTTTTTTTTTGGTCCATGTCCAAAGCATGAAGCTTCTCCTCTCCTGTCACCCCTCCACTGTAGCTCCTACAAATATGTTTTCAGGCTTCTGGCATGAGATGACAGCAATAGAGAGGGTCTGTGAAGACAGAAGGCCCTCCCAGATTCTGCCTCTCCCATCTTTAAAGAGTAAAAAGCCATCCCATGGAACCTGCTCAGGTCAAAGTCTTGAATGACTTCCCAATATCAAGGCAATGACTGGGTAAACCTGTCCTCCTTTGCTCTGTACCTGCTCCAGACACATGGCCCTTGAAGTTTCTCTTCCTGTCTGACCTCTGTTACAGCTGCATACTGTCCCAGTGACATCGCCCATACAATGATGCTCCTGGAATTTCTCTCCAGTCAGGACCTTTGCTCTGAGCTCTCCATTCCTGTAGCCACTGACCTACTTGACATTTCCATGGGGATATTCTGAATACCATTCAGATCCAACTAAACCCTTGACTGAGAACTGCCCACCCTGTCCCCCAAACCTGCATCGCTCAGCCTTCCCCGCTCAGTCATCCCTGGCTCTCCCTCTCCCTCACCATCCCCGTCAGTCCATTGGTTCTGTGGAGGGGAGGAGGGCTAGGGTGGGGTTTGAAGAGCTCACTGCCACACTCACTCACCTGGTAGGAGGTGGAGCCTGAGCTATGACCTGGGTCCAAGCAGGAGGGGGCTTCCTGTGGGCAGCCAGAACCTCTGTGTGGGTCAAGGGCAAGAGCCCCCAGGGAGGGGATCAAGTGTACTGAGGAGGGCATGATCTGGGGTGCAATGGCCGTACCCACAGGAGGACCCCAAGTGTCTGCCACTGACCGCCTTATCCTGTGTTTCTGCACTCCGGCAGCTAGCTGGTTTGCTCTACCTGTAACTACGCAGTAAGAGGTGTAACAGCTGGGAAGGTGAGGAGAAAGTGGCTCTCTCCATGCATGCTTGTGTCTGAAGTACACCATGGAGGTCAAGTGTGGAAAAAGGCTGCCCCTCCACCTATCAGACATCTCAGGTCCAGGAAGCAGTTACCAAGGGGTGGCTACCTCAGGCCGCACGGGATCCTCAATGCCCACGACAGCTATGCAGGTGAGGTCACCCACCACCTCATTCTCGTTGTCCCAGTCGGGCTCCTGGCCTGCAGAGAAGTCTCGGTAGGCAATGCAGATGGTGCGGAGGCCATCACAAGCCATTGGCTCAATGATCTTCTTCACCATGTCATCCCGGTCCCGAGGACGAAAACTTCGGAGTTCACCATTGCTGTTTAAGATGTTGGTGCACCTGGGGCAAGGGGAGGCGGGTGGAGCGAGGTGGAGACAGGGAGAGAACAAGAGGAAGCAGTGCCAGTCACACTGGATTAGGGTGGGATTTTAGCTGATGACAAATGTCCTTATAAAGAGAGCAGAGGACACAGACACACAGGGAAGGAGGCCATGTGACAACAGAGGTAGAGACTGGAGTAATACAGCTGCAAGCCAAGGAGCACCGAGGATTGTAGCCACCACCTGAATCTGGGAAAGGCAAGGAAGGATTCTCCCCTACAGCTGTCAGAAGGAGCACAGCCCTGTCTACACCTTGACATTGGATTTTTGGCCTCCAGAACTGTGAGATGATAAATTTCTGTTGTTTCAAGCCAGCAGGTTTGGGGTCATTTGTTACAGCAGCCCCTGGACCCTCATACACTAGAGTTGGCTGGGAGACTCCACCTGGCTGGGAGCCCTTGACTTACGGCAGTTCTCCCATGGACTCCACGGGGCAAGGATGTGGAACATCAGCAAAAATCAAATGCCACAGACTATCAGTTGTAACCATGGAATGGGAAAAGCAGCAATCTCAGTCCAAGCTCTGAGGACCCAGGAGCTTCTCAGAACAGATATGACAGGGAGGAATCAGCCAAAGACAGGTGTGATGGAAGATGTGAATGGGCTTAGGTACCACAGGGAAACTAATGAAGAAGAAACTGGTTGTCAAGACAGAAGGAAATGATAACAAAAGCTGGCAAAGATCGATGTCTGCCTAGGAACACAGATTCACTCATGTCATTCTCATGATACTCCCAGGAAATAAGTTATGAGGGGAAACCATGGTGGCCGTGGGGAGATGGGGCAGTTGATTTGCTCATGTTCACATGGTCAGCAAAGAGTGGAGCCAGGGTTGGACTTCAGACCCTGCTACAGAACTTGAATTTTTAGCCACAGTGGCCACCAAAGGAGAAGCACAGAAACAAGTCTAGGGTCCCCAAGCCCAGCCTCCATTCCCAACCTAGCAGGGGCAGCTTCAGGGAGGAGGTGGCCTTTGCCCTAGGTTGCAGTGGCTGTTCTTGAGGTGTCTTGGGGGCTCACCTGCCGATCAGATCTACTGAGGGCAGTGAGCAGGCTGAGCCTGGGGCCACAGGGAACCCTGAGTGTGCCACTAGGGAAGTACGGGAGGATCCAGGTGTGTGGTGCAGAGGGAATGGGTAAAAGAGAGGCCAAGGCCAAAGGGAAGTGTGCAGGCTGAGAAAGGGTGGGGGGAGCAGGGATGCTTGGAGGCAAGGCTGCATGCTCCCCCCCTCTGTTTTTTTAAATAGCTTTATTCACTTATAATTCACATACCACACAATTTGCCCATTTAAAGTGTACAATTCAATGGTTTTTAGTATATTCACAGATACGTACAAGCATCACTACAGTCAACTTTCAGTTTCATCACTTCTAAAAGAAACCCAACAAAAACAATAGCAGCAAAAATAGATAAATTGAACTTCATTGTAATCTTAAAATATTTGTGTATCTAGGGACACTCTCAAGAGTCAAAAAACCAACACAATGGAAGGAAATATTTACAAATCCTATCCCTGATAAGAATCTAGTAACCAGCATATATAAAGAACTCTTAAAACTCAACAATAAAAACACAAACAACCCAACTCGAAACTGGGCAAGGGGTTTCAATAGACATTTCTCCAAAGAAAACCTAAACTGACCACTAAACACTTGAACAAATGCTCAACAGCTTTAGTCCTTGGGGAAATGGAGATCAAATACACCATGAGATACAACCTTACACACACCAGGATGACCATAATAATAACAATAAAACCAGAAAATAACAAGTATTGGGAAGGATGAGGAGAAGTTAGAATCCTTCTACATAGCTGGTGGGAGCATCAAATTGTGTAGTCATTTGGGAAAACAATTTGAACATAGAGTTATAATATGACCCATCATGGTACACCTAGGTAGACATGATGATTAATTTTGGTGTCAACCTGACTGGATTGAGGGATGCCTAGAAAACTGGTGCCAAGAAGTGGGTCCTTGCTGTGATTGTACCTGACAGTGTGGAAGAATATTCAGAATGGGTTTGTGGCAGGACTTTGGAAAGTTTGAAGGAGCAGGCTGGAAAAAGTTCAGAATGCTATAAGCAGAGCTTCATGGCGATTCTCCTGGGAGCTCAGAGGACCAGCATGCTGAGAGTAATGCAGACAGTAAAGACTGTGCTCACGAGTTTCAGATGGCAACAAGGGCTCCATTGGAAATGGCACAGGGGGCCATCCTTTTTTACATTATGGCACAGATTTTGGCTGCTTTTTGTGTATGTCCTGAGAATATGTGGGAGGCTGAGTTTCAAGGTGAAAAACTAGTTTACCTGGAGGAGGAAATTTCGAGGCAGCACAGCATTCAGGCTATGGCATGGGTGTTTATTCCTGCCTGCTTTTAGCCAAATTTACTGTGAGAATCAGGAGCAAAGAGGAATAGAGTGCAGTTTGGCCAGAAAAGAAGTGCTTGTAAAGTTCTGTCCAAAGAGGGTACTGTTGTGGTTGCTAGTGTCACTAAAAGGAAGCCAAGTGGATAACAGGAAAGCTGCCTGGAGGGAATCTCAGAAATGGAGAATCGTAAATTGGTTTCAAAGAATTTCCAGGATAGAGTCTGGGAGAAGAAAGCCCCAGGGTGCCATGCTCACCCCAAAGTGACTAGGGATTCATTTCCCTGGGATTTGTTTTCCCGTGTTTAACCAGAAAGGCACTCAGAGGCAGCTACAGTCATGGTTCAAGGGGGCCCAGGAACAGCTTGCACTGGTGGCAGACCTTGATGTCATTCAGGTGAAGCTGGTTTTGCAGGCAGGCAGGAAGCAGGAGTTATGGGGACATGGAGGCTTCTACCAAGATTTTAGAGGAAAGGCTGGGAGGCCAGGCAGTGGGCAGCCCTGCTGGCATACCTGCAAACAGGCACTGCCAGAGCAATGCATGGAGCCTTGAGGGTGAAGCTCATGCTGCAGTGGAGACCCCAGGAAGTTAGAGGATGCCAGGAAGGAGGAATGTCTGCTCGGAGGAAACCGCCAACAGTGTTTGCCAGCCCGAGAGTGGCCTTGTGGGCTGCAGCCAGTCAAGTTAGAGGGGTGGGGTTGGCCAAGCCCTTGGGAGCCACATACCAACATGGTGTACCTCAGATGCCAGACCTGGAGGTTTAGGATTTAATGTTTGCCTCCTAGGTTTTGGTCTTGCTTTGGTCTGGTCCCTCTGTATTATTTTCCTCATCTTGGAATGAGAATGCTTATCCTCTGTCACTGTATCTTGGGAGAATGTAACTTTCTTTTTAAAAAGTTACAGGGGCTCTTGGCTAAGATTTTGCTCTGAGTCTCAGAGGAGACTTTGGACTTGGACTTTTAAGCAAAGTGGGACGAGTTAAGACTCTGGATACTCTTGGAGAAGAGATGAATGCATTTTGTATTGTGAGATGGACATGAACAACTGGGGGCTAGGGACAGAATGTCCCCCAAAGTTAAAGACTTGGTGCCCTTCTTGGCACTCTTGGGAGGTGGTGGAAACTTAAAGAAGTGGGGTCTAGTGGGCAGGTTTTAAGTCCTTGGGGACATGCCCTTGAAGGGGATTGTGGGACTGTGGTCTCTTCTTTCTCCTTCTCATCCCAGCCACGAAATAAGTGACTTTTTGCTCCAGCACACACACCTGTCATGATGTACTGTCTTGCCACAGACCCAAAGGCAATGAAGCCAAGTGACCATGAACCAAAACCTCCAAACTGGTGAGACAAAACAAACCTTTTCTCTTTATAAGCTGATATATCTTAGGTTTTTGTTATAGGAATGGAAAGCTGACTGAAATAGGATATATCCAAAAGAGTTGAAAATGTGTATTCAAACACAAACTTGTACATGAATGTTCATAGCATCATTGTTCACAATTGCCAAAATGTGGAAAAAATCCTAGTGTCTGTCAACAGATGAATGGGTAAACAAAATTGATCTTATACAAACAATGGAATATTATTCAACCATCAAAAAGAAATGCAATTATGATACATGGATGAACCTTGAGGACAGTATTTTCAGTGAAAGAAGTCAGACACAAAAGGCCACAAAGTGCATGATTTCCTTTTTTTCTTTGTGATACTAGGGATTGAACCCAGGGGTGCTCTACCACTGAGGCACATGCACAGCCCTTTTTATTTTCTATTTTGAGACAGGGTCTCATCATGTTGCCCAGGTTGCCCTCAAACTTGCCATCCTCCTGCCTTAGCCTCCTGAGTAGCTGGGATTATAGGTGTGCACCACTGCACCCAGCTGCAGGATTCCATTTACATGAAATGTCCAAAATAGGCAGAGACAGAAATCAGATCAGTGGTTGCCTGGATGGGCGAGGAGATGGACAGTAACTGCTTAGTGGGTCTTGGGCTTCTTTTTGGGGTGATGGAAGTGTTTTAGAACTTGAGCAGTAATGGTTGTACGACATTGTGAATATACTTAATGCCACTGAACTGTACACTTTAAAGTGGTTCAAATGGTCAGTTTTATATTAGGTCAATTTTTTCACAAAAATAAAACAAGAAATCTCGTATATACCCTTAAACTAGCCCCCAGCCACCCAACCCCTGGCTGCTTCCTGTTGCCCACTCACTTTTTGAGCAGGATTTCCGAGGCCCCTTTGCTGAAGAGGCGGAAGCCGCCGTCAGGCATGCGGATGACCGTGCTCATGGACTTGCGGACTGAGTTGAAGGTGTACACTTTGTAAAGCTTATCTTCCGGAATCTGCTCCCGCACGGGCTGGAAGTCCCGCTTCAGGTCCAGGACAAAGCCCAGCAGAGCGCACTCCGTCTTATTGCCCACTTGGCGTGGGAGAGCGCCTTCCTTCTCTGGAGGCTGCAGGGCGAGGAGAGCCAAGATGGCACCGAGGCCAAGAGCACCCTCCATGCTGCCCCCGGGGCCTGGCTCCTGCCCAGTCGTGGCTACCGTGTTGTTAGGGTGTGGTGTCAGGGGGCAGAGGACTGCTCCCCTGTGTGGACTAGGTGACCCCGTGCAGGCGGCTTCTCCTCATCCACCAAACTTAGAAGCTGCAGGCCCCACCCAGTAGCTGGAGCACCCTGTCATGCCAGGGACTGGGAGGGGGGTGCCCGGTACCCTAAAGACTCTGCTCAAAAACAAAAAATGTTTGTCGTGATGCTGGGGATGGAAGCCAGGGCCTCATGCATTCTAGGCCAGCGCTCTACCATGGAGGGGCCTCTCAGAAGTTCTTAAGGGGGTCTAGTCAGCTTTCAGGACAGCTCATGCCACACCCCAGCCCAGCCCCCTTCCCTTGTCCCACAGCAGCTCTGTCAGCCTGCCCTCCTGCTCCAGCTCACTAGTATTTTGGTGGTGTAGGCACTGTTGATGGAGATGGCATGGACCAGGAGGTCAAGGATCTTGGGGGTCAGGGCGCTGGGGGCTGGAATCTCTTTGTAGTGGGTGTCTCCTAGGTAGGACTGGACCACAGTCATCCGGTTGGTGGTGAGCGTGCCCGTCTTGTCTGAGCAGATGGCTGTGGCATTGCCCATGGTCTCACAGGCATCCAGGTGGCGTACCAGGTTGTTGTCCTTCATCATTTTCTGTAAAGGGCATAGATGGGGCGGGGGCACTGGTGTTGTTCACTCATCAGGTTAAAGGGAATGAGAGATGGTCAACACACTAGCAGCCCACTGGGACCCTGGTCAGCACTGGGCTGGGTGGTGGCTGACCCAAGGCAGCAGGCCTGTAAGACGGAAGGATGCTCATCAAACAGGGAGCAGTTGCTCTCCTCAGAGCCCCCTCTCAGGTTCTCTGCTGGCCCTGTCATTCCCTGATGCTGTCCTGGCTCTCCCACGCTCTTCCCACAGTCTCCTGACGTCCCAGAGCCTCCCGGTTTCCGTCTCTGCCAACAGCACCAGTGTCCTCACTTCCTGACCCTTCTGACCTCCCTATTCCTGTGTCCCACAGATGCCAACCCTCAGGTCTGCTTCACTACCCACTTGCTCTCTGGCTTATCTCATTGTGCCCAGGGATTCAGGTGGGAAAAGCTACTGAATACGGCAAGTCCCTCTGTGTCAACAGATCTTCAAAGATGCCCCTCAGTCCCCACTCAATGCCTTCCCTCCTCCTGGAGGCCTCCCAACCTCCCCGAGTCCTCGGTGCAGCCCAGGTGCTTACTGACAGCCCACAATTGTAAGCACTGTTATTACCTTGACAGAGTAAGCCAAGGAGATGGTGACAGCAAGAGGCAGGCCCTCAGGGACAGCCACAACCAATACAGTGACACCGATGATGAAGAACTTCACGAAGTACTGCACATAGACGGGCGTGCATTCTGCCAGCCACACCCGGCCATCCACAACGAAGGTCTCAATCACAAAGTAGAGGACCAAGATGATGACAGTGATGGCGGACATCACCAGCCCTGCCCAGTCATGATGGAGGCCACAGAGGGGTGGGCAGGAAGAGGGCCACCACAGGTGATGAGGAGAAAGGAAGAGGGAAGAAGAGGTAAGGGGCACTGTTGCTGTGGCCAGCTTGAGACAGATTTGGTTCATGTTTTGGGATAAACAGCTGGGGGGGGGGGCTCGGACCTGGGGCTGGGGGGGCAAAGCAGGACCTGTTTGCATGGGAGCTTGGGATGGTCTTTGCTCAAGTCCCCTAGGACATGTGGGATGGAGCAGAGAGCCTATGTCCAATGGCATGAGAGGCATGGCTGGGGGGACCCTCAGAACTTAGAGTTCCAGTCAGCGGGCCTTCAATGCTGCTGGCTGCCTTTTGACCATGCTGTGGGCAGAGCATGCTGGGTAACAGGTCAGCACGTGACTTTGGCCTTAGGGAAGGGTTTGGAATCCATGCTTACTGGGGAGGGTTGGGCCAGACCCTAGCTGGTCCCTGGCTGCCTGGCCCACACCACCTGCAATATCCCTTCATCCTGGCTCTACATGGCATGATTCCATCTCCACGATCCCAGTGTCCCTTATGCCCAGTTGGTGGCCCTGCCTGGGCACCTCTGGCTGTCCCTACCTGCTTTCCCAATCTGCACAGCCAGTTTCGTAAGCTTTCCCTGTAGGACCGACTTCTCCTTCTTGGGCACATTGGCTTTCTTCTTCTCTCGCTCTTCCATCTCCCCACCCTCTGCACTCTTCAGGGGCTGCATTTCCATGGCAACTGCCCCATCCTGCTTCTTAGCTGCACACAGAAGAATAACATCGCTTCAATTAGGGCACAGCTAGGGTGAAGAGTTCCAAGGGGCTATCACAGGGGAAGACATGCCATACCAAACAAGATGAAATGGAATTCACTGGGCGTTCTCTTATACAATTCCAAGCTTAATATGGGAAAGGGAGTCTATTGACCTGCCCCATCTTGCTGCCTAAGCTCAGGCCCTCCTGAGGTGGCTGGGCAGCTCCAGCACTGTCCTAGGCGGGAGAGAGAAATAGTTCTCTCATGGGAAGGGAGGACAGACACAAGAACAAGGTACTTGGGCACACAGACAGGTGGTCAGTCCTGAATACCCCAAATTTCAATACCTGAGGAGAGGTCTGTGGTCCAAGGAATGTTCCAGAACCTGAAGTTGACTCATCTGCCCACTGGTGCACAAGCCACTTCCCTGCTCCCCTTGGAGGCTTAGGGTCCCTACTCAGGCTGTCTACTCCCACTGCTATGCTCCCTGGGTTGCTGTAGGCAAGCTTTTCTGACCCTCCAACTGACTCTCTGCCTGCCAGCTGGAGCAAATTGCTCTTCCACTCCCCGCTCCCTCCTCATCCTTGTTGCCTTTGGTGTGGTGGTAAGTCTCCCGCTTGTCATCTCCCTCTGCCAAGCTCAGCCTCACACACTCCCCGAGCTCCAGGGTCTCCAGCTGCACTACTCAAAGTGATCACATCTACTCTACTTGCTCTTGCCACTCTTTCTCAGAGAGGGGCAACCTGACCCAGCAACTGGGAGGTCCCCTGCTTGTCTTTATCTGCCATTACTCTGATCTCCCCTGCAATGGGGCTTTGGCGCAACAGCCATTACCTCTGCATCCCCTCTCCCAGCGCAAGACCACTCACCATAGCTCCTTCCTCCCAGCAGCCTCAGGGATAAGCCAAGTCCTGCCCAGCTGGGCCACTTCTATCCTTGTGCCCCAGCTACTGTCACCCCTCATAGCCCATCCCCAAATGCCCTCCCAACTTCAGTTATCCTTTGAGCTCTAGTTGGCTTATCTGACCTGGTCTCAGTCCCTGGGGCCCTGCATGCACACACACCACGCTGTGCTTGAGAACTGTCCACCTCTTGCACCATGACTTCCTGAGGACCCTGCTTTACCCGCTGTCACACTCCTAGCACCCAGAACTGACTGCTGATTTGACCTGCCGTCACTTCTCCTTGGGCTGCCACCTGCTATGCAGCCACTTCTTCCCATGTCTCAGCCAGGCATGTGCCCAACCATAGAGTGCCAGAGGCCATAGGGACTCAGGCTTAGAAGAGAGCTGGGCCCTGCCCCTGGCTCACAGACTCAGTCAGAAGGGAGCTGACCTTGGAAACCCACAGGGCCCAGAGCTTTGGGAACATCAACTTCTCTATGCCTCTGGTTCCTTCTCTGGCCAAAGAGGACCCAGTGTGCCCATCACAGATGATCTTTGTGCACAGACCCCAGGTGCATAATGGCCAATGACCCAGGTGTCTGCTAGCCAACATCTAGGTGGCTGGTCTGGTCTTCCAGAATTGTCTGTGGATACCCAGGGGGTGGTCCTCCATTCTCAGGCCGGGGCAGAACCATGGAGCTCACTTACCTGGTCTCTTGGTGTTGATCCTGCTCTGGTGGTGGGTGGCCCCTCCCCTACGCCCCCCTCCCCAGTCCCCTCCCCCAGGCTCCTCAGCTGCCCTGAGCAGCGCTGCACACACATTACCTCTGGTCTGGCTACTGTCCATCGCCCCATCCTGCTGCTTGCCTACAATGGAAGAGGAATGACAGACACGGAGACTTGAGAACATCTATATGGCCAAGACAAACATACATGCACAGGACAGCAGGCAGAGCTGGGCTCAGACAGTGCAGCATGGGACCACGCGGGATAGGAAGGGAAGGATGCACCTGGTTGCTGGCGGCCCTGATACTGCTCAGAGGGACCAACTTGATATCTTGTGCTTTCCAGGCTCACTCTGCCACCATCTCCCAGCATGTGGTTAACACACAAAACCCAGAGCCAGGGCCTCCCATTGGGCCTTAAGACCAGACATACGGTGAAGCCCTAAAGGCAGACCTGGATGGGCCCTGAGTCACATGGGAGAGCAGTGGGAGGCTTCCGAAAGGACTGCTGTCCTGAGCAGGGCCCTCCCACAGTGCTGACCACACCTGAGGGCTGTGCGAGGTGGGTGGCAGTTAGAAGGGCTGTCCTGGAGGCCATGCTTATAGCGGCTCCAATCCAGAGGTGAGCTGACCAGGGCAGGAGGGGCTTGTGGGATGATCTATCAGTCACCACACAACAGCTCATGTCAATGGGGATCCAGGAACACAGACAAGGTGCCAGGTAGTTCCCAGGCAGGGGCATTGGGATCTGGGGTCCCCAAGAACCATGGAGAGATTCCCCTCCTATCCAGACATGGGGCATAGATTAGGGCCTCTGCCCAGGGCCCCTGTGGGGGCTGGGGACAGTTTGGAAGTGAAGGGGACCTCTGAGGTGGAAGGGGAGAGACACCCATAGACACAGGATAACAGTAAGATGATAACAGCATGACAGGTAGGGGGCACCACTGGAAGCCCTGGGATTGTGAGGGCCCAAAGGAAGGATGGACTATAGACCTAGCCTTAGGCCTCTAGAGCAGGAGGGAGGCGTGTGGGCTCAGCACTGCCACAGGAGGTGGACTGGAGTGGAGGCACCGTGGGGGAGGGAGGGAGGAACCTCAAGGGGAAGGTACGTAGGAGTTAGAGTCAAAGGCAAGGGCAGGGCAGCAGGTGGACAGGGGCACTGTATGCCCAACAGGCTGGGCTGAGTCATGGGGAGTCAGTGAGGCAAGGAGTGGGGAGACTCGGCACCTCAGAGCACCCCTCCCCAAAGAAGCTCTGGCCCCTAAGTTGCACAGCCTATGGGTGCTGAGGGGAGTTGGAAGAAGGGTCCTGAGAGGGACTGGAGGAAGGGCTTAGGACCCAGCTGTGAAGAACACCAATATTTAAGGGAGAGAGCAGGAAGTCAGGATTCTGCAAAGGAACCACAGGGGACACTAGGACAGTGTAGGCTCCAGCAGCTCAAGGGAGAGAACCTTAGCAGGGGGAAGGTATCCCTGGAGGTCCTGTGTGGAAGGGATTCCCTGCTAAACAGCTGGAACCAGGGGCCACCAGGCAGAGTCAATTGTTCTTCCCTGTAGAAAGGTCTAGGGACTCCAGTCCTGGCCAGCCCAGCCCAGATGAGGCCCGGCTCACCTATGTGCCTATGCACCCTTAGGACACTTGCTAAGGAAGGACACTGAACTGCGCCCTGCAGGGAAAGGGACCTCAATGCAGCAAATGTGAGGTGGTGGAGGGAGGACCTGGCCTGGCAGCAGCAGGGAGGTAACCACATGGAACACACAGGCCCAGGTGGCCAAAAGATGGTCCATGGAAGCTTCCAGGCCACTGCAGCTCACCCTGCTCCTCTGTCACTACCTCTATGAGCAGAGAGCTTCAAGAGGTGACCCATGACTGGGCTGCTAGAGCACTCTTCCTTTATGTTGACCTGTCTCACCTGCTTTCTTGGCTCCAGCAGCCTAAGACTAACTGTCCCTTCCCCAGATCATTGGCCCAGAGCCCTGCTGGAGGCTTCCTGCAGGAAGCAGAGTTCTCCCCACGTGTGCAGGTCCTTTACAGTTGTAGAGGGGAAGCACACATCCAGAAATCTCCACTCCCCACTTGGTTTGGGCTGCAGGAGAGGCCTGAGGGCAAACGCAGGCCAGGACCAAGGGAGTGGTAAGCAGATGTGCGTCAGAGTGACACAAGGGAATGGCCTGATCCACAGTGCCAAGACCCAGGGGGTCAGGGAGTATAGAGGACAGCTCCATAGCTTGTAAGCCCCTAAAATGAGAACCAAAGGGGACACTGGCCATGCTTGCAGGGCAGCGGGCTAGCTCTGTATCCGGGAGGACAGGGCCACTATGGAGCTGGGCTCTCTAAAGTCATCTGTCCTTTGACACTGCTGTCCCTAGGGTGAATGCCCATCGCCCACTGGTGAGCCAATTCTGCCGTCCTCCCATCCCAGCATCCTTTTACAAATCCTATCCTTTCTGCTCTCTCTTCCTTGATGTGCTCAAGAGCACTCCACCTCTGGGTTTGTGACCCCCATTTCCCTGGCCGTCATGTTGACCCAGGATTCTCGGCACTTTACTGAGCATTTGCCGTCCAGACTGTGGGGGTTGCACACCCTGAAGCCAATGAGTCTAACCCCTGTCCCTCTGACCTCATTCCTGTCCAGGCGCAGCATCCCGAAGCCTTCAGGAAGCAGCCATTCCTGGGAAGCCGCCCTTACACAGATTTGGAGGGGCCCCCAGCCTGCTGGCTCTTGGGAACAAAACCCCAGAAGAAGGATTGCCAAGAGAAAGCAGAAGAGAGGACATGGCCTCTCATCCTCTGAGGGCTGGCTCTCCTGGAAGCCTGGGACTGGCAGACAAAGAAGAAAGAGCAGTGCCCTGCTGTCCCAGTCACAACTAGAAACTGGAAGTCAGTGTTGCCTTACCTTTCTTATCTTTCTTCTCCTCCTCCTCTCCACCAGCTCCAAGCAAGGTAAAGATAATGCCTGTCTGGGAGTTCACACCAACGGCTGTTACCACCATTCTTCCAGAACCTTCCATGACATGAGTGCCTGGTACAGCAACACAGAGAGACTGAGACAGAGATTTGCACCACCTGGCAGGAGACATGTTCAATGCCCACAGAACAGTTCCCAGGGAATCCCAGAGGCAGGAACTCAGCATTCAGAAGCTACTACAGCCATATTGACCCAAATCCTAGCCAGGCTCAGAGGAAACCCAGAGGCACAGAGGAGCAGGTATTTGGAAGAAGCACAGGTGAGCCATTCATAGGCTCCACCAGAGGCCTCTGGCCTTTCTGTCCAGTTTCACACTGTGTTTCCCCTTGGGATAAATGCTAGGCTAAGTCAGAACCTTCTGGAAAGGGAACACTTATCTCCATTGGATCTTCTTGAAGGTATAGATTTGGGAGAAGTGCTGCTTTGCCCCCCCATAAAGTTCCCTCCCCATTCAGGACCACCAAGGGCCCTTTGCAGCCCTGTGGCTGTAGGTACCACCACCAGTTCTCCAGTGGCCCATGCCGGCTTTGTGGTGGGTACAGTCCTCTATTCCCTAACTGGAAGGGCTATTAGGGAAATTGTTCCTTGAGGTGAGTTTGGCAAGTGGCTTGGATGGGGATGTTGGGCCAAATGGCTTCCAATCTGACTGCACTGGGCTGGTTGGGAAGGTGGCCCTTACCTGAGAGCAGCATGGGGTCTTTGTCAGCTGACTTGCGCACGTGATCCGACTCGCCCGTCAGGGAACTCTCATCGATTTTGAGGTCGTTGCCCTGGATGAGTACGCCATCGGCAGGCAGCAGGTCTCCTACAGGTCAGCCCGGAGCCAGAACCAGAGGCTGTGGGTTCACAGAACTCCCCCCACCTCCTCCCAACTCTCCCAGGGAAGGTCCCTCTAGACCTGATGAGCCAGGTGCTCAAGGGAGTCAAAGGCCTCTTCCTTCACTCTCCCTCAAGTGGGGGAGGGAACCACCCACACCTAACCACGTTGTCCAGCTTGCAGGGGACAGGGTCAACATTTCCATCCTGCAGTAGTGGGGAGACACCTCCATAGAGGCTGTGGAGACAGTCTGCTTTCCGGGGTGTGACTGCATCTCAAGTAATCCCTTCCCACCTGCCTCATGCTCCCTGCGGGTGAAGGGACCTGTGCACCGACGGACAGCCTGCACGGGGGGTCTCCTCTGGCCCATGCTTCTCGGAAATGGGAGTCAGGTTTCCTTTACAGGGTGGGTGAAGATCAGCACACTCACCATACTTGACCTGAGCAATGTCCCCCACCACCAGTGCAGCCACAGGGACCTGCAGGAGCTGCCCGTTCCGGATGACTGTAAACTTCTGCTCCTGCTCGATGCGACTCTGCAGACCTCGAAACTGCTTCTCCTTGCTCCAGTCATTGAAGGCCGTGACAAGCACCACACAGATGACAGACAGCAGGATGGCGGCCCCTTCGATCCAGCCAGCCTCAGCCTCCCCCTCGTCTTCTGCTCCACCGGACACATTTCCGCAGGCTTTGCCCAAGGAGAGAAGGGAAGAGAAAGAAAAGTTATGGAGCTGAGCCCAGGGTGGGACATCCTAGGATTCTCCCTCCACTCCTTCCAGTCCAGAGCTCTGCCCCTCACCTTCACTCTCCTCTCCAGGAGGTGCGTAGAAGGAGAGGCCCAGGGAGACGATGGCAGCCACCTCTAGGATGATGAGGGTCACATCCTGCAGGGCCTCCCACACCAGCTGCAGAAAGGTCTTGGGCTGCTTGGGAGGGATAAAGTTCTGCCCGTAGATCTGTCTGCGCTTCTCCAAATCATTGGTGCTGTCCGCCAGGCCTGCACAGTGTCCCAGGAGGGCATAGAAGCACAGAGGGAAAGGATGGGACAGGCTAGCTTGAGTCCTGGGCACCCCCAAGAGGCCCTGCCTGGCCTGCTGATTTGGGGGAACTGTGGCTGGGCTGCCTCTTCTCTAGACTCGGGTTGGAGAAGGCAGGAGCTCTGCAGACCTTTGGGGCCAAGCATGTGGGAGTGCTTGAGAGAGCCCAGTGGAAGGAAGGGATGCTGGGTCAGGTAGAGGGGCTACCAGCCTCCTCATGGTGCACACATGAGTAAAGAGCCCCTGTGCTGTTTTGTGCTCTGAGCAGGGCTTTGCAGGAAACTGATGATTAATACCCAACAAGGGAAAAACACAGAGGGGACCATCAGGGCCTGGTGTGGACTAGGGTTGCCCAGAGACAGGAAAAAAGAGAGCAGCAAGCAGCTTCCCAGGAAAAGTAAGCATCCAGGCAGCTTCAGTAGGTTTGTGGGAAGGTCACCAATCAAAGGGGTGTGGGTGACATCAGCCTGGTTTCAACTGGATGCCAAAGAAGTTACCAGAACCCTTTCTGAAGGAGAACTTTCTTCCTGTCAGGAAAGACCTCTCTAGCTCCAAACACAGATTCCCTGTCTTCTTCAAAGGAGTCTAGACACTGGGTCCCATGCAGCTTTATAAGATGGAAATGTGCATTTGGGACATGGACATTCTAAGAGCAGGAAAGCCACTGGGCCTTGACCATATCCCCACTCCCATGACTGTAAGGTCACACAGCCTAACTTGCAAAGGGAGCAGGGCATGGAGGTGACCAGGAGCACATGCACAGCCAGGGCCCAGGGATATGGGAATCTCTGGAAGAATAACTGCTGAGGAGGACAGAGTGGTCGCTGGAGACAGGGAGTGGAAACCTGCTTTCCAGAGATTCTCCGGAAAGGAACAAAGAGAGGGAGTATGACAACTAGTGGGAGGTGCAAGTTCTTGGGTTCAGACGGGGGGACTAATAGTGGCACATGAAGAGAAGAGAGAGACAAAAAACCAGGTTGGGGGACAAGGTGGTCTGGGGAGAAGCAAAGTCAGAGTCCCGGTGGTGAGGTTTAGTCATGCCTAGGGACCTGGGTCCCTGGGCTGGGGTGGGTGGGGAACTGCTATCATCTGGAAGGAGGTGCCCTGCCCATCACGGTCTGGATGAGGCAGATGACACTGGAGAGGAGAGGGGTCTGAGCCTGTGTGTCAGAGCTCTTGACTGGAGGCCAGGTCAGTATGATGGAGCCTCTCAGGTGCTGAGCTGCCAGGACACTGGACTGGTGAGAGGCTGAGCAAGGACCTGGTGCCACGGTGCCCATGAGGTATGCAAGGAGACAGCTGCCTCATTCACAACACTTCTCCCAGAGCCTGGCTCTAGTGCCCACTCTGAGCCCAAGCTGAGGGTCTAGACTGGGAGGCTGCGTGCACACACGGAGACTTGAATTATGACCAGAGCCATGGTCAGCTTTCTGAGGAGTGCCACAGTTGGTCTTGGCCTCACAATGACAGCGACCCCTCCTAGTCTAATTGTCACCCATCATCCCTAAGGACAAGAGGTGGGGATACTGGGGTTAATGAGATGATGATGGCACATTGTCTCCAGACCAGCAGGCAGAGGATGGTGAGGGGAGGGAGCCAGTACTGGCGGGGGACCTCCTTAGTCCTAGGCAACCGAGGCTCCTTAACTGATGTAGGCCCAGGGACTCCACCCATGGCTCTAGAGTCCTGCAGTCTACCTCCATACCATAGGCAAGTTCTTGTGGGCTGGGGACATGATGTGTCTTCTCAAGCCCATTTAGGATTGGCATCTAAGTCATGGGCCTCTGAGCCTGCAAAGGTAGGCAGATGAGATGAAGCAACCCACTGCCCATGGCCCTCAGGATCCTCAGTGCAGGCTAATCCAGCCCCTCCCTGTGTTCCCACAACCCCCCAGTGCTGCATCCCCCAAGTGCCCAGCCCCATACTGACACCTGGTGGACAGATGGCAGCTTGTGGCTCCTGGCCCTGAGTGGCTGGCGCTAACTTCTGTCACCTACTGCACAGACAGGAGGTGAGCAGGAGGGCCATCCGGCCCTTGGGGCCCTCACTGGGCAGTGAGCTAGGGAAGGCTCGGCCCCAGATGACTCAAGAACAAAAAGTGCTGATGGTGGGGCTTCTGCAGAGGGGCAGGGTGAGGCCCATCTGAGATGGCAGGGCCACTAAGAGTCACAGCCGCAGCCAACACAGCCTTGGCACGTCCACCCCAGTGAGGCGATGGCCACGCAGTGTCCTTCCCACTCAGAAGGGCCACAGCTGTCCATGCCTTTCTTCCCATGCCTCATGGCGCCTGGGCCCAGCTGGTGGCTCAGATTTCCGCCAGCGCCAAAGGCCTCTTTCAGAAGGTCTGCAGCTTCCCCAGTCGGGCGCCTAGGAGAAACTCCAGACCTCAGCTTCTGTGGTGGCAGGGGAGGGGGCTGAGGCCACGGATTCAGCAAGGGACCTGTCCATCACTCTGGACTGGGCCTTATCTCCTTCATCTCTAGGAACTATGAGAGATGCCGCAGGGAGGCAGCAGGACTCTGAGCCTCCCACGTACCTGGGGTTTCTGCTGCTCCTGGCCTGGAGCTTCCAGAGAGAGACCAAAGTCCCCTGTAGCCTGTAGGTCCCCAAGGCACCATGTGAGTCTGCCTTCTGCTGCCCCACTGCACATGCCTGGGCTGTCCTCAAGGACAGTGGGCCCTTGGGCCCCTTCTGTGGGAGCTCCCTTCCCCTCCCCCCGCCTTGCCCTTGGCCTTGATTTGCCCTTGATACTGCAGCAATTCTCTCCCACTACCCGAAACCAGCAGCTGCCCTCAGACTGGCCCCCTTCCTGTGGGTTTGGGGGTCCTGACAGCTGCCTCTGCTGCCACAACACTCATTGTGGGGGGTGGAGGCAGCTGAGGCCCCTCTGGTTCTGAGCACACGCCTGCCCAGCAGGCCCTAGGGCAGCCTGGGTCCAGGGCATGGGGGCAGGGGCCTGCTGGTTGGCATGGACACAGATGGGCCGCCTGCCCAGAGCAGAGGCCAGATGCCATCAGAATTGGATTAGGACCACATCGTGTCGGCTCTCAGCTAATCTGCCCCCTCCTTCCCATGACTGCCTGTGGAGACCAGACAGGGGAGGGCATGGGGCCCAAGTACCCCTAGCAAGCCTATCATTGAGGTTCTCTGACAAACACGAGCAGCTTTCTTCAGGACGGGTTCTGGAATCCTCTTGGATCTCTACAAAGACTGAGAAGGCAGTGGATTGAGGTGTTGATTGCCAGTAGTCAAAGTCCCCCTCCCCCAGTGTACTACACACCTACCTGGCCTCCCTCCCCTCCATAAAGCCCCTCCTGGGCACCACCTTGCCAGGGGGTTGGCATGGAGCCAGCTCCTCCTGCAGCTCATGCCACTGTCTCTGGGTGGGAATGAGCAGTTGAGCCTGAGTAAGCACTTCTGGCCTTCTGAGGACCTCATGCCTTCTGGAGGCTCATGGCCTGGCTGATGGGACATGGGGAGTGAGAGAAACCAGCTCCTGGCACCAGACAGCTGGAGCCTGAGTAGCTTGAGAGGAGGGGCTCATTCTCGGGCTGCTTCATTCTATAGGCCGAAGACCCAGGCCTGGCTGGTTTCCTCCACTGGGGCACAGGGACACAGGTGCTCAGAAGCCAGTCAGGAGCTGGGCCACCTGCGCACCTGCCCTTCTTCATGCCCACCCCCTCCTCAGGCACCAGGCAAGTTCCTGAGCTCTGTGGCAGAATCAGGAAGGTTCCCAGGGGCCTTGACATTTTAAATATTTAACAAGGCCTGACGGGCAGAGGGAAGAGCTGCCAGCTGAAGCCCATCTGCTTCCTTTGATCTGGGAGAGGCCAGAGCCCTTGTGGCTAAATGGCCCTCCACCCTAGCCTCCTCTGAGGCCCCAAGTCCTCAGGGGGGTGGGCAAGGAGGAGGGAAGGAAAGAGATCCTTTGGCACAGAGCCCAGCCATCTGCCCTGACAGCATGCTGCTCCAGGCTGGTGTGTGTGGCGGACAGGACAGGGTGTCCATGGGTACAGGGAGACCCATGTGGCCCAGGGAGGCCACTCCATCTTGGAATTCCTCACCTGCCCCATGGGCCTACTTCCTCCCACCTCTGCTTCTCCCTTGGACCCATGTACCATCGGCTGCAGACAGAGTGAGCTTTCTGCAACCCAGCTGGGGTGAGATCAGAGCAACGGGATCCTATTTGTGCCCTAAAGTCTGTGAATGGGGGGGGCGAGGGCAGAGCAAGGAGGCTGGACATGATGGGCCATGCCTGGACCAGAGCAGAGGAAACGGGCAGGAGGGAATGCATCAAGGGATTGATTTATAAACTAGAGTGGGCAGGGCCTGGTGATGGATGGGACACGGATGCCAGCAAGCAGGAGGAACCCAAGGTGACAGCCAGGGCCAGCAGCACTGGGTGGGCCAAGGTGCCGCCACTGAGACAGGCAGCTGATGAAATCAATCAGTGCTGGCTGGGGAGCAGGCCTGGCATTGGGCTGGGCTAGCCCTGGCAACCCTGCCAGGCCAGTGCCAGCTGGGCCAGGAAGTGCTCCAGTTCCTGGAGTATGGGCTGTGCTTGGTTCCCGGGTGGTCCCTGCCTCACGGCAGACCCCAGCAGGGCTGAGGCAGGCTGTTACAGGGAAAGGCAAAGCTTTGCCTCCACAGGGGGAGGTGGGGATTCAAGATGGCAGTCAGACCTCTATCCCAGATTCTTCTAAAGGATGCTCAGTGGTCTTCCTAGAGGTTCACTGGGGCACTGCCTGTCTGGGACAGACTGTGACCACTGTTGCTTCCAATCAGCACTATGGGCCTACTGTGCCCCAGCTGTGGCCACACCTTCCCACTAGACTCAAATGGCCCTGGACCATCCTCAGGCCACTCCTCTCTTCCCAGGGCAAACCGCCTTGCAACCTCAGTCCCAGGGGACTTGACCCCACGCCCCTTCCACCTCTTCTGGGCTCCCTTAACTGAACACAGATATGAGCATACGGGGAACCCTCAAAAATGCACATGGGGCTGTGTCTTCCGCCTCTATTGCCTGGGAACCACCTGGCCCTGCCTCATTCTTTGGAAGGGACTCTGGGGTTCAGTTTGGGGTCCTCTGCCTGTGTGAACACCTCGCACTGTTCTCATCCCCCTCTTCCACCTCTCCCACTGTACAGGGTGGAGAAGAACTGATCATGGAGGTGTAGATGAGGGAGGGGGTCAGGCCACACACACAGAACTCAGGTTACCCCGAGGACAACAACTTCCTTCTGCACAGTGTCTCCTGCTCAAAAGGAGGGCACAGTCAGGGGTCCTGGTCTTGGTTCCCTCAAGCAAGGGTCACCTGGGCCTCCCCTCCACAGAGCCCCTTTAGGAAGCTGCTGCTGGGGTACTATCGATCCCTTGACCACGTCCTCTGGAGTAAGTAGGCCCTGTGTCCCCAGTCACTCCTGTGCCCCACCCAGCCAGAGGGACTTACCCTCTGTGGGTGAGGTTTTCAGCCTCCTGCAAAGCCCACTGACATCCCCGTAGGCTTCCTGGATCTTCTGCAGCGCCTCAGCCCCTCGGAGCTCCATGAGGGTGCGCAACTCAGCCAGTGTGCACCCAAAGCCGCCCGCATGGGGGGCCTCCCGCTGCTGCTGGGGCTTGGGGTGGAACTCGATGGAACTGTTGGCCATGTCGCCCATCCTGTCTGTTAGGCCTTCTCACAGATGTAGCCTCAGCCCAGCCACAGATGGGAATAGGTGGCCACCTGCAGTCCCCGTGCCCCGGCAAGGTGCAGTGGTGGTGGTAAGGTGGTTTAGTGTGGACACCTGGGGAGGAGGTGAGAAGAAGCCAAGGGGTGAGACAGAACTAAGGTCCAGTCTTCCAGAACATACTCTGAAATCTTCCCTCAGTGTAAGCCAGGCTGGGCCAGGGACCCTCATAGCCTGCCAGGCCCCACCCACCAGGCCGCCCCCAGTCCTGCCCACTGTGAGCACCCAGAGCTGGGAGGGCTTGCCCAGGTAGGGATGGAAGAAGTGTCCATGTCTCCTGCCAAGGACCTTCCTGCCAACAGTGCCAGCCAGCCGGGGCACAAAGGCTGTCATTGTCCCCAAATCCATTTGGAAACCTATCTGAGGCATTGGGATTGACAGTGGCCAGTCCTGCCTGGTATGGGTGAATTATCCATTCCCCATGGTCAGCTCCTTGCCTGTCCCCCCATCTCACTCCCTGCTCTTGCCTGATTAAGACTCGCCCGGTGCAGCTGGCATGCTATAAATCCTGGTGGTCTTCTGGTGCAGCCACAGTGACTCAGTTTCAGGCCTGGGGTTGTGCGGGGCTCCTGGGAGTAGGCCCAGTCATGGACGGGGACAGCTGGGCTTGAGGTCAAGGCTTAGTGCACAGGGTATTTCTGTAGCCCTGAGGGTACCTGGGGGCCAGGAGGGATGAAAGGAGGAGGCCCAGAGAGAGGGAGACAGAGAGGGGAGAGGAGGGGGATGGAGAGAGAGGGAAGGAGGAGGAAGAAGGGAGAGAGAAAGGAAAGGGATAAAGGAAGTAGAAGGGGCGGTGCCCAGGAAAAGGCACATGGGAGAAAGCCCAAAGCAGCCACAGGTCACTGGTGACTGCCAACACCCTACCCACAGCACAGAGCCATCCACGCCCCTCCACATGCTTCCCTCTTGAGGACAAAGTAAGGAGCAGGCAGGCCACTGCCAGGCTGCAACATGTGGTCGTCCTCCCTCTACACACCAGTGCCCCTTCCCTCAGCCAAGGAACTGCTGGTGGGAACACTGGACCCGCCCCCTTCCTGGCTCGGTCACAGCCCTCCCTGGCTTCACTTTCCCCACATCTCCTTCCTGCCTGCATATAACAGGGTGCATCCCCCAAGGTCATGTGCTAAGCAGCCCACATCCTCCTGGAACTCAACTAGTCCAGCACACATAGTCTTGGCCTTGCCATCATCTGAGACCTCCAGTGACAAGGTTCGGTTGGGCCAGTTCTCACCTTTGGGGAAGCTCCAGTTTTCTGATCTAGAACCACCTAGGATGAACAGAACCCTAAAAAAGGCAAAAAGGACCCTGGGAAGGCAAAGGGGTGGGGCAGGTCCATGCCTTTGCTCTCAGGACAGCTCCTGCCTCTTCAAGCCCAGCAGGCTCCATCCTACGAACCTACCAACCCCTATCTGATGTACCACAGCCCTCAGGAGAGGAGACCAGAGTCTCTGGGAAACCATGGGCTATTCCAACACATGCCCCCAGCCCACACAAGAGAGATCCACAAGGAGCCACAGGTCAGGGGGTCTGGGGACATACATAGGAGGTGCTTCAGAAAATGTCCATCCCAAGTGGTCCCTGACGGAAAGGTCTGGACACCTGGTGTTAACTTTCTAGACACTTGCCACGTGGAGAAGCCTTCACTTCCTGGCGATGTGGGAACATGACGGACACATGACTGCACCATCTTCTCCACTCCCACACACTGCTCTCTCACCCATTCCTCCAGCTGATCATCTGACGATAGTTACTGAGCATCTATACGTGCCTGTACATGTGGTGGGGACAGAGGGTCTGCAAGACTAAATTAACCCCTTCTCTATCTGGTAGACACATAAGAAGCTGGGTGACAGAGATCAGGTCAGGCTCAAGAGCCAAGATCCGTGGAGTTTCAAGAAGGCACATGTGGGAGAAAAAACTGAAAGGAGGCAAAAGAGAGGAGAGGTGGAGGGGCGAGGGGAGGAGCTGAGGCCCTTCTGCTTGACTGAGCAGCAGAGGTGAGCCCTGAGCTCAGGAATGCCTGCGGCAAGCAATGTGAGGACAGGAAGCCAGGTGGGGCGGGCAGGCTCCTTCCGGGGGTGCCCCGTGAGCACCCCCCAGCCACGTAGGAGGTAGTGGCACTAATCACTCTCCTTTCGTCAGTGCAGGAATCTGAGGCTCGACCAAGGGAAATGGCAGTGCCAGCGGAAGCAGGGTCTACTGCCTCCAACAGCTCAAGGCAGCAATGGCTGCTTTGGCTGACACCTGCACTCCTTGTCTTCAGATTGCTTCCACCATAGCCCTGCCCTGGGACCTTTGCTCAGGACAATGCCTCGGCCTACCAGGTGCGCCTTCTCCTCTCCTTTCTCGGAGCTGAGCTCTGGCTGCCCCATGCAACCCCAGCATATAGCAACTGCGAGGTCTGACCACTGCCACCTCCAGCCTGCTGGCTGCTAGACTGAGGAATAGACAGGTCTGGCTTGTACACAGAGGCACTGGCTTAGGCCAGTACAAAACCCCTAGGCCCCAGGCAGGAAGGGCTGCTGGCAGAGACCCAATCAGTGGGGCCCAGGTGTGTTGGGACTCCAGTCGATGTCCCCAACTGAGCTCTTTCTAAAAGGAAAGATGGAGGATTTTGTTCCTTTGGAGCCCATTCATTTTTTCAGCCTCTTCACATACCTGGAGGAGTAGAGGGGGTTGTAGGGTGCCTGTGGGATCATAGGGAGGGGACAGAGTGAACAGCCAATGGGCCTGATAGAAATTCCTGTTCTTCAGAGCAAACACCTGCAGGCCATATGCGCGGGGGCCTTACTCAGTCTGTAGTTCTCCTTCCTCTGACAAGGCCAGGTCTGTCCTTCCACTCCTACTCCCTGCCCCTGATGCCCAGTATGGCCATGCTCTCAATTAAGCAGCAGTAGTAGCCTAGTCAGAGCCACACCAGGTCTTTGAGCAGCTCCCGACTGCTGTACTGTCATCACTGTGGCTGACTGGACCTGTGGTGACTCACGGTAAGAACACTGGGCAGAGAGGCAAGACCTTCTGATGAGGTCAAGATGTGTCCCCTCCCTGCAGCCAGAGAGATTCTGCCCTATCAGGCAACTGGTCACCATGCTGCTCTGAGTCACCAGCTCCTCCAGTTCAGGTACCATCACTCTAGAACAAACTTCGTTGGTCCTGCCGTGCTCCCTGTTTTGATTCCCCAGCTCCATCAAGCAAAGGACCTAGTTCCTTTAAAGCACCTTCTGGACCCCCTCCTGTCCCCACCCCTTGGCTGTTCACTGTGCCCCACACTGGCCTACCTATGGCACTACTCACTTTCCCACAGTCACATAGCTGAGACCTGAGTGCACACCCTTCTCTCCCATCTCCACCTGCTGACCTCCAACAAATTTTTTTAGTCACAATTCCAGTGGAACGTTCTCCAAAAATCTCTTCCAGTTAATACTCCAGTCAAAGTTGACTGCTGCGGGGTTTAGAATCCCACAGCCCATTCCTGTTTTGCTCTGCTCGGCACTGCAATAGTTGGTGACTGTGTCTCTCCCACTTTCCGGGTCATTAGCTCTTTGAGATGTGTGGTTATTGAGTCGGCAGGAAGTCTACTGTATGGTCAGCCCTAGATGGGGACAGGGCTGGAAGAATGAGTGAATGGGGGAAGGGCAGATCAGGGTGGGCACTCACATTAACACACCTTGTCTTCATGAACTTAACAGGCCATAGGCTAGGAGCCAACAGTTGAGGTGAGGCCCATTTTTGAGTAATTATTAGCTACCACAGAGAGCACAGAGCATATATTCTTCTTTCTCTGGGTCTTTGTAAGCCTGAGCAATGGCCTCTCTCAGTTTGAATAAGGACAACAGCCATCACTGAAATGGCCAAGAACAGAAGTGACCAGGCCTATCAGTTCTGCAGACCTGACAGAGTTTCCGGCCTGGGCTGGTTGCCGAGAACGGCCTGTAGGCACCAAAAGGGCAGGGAACGTACCATTTCTGGGCTCTTTCATCTTTCAGACCTTAATTGGCTTAATTGAATTGAGGACTTCCACAGAGGGGCACTGGGACCTTCCGGCATTTGCTCCATCTTGGCACAAATTGGCCAGCATCATGGGGTGGAGAGAGCAGAGACCTGTGTTGGGTTCCCTAGCCTACCTCACCCTCACTATGTGGCTGTTAACAGGTTGCTACCTCAGGGGATTGTTGAAGGACATAACCTAAGACCAGACCCATCATCCAAATACATTCGAGACTCTTCCCTCAGGTGGGGCCCAGACACCTTCACTTCCCCCTCAGGCCAAAAGAGAGTGCATGCCCCTCAACCAGAAACCCAGAGGTCCTTCCCTGTGATGTCTCTCTCTGACCATCTCTAATGGGGCTTTGGGGGATCTCCCAGCTCCTCTGATTTAATCCCCTTGGACTCCACCAAGGCTCTGGGCTGTCCTCCAGGGAGTTGTAAAGTTCCCAAGTGAGGGACACCTTTGTCTCCTGGCTCCCCTCTGGTGAGCTCACTCCCAACAGAGTTTTGAGCTGCCAGTGTCCTGGAATCCCAGTACCTGCCAACGCTTATATCCAAGCCCTCTTTGTAGCCACACAGACACCCATATCATACAGGGAAATGAGGCTCAGGCAGGGCCACAGATGCCAAACTGCAGGCTCCTGCTTGGCCCTGGCCCCCCAGCCCTGCCTTCTACATGGCCTGAGGTGAGTCATAGCCACCCACGATGGGACACCCTGGTGACACCCTGAGCAGCTTTCCCAGCAGACTCGGACTGTACTCCCCTTGGCCACCTGCTCTGTGTGGGGTGCCCAGCCTCGCCTTCAGGGGAGACAACGAATTGGGAGGAAGCCCACCACAATTTCCCAAGTCAGAGCTCAAAAGTGCATTAGAATTCAACCCATTCTCAAGTCTGGAAACAGCCCCAGGGCCAGCCCTGCTTGGCAACAGCCAAGTTCGTTGGGGGCATGTGTCCCCATGCCGATGATGGGCATTTGCCACCAAGTGCTGCTGCCTCCCCTGGGGTTGAAGGAGCCAGCCACCAGCACGAGCTAGGAGCCAGGAAGTCCCAGGCTGGAATTGCTCCCTGGTTACTGGGCCCACACCAACAAGAACACCCACCCTGCACTAGTCCAGTGGGTGGATGCCTGAGGTAAAGGGCCAGGCTTTGCTACCTGGGGCTCTCCACTGTCCCGATGCCAGAGCCAGGCCCAGGACGATGTGGCCCTGAGATGTGAAGGAAGCAGAAACAGAGTCCAGGTTCACGCTTCCATGAGCCCTCCTTAACTGCCTGACAGCATCTCCATGCAGGCCCACCAAGTAAGGTTGGCCTTCCAGAAGTGCCCATTGCTCAGCAGCGTGATGGACCATGGGGATTCCTTGAGATAACAGTGCCCGGCTTCTGCCCACCTCCAGGCACCTCTACCATGGGCCTGGCCCAATGGAGTGGGGAGAGGAAGAGAAGTCCAAGGGAGAGCTAGCGGCCCAGCCCCAGGCCCCACAGACACATCCAGGGCTGCGTGGCTCAGCAGCACACCTGCAGACTGGGGTGGGGCTTGGGGCCAGGTGGGGAGCAACCAGGGAAAGGGTGTGGGAAGAGGGGACCCTGGTTGGTAGCCACCCTGCCTTCTCCTGGGTCTGGTGTGGTCAGGACAGGTATAGACTTGGCCCGTGTACCCCTGGGAGACCCCTTTAACCCTTGACATCCCCTCCTCTCCAAAGGCCTTCTCCCTCCTGCCCGCCCCAGCCCCTCCCCTCTGTCTGACGCACCTTGGCGACCACCAGGGAGGGGCAAGGAGGGTTCCAAGGACGAGGCCTGCATGCAGCCTAGGAGGGGGGAGGGAAAGAGCCAGGCAGAGAACAGCCTCATTAATATTTCAGAGGCACCGTCACTGCAGCTCCTGGGCCCTTGCAGCCCCACCACTTGTGCTGGTGGAGGGAGGAGGATGGGAAAAGAGAAGGAAATAAAACCGAGAAAACAGATTTAAAGGGACAGGCTCCCCCGCCCCCTGCTGCTCCGTTCCTTCCTCCCCCTGTTCCTGGTACAATCTGTGCACACACCAAGTGGCTCTCAAGCAGGGAACAGCTTTGGGCAAAAAGAATAACAACAGAAAGGGTCAACCACCACCATAGTACCCCCTCCCCACTCCAACACACACCCACCTGCCCAAAGGTCTGCCCCTGCAAGACAGCTCCTTGGGGACCTGCAAGCACAGCAGGGGCACCTGGAGGATTCACTAGGTATTGGCCAACCGACCACAGGGGCTCTGCACACCCAGTACCAAGACACATGCACAAACTGTCTCCAGGAAGTCCCTGCCACTAAGGGTCCAATCAAGAAAGATTCTGGAATCCAGAGAAACCTAAGTCTAGATTCCTGGAGGTGGCAGAGACTGGGACATTACCCAATTCCACCCCTGCTTTCAGGTGGGTAAACGTCTAATGGATGGCCAAGCACTTTAGTCTCATCTAGAGCAGTCTATGCCAGCCCTGCATAGGCCTCTCTGCTCCTAGGAGAACTTTAAAAATACACAATCCTGGGCCCAGAGCTGCCCATTCTGAAGGGGTGGGGTGGGAGGCGGGACTGTACCCCCCAAGGATATCTAACGCTCAGCCAAGCTTGAGACCATGCATTTGTCTGCTTTCAGAGACTCCAAGGAGGGCTCTGGATTCTTCAGTTAAAACAAGTCCCATCATAAAAAAAAGAAAGCCCCACTATAGAACGTTAAATGGTGGAGTCACTGTGCAAAGCCGTATGGCAGTTCCTGAAAAAAATTGAACATCGAATTACCACGGGATCCAGCAGTGCTACTTCTAGGGACATCCCTAAAGAAGTGAAAGCAGAGACTCAGATACTTGGACAGCTATGTTCACAGCAGCATTACAGTGTCCGTAGATAGATCAATGGACAAACAGATTGTGTCTATTTATACAGTGGGATATCATTCGGCCTTAAAATGGAAGGGGATTCTGACACAGTATAAGGTAGATGCCCCTTGAGGACATAAGGCACAGCGAAAAGAGTCAGGCACAAAAGGACAGATAACTGTCAGATTCCACTTTCCTAGGAAGTCCCTAAAATAGCCAAAGTCATAGAGACAGACAGTAGAATGGTGGGTGCCAGGAGCTGGGGGAGGGGGCACCAGAGTTTTAGTTTGGAAAGATGAACCGGTTCCCAAGAGGGACGGTGCGGATGCTCGCACAGTGAAGAGAATGAGCTTAGTGTCACTGAACTGTCGGCCTAAATGGTGGATTTCACCCTAATTCAAGAACCAAACAAGCCCCACCAGGCATTTGGCTCTGTGTACAGGGTGGTGGATACTGGGTCTGAGTGGCCTCCTGTGGTGTGAGTCACGACAGTGCTCTTTGAGTGGGGGGTACTGCAGATTGAACCAAGCGCCTTGCGTGTTCTAGGCAAGTGTCCTACCACTGAGCCACATCTCCAGCCCTATTTAATTTTGTCTTGAGCCAGGGTCTCACTAAGTTGCTGAGGCTGGCCTTGAACTTGTGATCCTCCTGTCTCAGCCTTCCAAGTAGCTGGGATTACAGGTGTGTGCCACCACGCTCAGCCATGACAGTGCTCTTTGTTGAGTCCATTAGTTCTGCACTGCTTACCCTCCTGGGTCACCCTATCATCTCCTCCCTCTGTCTGCCCTGAAGCCCAGGCCAGCACTGTGCTAAGCCTCAATGGCAAGGGATGATTATGCCCACTGTAGAGGCGAAGCAGTTGAGGCACAGAGAGATTAAGAGGTTTACTTAAGGACACACAGTCAGCAAGGAGCAGAGGCTGACGTAAACTCAGGTGGTCTGGTTGCAGAGGATTCTATGCGATTCCTCTGCCAAGCAACTGCCCTGAAAACCCCAGAAAGCAATGAACACATGATTAGAACCAATTAAAAAAAAGAGTTCAATAAAGTAACTGGACAGGAAATCTGTCCCTATAAACCTCAGGGTTTGGGAGTACAGGCACTGGAGTCAGAGAAGCCTGGTCACGTGATCCCTTCTGGGTCACCACATTGTACCTTCCCCTTCCTCTGCCTGCTCCGAAGCCCAGATCAACCGAATCCCAGAGTTCATAGGGCAGGGCGAGGTTTCCATCAGTGAGGCTAGAACATTCCATTTAATGACTCTGGGCTACCTAGGACAGGGAGAAGACAAAACTCCCACACAGGTGGCCCTCACAGTGCTGGGAGGCCCTGGGCCCCAGACGAAAGTTGGAGTCCCCACTCAGCTGGGGCCTTGAAGTATCATTACTGGGGACATGACTCCATACAGAAGGAGGGAACGGTCATTTGTTTTCTGCCAGGGAAGGCGAGAGTTAGAGAAAGGAAGAGCGAGGGAGCAGGAGCTGGAGAAGCTGATGGGCAGGAAGCGTAATGACACTAATTATCCAATTACAGCGAGCTGTGCGGGCAGAGAGCTGCATTGCAGCAGGAGCCCAAGCCAGCCCTGCGCCCCGCCCCCGCACGCGCTCCGCACACGCTGGCCCCACGGCTCTCCTGCCCTGATGGCAGAGGTGGCCCAGCCAGCCTGTGCTCTCAGGAGAGGCAGGGGACCCAGGAACACTGTGGCTGGCCTCTGTGGAAGAAGCCAGCCCACAAAGGGGTCAAGACCTTGTGTCTGGCTCCAGGAGATAGCCAGGTCCCCATTCTCAGGCCTTTCGTAGCCAGAGAACTTGTGGCTAGGATGAGAGGTACCCAAGTCTCCCCAGCTCTGTCCGAGGTACCATGGTGTTTGCTCCTCCCAGCTCCCAGTCCCACAGTCAGCTCCAAAGACCGGAAGCAGCCAAGGTCTAAACAGGTAATTAAGGAAATTACAGACTGCTGGAGGCCATGGAGGCTGCAGGCCCAGAGGCTGAGTCCTTCCAGTCAGGACAGGCAGTGACTAGATAAGACTTCCAGTTCACTCATGGGTCCTCTTGGGACCTGGGCTCCACAGGACCCAGAGTGAGCCTGGTGTGTGTGGTGGGGTGGGGGGATTGCTGGTTTCTGGAAACAGGCTGAGGTCTGAGAGGACAGACTGGGGACATTGATTGGAGTTAAGGCCAGGGGCTAGAGCTGTGTGAGCCCCCAGCAGTCTCTAACTGATTGCAAATTATCCTCTTTGTGTCCCTTTTGTGACCTGACTGACTATAGAAAGTCAACCCAAACTGGAGAAAGAGTTCACCAGGTGAACTATACAGAGACTCTGGGCACACAGGGTGGGGGTCTGGAAGCTCAGTCTTCTTGGTACCAGGCTACTCTGAGCCCTTAGAAAAGTCCCTGACCATGCTACTCTTGGAAGGGGATGGGGACAGAAAAGGCCAGTTCAGACTAAAGATGGAAGTCAAGGGTTGCTGTGCTTCTGTGACCCAGACACAAAGAACTAGCACACCAAAGCCTTGGTGCCACTTCTCTAGGCTAACCAAGGCCAGATGCCCACTGTCAAATGCAGGGACGGAGGAAGAGCCAGTGGCCAACGATGCCCCCGAAGGAGGACACCTCAGAGGCTGCAGCCCAGGGAGGGTCACCTGAAAGGCTGCCAGGCTCTGCTCCAGCATCCTTGCCAACCACAACTGGCTGCGATGGCAAGACCTGAAGGTCACCAAGGGCCTGGCTGCTGTCTGAATCACATGGACTGAGCTTTGCACCATAAAGCTCATGCAGGGCCCAGGGGTACCGGGAGGAGTAGGGGTCCTACAGGGCAGGGGGGCCTGTCTCACGTCAGGATGCAACTCCAACGTGGGGTCCAAGGGTCCCCCTCAGCAAGCCCCACAGCCATCACACGCCCAGCCTGGTTCCTTCCCCAGATCCCCCCTACCGTCCCCTGTGTGCTCATGGGCAGATGTTCTCGGAGGCTGAGAGATGGGGAAGGAGTTACTGGGTCATGGAGTGGCTGCAAAGCTGGAAGAGAGTGCAGCAACGACTGTGGATGAGGACACTAGAGGGGCCTCTGCCCAGCACATACACCCTGTCCTTTCCTTTGGGGGAGACCCTGACCTGCCACCCTGGCGCCACCTTTGATGACAGTGCTGTGGAACTGTTTCCTTCTCCTGGAGAGAGTGGCAAGGCCATGAGAGACAGCCCCTGGCTCTGCCTGAATGCACCCCTGCCACCCTGTCCTACCTACAAGACGCAGCCATGTGGGTTTCTCTGGGGGTTGCCAGGACAGGGATCCTGGGCAGCAGCCTCTAGGAAAGCCCACTCTTATCCTTCACCCCAAAGGGGGATCCTTTTGATCTGCTCCCCAGGTCAGAGGTTTCCAAGAGCAAAGGCCCAACTGCTCGTCACTGAGCTGTGGGCAGATGAGTCACAGGCTGTGAGGGACTAGCCTGGGTGGGAGGTGCAAGAAGACCGACTATGCCTCCCATTTACAACAGTGTTCAGAGACCCCAGGAGCCAGAGGAGCCCAGACCAGCTACCTCTGGGTTACAGCCATCCCTCGTAGGCCTGTGACTCCAAACCAAGATATGGTATGTCCTGGATTCTTCCAAGAGAAATGTAGCCGAGGCCCATGGCAGGGCAGATAGGGAAGGTCCTCTGTAACTGGTGAGGCAGTCGGAGGCCTAGGGCGTGGCCCAGAGCCCTCACCTTGCCAGGGAAGCAAGGCTGGCTACATTGTCCTGCTGTGCTCTGAGGGCATCAGTGGTTTCAGCGGGGCTGGCCTAATCTGGAGAAAGAGCTCCTCCCCTCTCTGTCATGCCCTGTGCCACCATCATGCCCCTGGCCAGCCATCCGTGCAAATGTTGGTTCAGCAATAAGCCTGCCACTCTGCATGTCTTAACCTGGTTTCAGGTTTGTGTCAAAAATGCCAGAGTGCAAAGAATTCTTGAGTGTTGAGACAGTCCAGGGACTGACGGTTCCCAGGTGAGTCAAATAAAGAGGATGAGGTAGCTCTCTTTCAAACACCTTCATTCAAAAGAGGAGCAAAGAGGCCAATGCCTCTGCCTGACCTACCTACTCTGGGAAAACACACAGGGTCTGCTGAGCCAGCTGCCACCTGACCCTGTGGGGACACATCCACTGCTCAGGAACTCCAAAGATGTCCAGAGTGCTTGATTTGGGAAGGAGGGAGGAAGGGGGACCTTCCTCCAGGAAACAACTAATTTGATTAAGGAAACAGGGAAAAGTGGCAAAGGACATACCTTACCTCCTTCACCTCACACTTCCTCAATGCAAGTTTCCTTTGGGTTAAACAGGGTTTGGCAACTACAGCCCAAGGGCCAAATCCAGCAGCCAAGTGTGCTTGTGAATAAAATTTTACTGGCACACAGCCATACCCATTCATTTATGTATCTTATTGTCTGCAACTACTTTCAGGCTTCTATGCAGAGCCTGGAGTCCTTGAGACAGAGACCATGTGGCCCACAAGGTGGAAAATATTTACTACCTGGCCCTTTGCAAAAGAAGTTGCTGACTACTGCGTTAAAGATTTAAACATCTTAAAAATGCAAACTACACACACACACACACACACACACACACACACACACACATGCAAAACCCAGAAAGGAAGAGTTCACAAATTTCTGTAAGGGATTTTGTAAGCCCACAAGCAATGGAAGAAATCACAAAAAAGTTGTGACAAAAGTGTTTACCTTTTACATGAGAAAAAAAGTCGAAGAACAAAGAGGTTAAACTTTTTTTGCAACAAAGATGTTAAATTGTTGCTATTTTTCATGTCAAAGTTTATTCAAACCTACAGGAGAAACACTAAGACATCAGTAAATTGGGGTTAGGAACAGGTAATTCATTTAAAAGAAAAGATGTAATTTATAAACGTGGAAAAATGCTCACCATCACTTGCAATGAAAGAAACACAAACTAAAGGAGCTATTTGCTGACCTAGATACTTATGGCAGGTTATTTGATTGTAATACCTAATGCTGGCAAGGGTGCATGTGCAAGTCCTCTGGCACACTGAAACACCCTTTGGAGAGCGACTTGGCAGAACAGGCTTGTGTCTGGGTACTCTCCTCAGGACAGGGCAAGCGTTCTGCACCAAGATGCTCAGCAGAGCCTTGTGTATAAGGGCGAAACAAATCCGACTGCCTGGGTTTCCAAAAATAGTCAAATAATTAAGTGAATTATGATCTCTTGAGAGAATACTATTCAGCCATTAAAAACTGTAATTACTGAGAACTGCCCTGATACAGTCTGGGTGCTTGATAAATAACTGTTGAATGAGTGAGTGATCATTTGGAGTTTCTTCTTTGCATGATTCAAGTTCATTCTTTATTTTTGCAATAAGTACTTACTGCTTTCATAATCTTTTAAACATTAAACTATAATTAAACTATATCCATTTCGAAAAAATGTTCATTTAGGAAGGGATTATATTAATAAAGAAAATGCTTATGTGAACTAAAAAATAGATTACACAATTGAGCCCATGGTATAATTACAGTAATGTTAAAAAAAAGTTACGCAAAGAAAAGGGAGCAGAAACAAATTCAATAAAATGAAAACAGTGGCTTACATTTTGGGGACTGGACTGGGGGAGGTTCTATGTTTTCGATGTCTCTGTGTGGGTATTCTATAAAGAACATGCACATTAAGAGCATTATTATTATTATTATTATTATTATCATTAATGTTTTTGGTACTGGTCATTGAGCCCAGGGGTGTTTTATCACAGGGTTATATCCCCAGTCCTTTTTATTTTTTATTTTGAGACAGGTCTCACTAAGTTGCCCAGGCTGGCCTTGAACTTGGGATCTTCCTGCTTTAGCTTCCTAAGTGTCTGGGATTACAGTCATGTTCCACGGCTCCCAACAAAAGCATTGTTTTTAATAGGAAGAATTCAACATTATTTAAAAAAAAAAACAGTGCCTTGCCCATCTGTGGGGTCTGTCTGGGCTCCTCCTGAAGCTGCCCCCTAGCCCTGACTCTTCCCTGCTGTTTCTGAAGCTCTGGCAGCATGATGGGCACATGGCAGGGCCAAAACAGGACCAAGCAGTGCCTGGATGTGGGTTTTGCCCCAAGTTGGGCATGGGAGGACTGCTGGAGTCAGCATGAGCTCAGGTCCAGCATCCCCATGGCCTGTCAGGCTGTGCCTGGAAGGAAGCCTCCCTCCAGCATGGGTGTCTGGGCACCTGGGCGAGTCCTTGGGGAGCACAACCCTGGATCTCAATGCCAGCAAAATGGCCCTACTGACAAAGGACCCAGAATCCCCAGGGGTGGATGGGCTGCCCTGAGCATGCACAACTTCTTCACCCACTTCCTTTCAAGGTGTCATGGGGAGTGGCTTGGGAGTGGCTTCAGCATCTGAGCAAGGACTCGGCACTGTCTGGTACAGCAGGTACCAGCCGTGTGTGGCCGCTGAGGAGCGAGGGGTCAGGACTGTCTGGCTGAGTCCGGGTTGCTGGGCCAGTGGGGGTGCCATGGGGCCTGAGCCCTGGAAGACACTGCCTGGCCTCATGGCACTTCATTTTGCTGGCTCCAGCACTTCAATTTGGTTGCCGTAGATGAACACTCAGCAAAGTGCATTTGCTGCAGGAAGTACTAACACAGGGCATGGGCCACTATAAATATGGTTGAATGACTAAGGGCCAGAGTCCCCAGTGGTCATCACACCCATAAGATGTGGCTCCTGGCATGACTGGCCACATTCTGACAAGGGGCCACGTTTATTCTGAGAGGCAACTTACCCAAGCCCAGCTAGGCACCCTGTGTCCCAGTTGTCAAGTGCTCAGATCAGAGCCTGACCAATCACAGGACATTTTTTCAAATGTGCACAAGCACCCAGAATTCCTTGAGGGCTTCTCTTCTGGGCAATTATCTAGGGGAGCCTGAGCATGGGGGCTGGCCAAATTCAGACCATCAATGACCATATGCCACAGGGGAGTGGCCTTGAGGGTGGCTTCAGGATCCATATGAGGAATCAACCTTACATTTGCACTGAAGTGGTGACATAGATAGTACATTTTGGAAAATTCTCTACCTGCACCATCCCATATGGTAGCCACCAGCCACTGTGGCTACTGAGCACTTGAAATTTGACCAGTGCAATGAGGAACAAAATTGTAATTCTTTAATTAAGTTGCAACTTAATGGCTGGCTATAGTTACCGCGTAGGACAATGCAGCTCTACAAAGCGCCTTATGATCACAGGCTCAAGGAAGGACTCATTTGAACTGAGGGACCCACCTCAGCACAACAGAAGCAGGCTCGGGACACCTTCGCACAACTTGGATTTGGACCTAAGTCTCTGGAAACCACTTGTGCTAACAGAGAGTCCTCCCACCAGCCCCACGAGCCCCTGAGCCTCAATGTTTTTGCCCATGCCCTGTGGCTCTCTCTGGCTTGGGTTCTGCCATCTACTCAGCCATGTGACCTTGGACTTATCCCCTTCCCAACCTCACGCAGTCCCAGTTGCCCAAATTTCCCTAGATCTGAGAGCCTCCTTCCCTCTGTCCTGGTGATGTGTGGCTCAGACCCTTCTCCCCAGGCTGCTTCCGGGCCCACTGCCAGCACCGCCCACCCAACAGAAGGTGCTCAGGCAGGGGAGGGCTTTCCAGCCAGGCACCATTGGCCTGGCTTCTGCCAGCCTAGTGAGGGCAAGGAAGAGAGGTATGGTGAGGAGTTGGGAAATGACAGGGGACAGGGAGGAGCCATCTGCATGGCCCAGATCTCTGTCTTCCATGCCCAGCCTGGGGTGCTGTTGGGGCACTTGCTGCAGTCACAGAGATGGCACTGGTGGGGCTCATGGGTGCTTATTTTGAAGGTCTGCCTCAGTGTCACAACCCAGGTCCCCATTTATAGACTGCTACTTCTTAGTGGTACCCTGAAGAGATCACATGAGCTTACTCCAGCTTGCTTTGCGACAGGTAGAAATCACCTTTGATCCATTCCTTTCAGTGGGAAGATGGAGGGGATGCCGGTATCTCAGCTTCTGAGATACAAGGTTTTCAAAAGAATCCCCAGCGTCACCCCAGCAGGGTTCCCTGGACAATCAGCTCCAGCAAGTGCATAATGCTCCCTTCTGCCAAGTTCAGCACACTTCTAGAGACGACAGGACACACTTCTAGAGAACAAGTGGCTATAGGCACAGGGCAGCCTTGGGGGCCCTGACTTGACCTTCTACTGGCTGTGCAACCTGGAGCAAGTCACCTAACCTCTTGGTTTCGGTATGACCAGCTGTAGAAAGGGGATAGATAATACCAGCATTTGCTTTATTTGATTTTTGTTTAAATTAAATGAGGATTGTTTGTGAAGAACTTAAAACAGTCTGGCACAAGGCGACTGCTGTTATTATTACTGTCATTATTGACAGTACTTGATGTGACCTCTAATGTAGACAACAGCCATCAATGAAATACATGAGCCATCAGTGTAAGAGCAGAAGGGAGTAAAGGTGTGCCGATGATTTGCCCTGTGAGGTGGGGGAGGAGGTACAAACGTGCAGAGGAAGCTGGGTCTCACTGCGCTGGCTTCAAGAGTCCCAGCTGAGCTCAGCTCTCAGAAGCCCTGGGAGCCCAGGGCACTCTTGTCCTCTACCAGGAAGCGTGGGGCCCCTCTCTACAAGCTGTGCTCAGAGAGGCCACTGCAGCTGACCCCAGCACCCTCTGGCTGCCTGTCTGGACTAAACTGGAGAGTGCTCACTGACTCACAGGCCTGGCCTCTCCTGCTTGGTTGGGAAGGATTCAACCTCCCTCCAAAGCTCCAACTCCGAATCCTGAAATGTCAGTGCAGAGTCCGCAGGGGCACACCCCCACTGTCTCTAGATCTGGAGCAGGGAAGGGACTTAGTCAAGGTCACAAAGACCATCAGGCATAGAGCTGGCACCAGACCCTGGAGCTCCTGTCATTAGAGTCCAAGATACCTCCCACAAGCCTCCTCTGCCCCTCATTGCCCCCAGGAGCCGGCTGCAGCATATCCGCTGCCTGCTGTTGGAGTGCTCCCCAGCATGCTCAGCCTCGGGGGCTTCCTTCCCCAAAGGACTGGCTCTCCTTCTGGTTGTATGCAGAGCCCCCTCCCACGCCCGTCCCACTTCCATCTGCCTGCCTTCCCCCCTGTTCTGTGCCGGAGCATGCCTGCCCCTCCACTCAAACCACCTGGCAGAGCTGGGCACACACCAGGTTGATCTGATCAAGGCTAGCTGTGTCCTTGGCCCTCCCCCTCCTGGAGGCTAGCAGCAGGGACAATCAATGCCCTGGGACCACAATGCCCAGCCCCTTCTGACTGGCTCACTCTTCAGGCACAGGGTAGTTTCACCCTTGGTCCCTGTGCTAGTTTAAGTCCCTTAGGGGCCTGGGCAGCCTCTTGGCCTCACCTCTGCATCCTAGCTCTCCTGATAAGCCACCTGGCCTTGATTCCCTCACCTGTGAAAAGGGGGCCAATGAGAACAGCAGTTCACACGTATGACTGATGTGAGACTCAGATGGGGTCCAAGAACATGCCTAGAACCATGCATGGATGTAGTAGGTGCTCAGGAAGGGGATTGGCTTCTTGTTAGGATACCTCCCCACCAAGTCCACCGGAGTGTCCTCAGCCACCTGCTCAAGACAGAAGGGGCCTCCACCCATGTGTTCAATGCACTGCTGATTTCCCGCCCCTCCTGGGGCTTCAAGCATCTCATCTGAAGAATGGGGACAAGAAACCAGGGTTTGCCTCTCTTCTCTGGTAAATCTACAGACTCAGGGAGGTCAAGGTCATGAACGTGCCATACAGAAACTAAGTGCCCACTCTGCCAGACCTGTGCCAGGCACCTGAGCAGCCCAGGCAGGTTAAGAGCAAGTCCCTGCCTTAAGATGCTCATAGACTAGGGAGGGATGACGACTTTGGATGAGGGCACAGCACTAGTAGGTTAAGCGGGGGGAGTAGGTGCAGAGGTACCTGCCAGGCCGATGCCCAAGTTCTTGCAGGGAGCCAGTTGGGATGAGAATGGGAGCCAGCCAGGGACAGGCTGGATTGACCCTGCAATAGGAAGGGGTCCACTTTAGGTCAGACACCCAAGGCCTCATCTGGGATAGATGGAGTGGCCTCACTCTCCCACCCAGCCCAGGAAGCAGCAAGAATCTAGTTGAGGGGACTGCCCTTGGAGCAGGTAAGACAGCAAGTGGTGTTGGCACACTCTCTCCTAAACCTTCCCCAGGGCTCGCCAAGATTCCATCCTGGGCTGCTCTGCCCAGGCATCAGGCCCCCCACCCTGCCTTCCACCGCTCCTCAGCTGGCTCTGCCACTAAGCCCTGCAGTGGCCAGCAGAAGGAAGGAGACCAGGTACTAGAGAGGCTTTAGGAGATGCAGACCAGTGGCTCGGGATTCCAAACCCTACGCCTGGAGCTTTCACTCTTAAGAACACTGAGGCCCCCTATGCAGAAGCCCTCTGGCCAAGGTCACCCAGGTGAGAAGGGGGAAAACAGTCGTCCACGGAGAGATGGAGAAGGCGCTACCCAAGTGTGGCCAGGGTCCGCCTGCCTTAGGCACTGTCCATGCCAGCAGCAGGGTCGACTGGGTAGCTATGTGGGCGTGCAGGGGACAGTGTGGGAACGTGCAAGGGGGAAGATGACACAGTGTGAGGGCGCGGGGGGAGGGGGTGCTGCGAGGCTCCGAGAAGGTGCCTGGGTACGGGCCGGGCTCCTGGCCCAGGCCCGGCGCCCCTGGCTGTGCCCGCCCAGAGCCCCCGCCCTCAGCCCCCAGCGGCCTTGTCCCCCAGACGCAGATGCGCGTGCGCGCGGGATGCGGGGCTCAAGGTGCGGGTGTGGGGCGCTGCCCGCCAGCCCCGGGGCCCCGGGGTGACGCGCGGCTGTGGTGCGGCAAGGACACGCAGGCCTGAGGTTGGGCGCAGGTGCCTCAGCAGCAGACCTGCATTCCCCCCACCTGCAGCCGCGCCACCTGCTGGGCTGCCCTCCCGCCCCCGCCTGCGCCCACCCCACCTGCGCCTGTGCGCCCCGGGCACCACTTACCCCGGCATGGGCACAGCCGCCACCGCGGCCTCAGCTCTGGCGGGTGCTGTCGCTCAGGGCGGGCGCCCGGCGGGCAACAATCCGCTCCAAGGACGGAAAGGCCCAGGCACAGGGCGGCCTGACCAGCGACGCGGAGCAGCACCCTCCGCGGCGGGCGACGGCTGCGGCCGAGTGCTCCCCACGCTCCGCACCGGCGGCGGCGGGCGACGCGGCGCGCTCGGCTCCAGCCGCAGCTCTGAGCGTGGAGGGAGGGAGAGAGGGAGAGGGTAGAGGAGGGAGGGAGCCGGTGGAAGAGGAGGAGGAGGAGGAGGAGGAGGAGGAGGAGGAGGACGAGGACGAGGAGGAGGAGGAGGAGGAGGAGGAGGAGGAGGAGGAGGGAGGAGGGAGGAGGGAGCGGGCGCTGGGGGGCGGTGCACCGGTGCACCGCGCAGGGGACACCAGTCTCTGGAGCCTTGCGTCCGGTGCGTGCCCTTCTGCCCCCAGGACGCGAGTGGGCGCCCGCCCTTCCTAGCCTGACATTGCCCCCCAAAGGGCACTCGCCCAGTGGGGATGGGAGTGGCTGGAAACTGGGGGGCAGTGCCACCTGCAAGTGCAGAGAAAGTGCCCCATGCGTGCTATTGGAAGTCCAGGCTGCCACTGCCTCTCAAGATCCCCTGCCCTCTGAATACATTTTCCCAACAGTAAAATGGGGCATGGAACTGGGTGACTGATTTGTAGCATGGGGTCCTCAGGCTCCAGGTGAACTCCAAGAGGCTCATGGTCCCCGAAACTCTTTGCTCTTGGGAGTGCAGACATCCAAACGTTTTCCCAGAGAGAAGCAGGAGCTTACAACAAATTCTTAAAGTCCGTGACCCAGGAAGGTTATCTCATGACCATCATTTTGCAGGACACACAGAGACTGAACACAGATGGACATCCAGAGAGACACCAGACAGGTACATCTGATGATAGAAGTGGAGACAGATACACAGAGAAACTGCAGTGCTGAGAACCACCTGTCCCTACTGACATACATCCTCACCAACAGGGGCAAACACACCCAAGTATGTGTCCCTGGATCAAAGGGGATCAGCCCCTGCCACTAGTCTTTAGAGATTCCCAGTTCCAGTGACAGCAGAGGCTTCCAACCCCAGATCAGGTCTTTGTTGTGATCTGTGAGCTGTGGGCATACTCAGGTTGGGCACCCAAGAGGGGGGACTTGTCCCTAGGCAGCACATCAGCATCTCTCTCTCTCTCTCTCTCTCTCTCTCTCTCTCTCTCTCTCTCTCTGTGTGTGTGTGTGTGTGTGTGTCTATGTCTCTCAAGTGTGCATGCACACACAAGGGTGGGAGGATACAGAGGATCCTAGGGTGTCCTGTGTGCTGGTCTGGGTGCTGGGGACACAGCAAGGACTCCATAAAAGGGAGTGGCAAGGCGACTAACTGCCCACACAGCGTAAAGACCATGGGAGACCATTGTTCCATTGATCAGGGGGCAACAAAAGATGGTACTGGGGGTTAAGGGAAGGCCTCTTTGAGGAGCTGTTACTGCGCCAGATATCTCCATGACAGAAAGACACTGCTATGCCCCCCACTCCCTGCAGGGCAGAAGACTGTCACAATTGCTACAGTCTGCCCCTTCCACAGGAAGTAGCTGGTTCTGTGGAAAGCCGGTGAGCACTGGCATTGCATGGAGCCAGGTTCAACCCCCGGCACTTCTCAGTGTGAACAGAGGTTCACACACACACACATACACACACTCACACTCACACATGTTGGCTCAGACACATTCATTTACTCTCATACACGTTCACATTTAAAAAAATGGAGGAAGCCCCAATCTTCATGGACACCTATTCTGAACTACGTGCTACGTTCCAGTTTCTCTTCTTACCACCCCCACATTCCTGATGGGGAACCGAAGCTCAGGGGGGTCACTAGATGCCACCTGGAACAGGTTGTGAAACTGGTTTTTTGCCCCTGGCTAGGAGATGGGGCACCAGGCCATCCCCACTCTTTGCATGAGGACAGAAGAGCTTTGAGCACAGGAGCATGTCCTGGGGGCCCATGGCCTCCCTCCTCTAGCACATCCAGGTTGTGCCCCCTGCTTGGCTTTCTGCAGTGTGGTGGGCTCTCCGGGGTCATTGTCCTTCCCTCCCTGTCCTAAGGCCCTGGCTCCAGAGCGAGAGGAGGTAGGCAAAGGCAGATGAACGGGTCTTCTCTGGTGGCTCCAGCAGGACCACCCCTTGGGCAAGGGTGTACCCCGGCTGGTAGCAAACACCTCAGCCATTGGCTGCCCTGTAGCAAACACGATGGGTAGCTCTGGGAGGATGAGAGTGGGACAAGACTCCAGAAAGGGGTCTTGTGGAGAGGAGGATGGTGCTGAGAAGGGAGGGAGAGACTTCCACTTAAAGGCCTGGAAGTGACTGTGAGAGCAGAAACCAGAGAAGACTCTCTTGGGGCTATGTCACTGCATTCTCTCAGGGACCAGGGAACATATTGATCACTCTGGGGGCATGTTTATTAAATTGATGGCTGCTGTTCATGTGGGAAAATTGGCATCAGCCTGTGAAATCTGTCCTGATCACTGAGTTCCAAGCTACTTTGTGGCTTCAGTAGTTATGTCCCCCATGTGGACAGTAGCCATCAGTTAAATGAACATTCCCTTTGGCTCAGGGCCTCTCTTGCCAGAGGAAGAAGTAAATTGGAGGGAAAAATCCAAGAATGGATCACCTACTGATGCCCTTTTGCCTCTTCCCCTGGGCTGGAGTACTGCCTTGGCCTGGGCCAGTCAAGAATTAACCATGCTACACAACTTCGTGATGAGTCCCACCAAGGTCAAGGTCAGATGGCCATGGAAGGTAGCATGGAGGTCCCCAGTCCCTAGCAACTGTGCTCCTCAAATAGCTAATGGTCTCCTTTTTATAGTTCCAGTTGGACCCTGAGATCAGAAGGGAGGACCCAGGCCTGAGAATGAGGAGGCCTGGGTGCCAGACCAACTCTGCCATTGTCACTAGTGCCCCTGGTTCACTGGCCAGTCCCTCCTGGTTCTTTCATCTTTAAAGAAGTGGGCGGGAGAACTTTGCTAGAAAGTTCTTTATACCAAACCCTGTCCTCTGCACTGGAAATACTTATGGAGCCAGCCCCAGGGAGGCCCATGGCTGGGGCTGGAGGTGTGATAGGGTCAGGCACTTGGCCAAGTAACCCAGACCTTCCTGTTTCCCTGCACCCTCCCCCATTCTTTTCCTCCTCTTCTCCTGGTCCCACACCTACCCGCACTGTGTCCTGGACCTGCCTCTTCAAGGACCTTAGGCCTCTAACATTATCAGTGGCTCCTCTCAGGCAACCTCAGCCTGAGAAAACCCTCCGAGAACCCCCATTGGAGTCCCAGCTCCTCCAGCCTGCTATGCCCCCGCCTCCTCTCTTTTCCCACCGACTCACTTCGCTGCCTCCAGCCCTCACTCCCCTGCCCCCAACCTCGGCCACTGCCCTGTCAACAGGAGGCTCCTCCTCTCTGCGGGCCCTGCAGCTGCCTGCCCCTCCTCTCATGCCCCCTGCTTGCCTGCTTTCCCTGGGCCACTTTTGGTGTGGCTGTCACAGCCTCCTCTGGGACAGCAACCTGGGCCCTCTCTTCCCAGCCCTGCTCTCTCCCTGACTGAGATCACAGCCCTCTCCCTGGAAGCTCTGGGGACCACCAGGCCAATGTCTGCCTGCAGCCCTGTCTGCAGCAGGCCGAAAATGTCCTAAAAGATCAGTCCACGTCCTCACCCTCAGAAGAGGAATGTGACCTTATTTGAAAACAGGGTCTTTGCAGATGTGATTAGGTGAAGGATCATGAGATGGGAGATTATCCTGGCTTATCCAGGCAGGCCCTGTATGCAATAATAAGTGTCCTTATAAGAGGGAGGCAGGAGATTTCACACTCATACAGAGCAGGAAGCCCCATGACAGCAGACGTTCAGTGATGCAGCCACAAGCCAAAGGACACCTGGAGTCACCAGAGGCTAGAAGAGGAAGGGTCCTTCCTTAGACTTCAGGGGTAGCACAGTCCTGCCCACACCGTGACTTTTTATTTCAGGCCCTGGCACCGTGAAAGAATAAATTTGTGATGTTTGAAGCCACCTGGTCTGTGGTCTTTTGCCACAGCAACCCCAGCTGGCCACCAAGGAGCCCCACCCTCCAGAGCCCTGCCCACTGCACACCTCCTGCCTCCTGCCTGCTTCGCCTCTGTAGACTTCATGCTTGGAAGTTCAGGAAGCTCTGGTCTGCTGTGGGTGCTGCTACGGTGTGTGTGCACACACAAAAGTCCTCTGGGCACCACACCTGCCTGTAAGGCTGCAGACTTGGGGGCTAGCTTAGTCCTCAGGCCACTACCCCACGGCCTGGCTGCCCCTTTGTATAACAGGCACTGGCATCCTTCGGTATTCAGGCATCCCTGGGTTCTCCGGGGCTGCAGGGGTTTTGTACTCTTCCCAGAAGCCGAGGGACACAAGGGCTTTCTCTGGGTGATGGGCTCTGTCCTGCATGTCCACAATGGAAGGGGCTTTGCCTCCTCCTGTGGCCCTTACCGTCCTGAGGGGGAGCTTGGAGCCCATGGGGGAAAATTTGAAGACCAGCCGGTGGGGTCAGAGGTGCAGGGCTGCAGTCATGGGGGCCGAACACGGAACACTGAAAACCGCTTTGAAGGTCTCAGAGCAGCCCACCACCTCGGCTCCCAGGCTCTCCACATGCACCCTCAGGCCCTTTAAGCAGGGGCTGTGTCCCTGAGGGCACCCTGCCCCTTCTGGGCTCAAGACTGGGATTACCTGGCTGGCTGCCCCTTGACAAGCCCTGACTTGCCTAAACCCAAGCAGTGGATTTGGCTTAGGCTCCAGCTGGGCCCTGCCACATCCAGAAGGCACCTGACCTGCAGTAAGTGCTTGGAAATCTCTCCTGTCTTGCCCCATGCCCCTCGAAGGCCATTCCTTGGTGGCCACCCCTTTCACAGAGCAGCCCTCCCCAAGTGAGCCGCCCCTGTGACGCTCCCATGAGGGTTTTTGTACACGTGCTCATGTGTGCCTGTGTGTGCGTGTACATGTCAGTTTGCATTTCTCTGCATTTGTGCACTCACATTTCTCTATGCACACATGTGCATGTGTTTGCCCACATTTGTGTGCGTGCACATCGGAGGTGTGTTCTGTGAGTACGTTTGTGTGCATGTGTTTGTGTGTATTCGCCTGAGTTGGTGGACATGTGAGTGTTCATGCCTGGTTTTCTCCTTTCAGACCCCCCTTTGGATTTGCCTGTGTATGCTGTACACATGTGTGCATATATGTGACTGTGTGCACATGTGTGTATGAGTGTGCACCTGTGTATTTCTGTGCTTGTGTGTGCACGTGCACATGTTCTGATGGCTGCCCCAACTGGCCCCTGCTCTGAGCTGTCCCACAGTCCTCAGGCCCTGTTCCTCAGGGGGGGGATCCTCTTCCCCTTTCCATGTTGTGCCACAACCGACCTGGGGATCCTGGCCCAAGCCCTGCACTCCAACCCTGCCCACTAGTTTCCTCTCACTCCACATCCCATCTGTCCCCAAGTCCATGGGCTCCTACTCCAGCAAAAGTAGGGCTGGAGCTTGTTCCCTGCTCTCCACTGGCTCAGGGCCTATTATCTCAGTGCTCTCTGGAGCTTTGTCACCCTGGGAATTCCTGTGAACATAGCCAGGGACCAGAACACAACCCTACTTTCCAAGTCACCTGAACTTGACGTGTGTGGGGGAAGCTGCCAGCTTACAGGGCAAACCTTGATGTCACTGTAGGTTTTCAGTAAATTATGGTTGTCTAAGGGTTTGCAACACACTTGACAGTAGAGTGGGCTGAGGGATTCACCTTCCTGCTGTGGCCAGCCCCAGGTGATCTGAGAACGGGGCTGCCTCGTATCGTGACCCATGAGCCCTGGGGGGTGCAGCCCTCTCCACCCCAGGCTCCTGCCTAAGCAGCTCATGGCTTCTGGTATAGGTGCTGCCTTCCTCTGCACTTGCCACCTTGCCAGACTTGTCCCCCAAGCTTATCATAACACCACTGCCCCATTGTGTCCTGAGCTGGAACACACAGAGGATAGAATAAAGGTGAGAGGAAGATGAGGAAAAGGGCAGGTGGGCAGACTGAGGGGGCAGCAGCAAGAGAAAACAAATCCCAGGGACTGTGGTAGACCCACAGAATGTGGACCCTGCGTCCCAAACATCCACAGAGAAGCAGGTGGAAGGCTCCATCTTTCCATCTCTGCCAGGTCTTGGTGCAGGCTGCCCCTCCTCCCCACCAGTGTGGAGACTTGACAGAGGCCCTGGCTCCTGGCCCCCAGCCAGTGCCCTTGTCCTGTGCATGCCCAGCTCAGCAGAGATTGCCGGGCTGTGGAGCACATGCCCCAGAATAGTGCTATGATGCCGCCGGGTGACATTCTATCGCTGGGCCACCACACCGAGTGGCGCCTCCCATCCCAAAAAGGAGAAACCTGGGGACGCTGGGTGTCCTGGGTGCCAGGCCAGGCATAAGGGCATGGCAGTGTGCAAGGAGCTGCACGGCTCCTCTGGACTCCACCTCTCCTGGGCTGTCACTCACACAGGCTCTGTCTGCTCTATTTTTGCCGGCTGCCTGTGGTCACCCAGGGAAGCTCTGGCTCCTGCCAGCTGAGTGGGAGCCCCTTATGCAGGATGGAGGGTAAGCTGCAGGCCTAGCCTGGGGCACCTCAACCTGTTGGGCAAGTCTCCAAGTGGGCATTGCTCTGTGGACTGTCCTTTTCCAGGGCAGCCTTGTGTCCCCATTGAGCAGGTTCCCTGGCTCTGAGCTGGAGCCTGTCTCTGGAACCAGGACCCATGCACTGCAACCTGCAATTGGCTCTTCTCGCATCCAGTGGAACTTATGGGGGTGCTGGGTGGGAAGCCAGGCCAGGCCAGCACACTGGGCACACCAGCACACTGCCCTGATTCCATGTGCCTTGTCCCCTCTGACCCTCCCAACCGTGAGCACAGGTGCTGTACAGTCTTGACCACAGTCAAACTCCAGCATTATTCTGATCTCCCAACTCACTGAAACAGACGGGCAACCCTTCTTGGATATCCAGACTCCCCTACTGGTGGGAGTGGGCCCAGCCTGGTGCACCCAGTCATCATGTGCTTGACAAATGCTCCACTCTGGGAGGGCTGACCTGGCTTAAGGACAGAGAGCAGGAGGGGAAGTGGCCTTCCGCCTAATCCCCTGAGATCCATGTTTCTAGCCTTGGATCCAAGGGTAATGAGGACCCTCTTCTGAGGAAGCTCAGACTGGGCACTGAGAGGCGGAGCCTGAGAGGTGGCAGAGGTGGCCCCTCATGTCTTTCCTCTCTGCTTGGTCCCCAGTGCTGTCCCAAGAGCAGTGGCACACAGAGCCCTTATTGCACAGTGTTTCTTTAATTGAAAGACAACCAACCTCAAAAGTAGCCCTCCTTGAGCGGGGTGTGACTGCTCACAGCTGCCACAGCAGGGACCAGGAGGTGAGGGAAGGGGACCCGACCATCATGGGGGGAGGTGGGAGCCAATGGAAACTGGTGCTCAGTACTCTGGTGGCCCTTGAGAGTGGAGTATGACCACCTTCCTGGCTTTCACCTCCAGCCTCCTCCAGACTGGGGGCAAGACCCCAGCAGGACAGCAAGGGAGGCAGCTGTCCCAGGCCTGCCCAGGTAGAGGCTGGGCAGGGGGCTGAAATGGAAAGAAGAGCCAGCCCAGGAAAAGTCAGGGTGCATGTGTGTGTGTGTGTGTGTGTGTGTGTGTGTGTGTGTGTGTGTTTAAGGGGGGACTAGTCCAGTGACCAGTAGAGCAAGGTAACTGGGATGGATAGGCCATGAACTGGCTGAAGTGGGGCACGAGAGGCCAAGTGCAACAGACAGGCCCAGGAGAGGTGGGAGGCTGGAAGCAGATGAGGAGGAGGATACAAGCCTGGGCAGGGTGGTGGCCATGGCAGAGCCCGTCATCTCCATCCCTGCTAACCTCTCCAGCCCCACAGACCCACGGATTGTTTTCCTAGGGCTGGAGCCTCTGACCATGGGGTTTCAGGGTGAACGAGAAAGCTTTGTAGGGGTGCCTCTGAGTGGCCATGGTGGGTGAGCAGGGCAGCTTGGAAGCTGAACGGCAGGTGATGCAGGCCAGGCCTTACGTCCACCTGCACGCTTGGGAGCCAGGAAGAGGCTGTGATGGGGCAGTGAGTCAAGGTTGGGGACCAAATGTGGGGGGCTTCACTTCTTTGCTTTGCCTTCCCCTCTGGAACATCTGGATGTGTTCCCGAGAGACCCCAACCAAGGCCACCATGGTGGCTGCCACTGCCTCTACTTTTTGTAGTTGCCAAACTGGATGGCCAGGCGGTCGGTGACGCAGCGGAAGGTGGCTGGTTGCACCTCCCAATACGGCACAGGATTGTTGAAGAGGCTGATGCCATTGTAGTAGGCCCGCTTGACCCCGAAGCCCACAGGGCAGAAGTCGTTGACGCCCACCTTGGTGATGTTGTTGGAGTGCAGATAGACCACCTGGGGGCACAGACATGTGGCTGAGGCATGCAGTTAGGGTCCAGTAACCCCAGGCCACCCTCCACAGTCTGTCCCAACGTGGGTGGGTGCTGTGGGCCAAAGATCAAATGGAGGACAGACACAGAAGGGGCTGGGGCCTGCCTCCACGCTGGGGCCCACCGGCTGCTTCCTGGGTATCATCTCATTGTAGTATATCTGCACCACCTTTTCAGGTCCAGTTTGGGATTCTCCTCATGGATGGGAGAAGGAAACTTAGGCTTGGGTATGTTGGGTGGGTATTAGGCACTGATGTGTGCCCAGCATGAGGGACTCAGGTGAGAGGTGTGGTGAGTGGGAAATGGGGGACATGTCAGGGTGGGGCTGGGGCCTGGGCCAGAGGTGTCATGAGGGGCTGTGTCAGGTGGAACAGGGCTATAGGAAGCAAAAATGGATCCTGACATGATGTCCATGCAAGAAAGGTGGTACTGGGCCTGGGGTTGTGGCTCAGTGGTAGAGCACTTTCCCAGTACATGTGAAGCACTGGGTCCGATCCTCAGCACCACATAAAGATAAACAAATAAAATAAAAGTATTGTGCCCGTCTCTAACTAAAAATACATATATATATAAAAGAAAGGTGGTACCTCAGGCTCTCAGAGGGCCCCCGGTTCTCTCTTTGGATTCCCTGGGCTCCAGGCCTGCCTCCAGCAAAGAACCCACTCATTCCAGAGGCCCACCAGGTGTGAGAGGAGAAAGAGCCCTCAGGGTGTCCTTCCCTTCCTCTGAGACCTTGGAGCATTCGTCCCCTAGCAGAAGCTGCTCTCTTGGGGAGGAGCAGAGTAGGACAAGGGAGGTCTAAGGGGTTGGGTTAGGAGCCCAGCGATGGCAGAGAGGTCTCAGGCCACTAGAGGGCAGAGTCAGCCCAGCATGGGCTGCACTGCGTAGGAGATGGTAATGCTCCTACCATTTTGAATGGGGCTGAGGCCCAGGGCAGGGCCGGGTAAGGCCAAGTTGACCCATATGCCTGGAAGCCAAGACAAAGACAGAGGTCCTGCAGATGGAGGGTGGCACAGTCTCAGTACAAACAAGGGGTGTTGGTGCCAAGGGAGAGAGAGTGGGGACTTCTCCCTCCCAGATGAGGAGAAAGGACCCAAAGAGCAGAAATGACTGGCCAGCTGCATGGCCAGGTCCTGTCCTGCTTTGTACCCTGGATCCCCCCTGCAAAAGGGGCAGGGAGCCTAAAGACAACTCTGGAGACAGGACGCTACCCCAACACCAGCCTTAGAGAAGCCGATGCCCAGGGGCTGCCTAAATCCAACTCTCACCTGGAGGAGCTTGAGGTCCGGGAGACCAGCAGGCACTCTGGACAGCTTGTTGTTGTCTAAGTGCAGCTCCCGCAGGGTGGGCAGAAAACTCAGGCTCCCGTTCTCGATCATCCGGATCTGGTTGTGGCCCAGGCCCAGCCTGCAGATGGAAAAACGAGAGGTATTCAGTCTGGAGTGGAAAAGGACCATGGATTGGGGTGCTGGCGGGTCTCTGGTGCCGCCCCGCCCAGCCCCACCTGTACAGCTTGGAGTAGCGGAGCAGGTCCTCCAGCTCGATAGCCTGGATTTTGTTGTGGTCCAGATGCAGTTCATTCAGGGTCTCAGGGAGATCTGCTCAGAAAAGAGGGTGCTTGAAGATGAACACAGATGCTGGGTGTGTGTGTGTGTGTGTGTGGCAAAGGCCCTCTCTCTGCCTCTGCTGAGGGGAGGGTCCTGCAGAATCCTGCCTCAAGCAGACTGTGTAGTTTCAGCCCCATCCCCCTGCCCCATTTGTGTTCCTGAAGGTGAGGCAGGATGCAAAGGAAGGGTCACCTTCCTACCTTTAGGGATGCCGGTGAGCTTGGCCTCTGAGATGCGCAGGTAGTTCAGCTTCAGCCCATCAAAGGCTCCAGGTTCAAAGCCACTGTTCTCCAGGGGGTTCCCACCCATCTCTAGGAGAGAGGCCCTCTCAGTCCTGGAGCCAGCCAGTGATGCTCAGCACCCTGAGGGCTTGTAGCTTTCTGAGCTCAGACTTTCATGACGGACCCTGCTAATTGCCAGTCTCCCCACCCCCTCCTGAAAGCAGTTCCATGAATTTATCTGGCTAATTGCAAACTCCTAGCTATTCAATACCATCAACCCCAAGAGCTCTGGCCTTGGCTTTGGCCTCTGGAAGCAGGGAAGTAAGTGGAAAGGGAGGAGACCCAGAAATGAAGACAGGACTCCCAAGATGCTCCTCAGCTCCTCTATGCCCAAACCCTTCTCAATTCTTCTCATCCAGCCCAGTCACCCTCCGTGTTCCCTTTAGCCACAGTGATCACTGAAATTGGTGATTTACCAAAAAATACATCTGACTTTCCTTCAGTTGTTTCAAGATTCTTGAGCTGAGCCTTTAAAGCCATGCCCTGAGACAAGTATCTGGAGTTTTCTGTGATGTCTGCTGGCCTCCTCCATGGCTATGCTGGACAGCCCAGGACCCATCTGCTCTGACTCCTTTCTGCCTGCTGACAGTGCTGACAGGTTTGGGACTGTCACAGGCCAGGGCTGAACTCACCGATGCAGTTCATGTTCCGGAGCCCACTGAAAACACCCTTGGGCACTTTGCGGATGCGGTTGTCATGAATGCGTAGTTCCACCAGGGAGCTGGGCAGGTTGGGAGGGATCTCCACCAGGTGATTCTTGGAGATGTAAAGCTTCTGCAGCTTCCGCAGGGGGCTGAAGGCCTTTTCGTGGATCTTGGAGATCTTGTTGTTCACCAGGACAAGTGCCTGAGGCAGGGCAGGTGATGGAAGTGAATGCCCCAGCTTCCTACCCCAACTACCTTCTGTCCTGTCCTCCTCTTCTGCCTCTGGAGTTTGCTGCTGATGACAGTCGAGAGGTGTCTGAACTGGCTGGGCCTCAGGGGGCTCCGTCTGCACTCACGGGCAGAATGCGGGGTGAGAGCCAGTACCCCAGACACCACTCATGCCCAGCAGAGTTGCTGCTTCTCTGGATTCATTTCCCCATTGTCACACTGGCTACCATTAAACCTTTCTTTATTTGTTGCTGGGAGGAACCAATAAGATGAAAAATTATTAGCAAAAAAGTGAACTGAGCTGAGTGAGTGATCCTATCCTGTACTCACACACATGACCCATGACCTTGGGAGCTCCCACCATGGCTGGCTTGACTTCTCTTGGGACTCTGTGGGTCCCCAGGACCCTGTCACACCCCACACATACATATGCTCCCGTCTGAACACATCCCCTCATGACCTCATGACCCCTCCCACTCCACAGAAAGATGGGGCTCACGTAAAGGTGCTGGAGGCCTTTGAAGTCATCCTTGCGGAGCTCAGAGATGTCATTGTTCTGCAGGTCCAGCAGTGTGGTGTCAGGTGAGATCTCCTTGGGCACTGTCTTCAGACCTGGAGCCAGCACCATCACCAGCATGAGCATGGGGCCACCCAACTCTCTAGCATGGCTGGTGTGGAAGGGCGGGGACATCATGGACACACACACACACACACACACACACACACGAACTCTGCCACAAATGGGTGCAGGCTCCAGAGCTTGCAGAGTCTCTGCTTGCTCCTCAAGCACTCATATCACGATCCCCTGGCTCTCCCTCTTCCCACAAGATGGACGTGCGTCCCCTTTAGTAGGGGCTCTTGGGCTAGGCCTGGGCCTTCTGCACTCCCCACCCCAACTGTCCAGGGACTGACCCAGGTCAGAGCACTGAACAACCCGCAGGTGGCAGTGGCAGCCAAAAGGACACATGGCACTGAAGGTGGGAGTGAGGGAGTCCAGATCCGGGGCACCCGAGGTTGTGTCAGCGCCTGAAGCCTCCTCATCATTCATCATGAGCATCCCGTCGTCCAGGGTGAAGTCCCAGAAGCCTTTCTGCTCAAAGGGCAGGGCCTGGCTCAGGGTCAGCAGAGCCGTGAGGAGCCACAGTGACCGCATGGTGGGTGTGCCTGGGAGCCAAGGGCAAGGAAGGGCCATCTATCAGCATGAGGACCACCCTCTGGGCCTTTTCCTGACTGTCTTCCCAGCACCAGTGGCTGGCATCCTGTGTGTTTTGGCACTATGTGCCCTGTCCCTCACCAGACAGCCAGACCCGGGCAGGGGATAGCAAACTGAGGGAGGGGGTGTGGGCAGCAGGCACATGGCAGGATGGGGGTGCACACTGGCCAGGAGGGCACCTTTCCCCTCCCTGCCTCCCAGGAGATGAAATGCCTTCCGATTAATGGATCTATGGCTCCCACCCCACTACAGAGTCAGCCAGAACCTGCCTTGGGTGAGGGGTAAGTGAGGCCAAGTGGAGGAGGCAGAGGGGAAATCTAGCCATTGGCCTCGCAGACAGGGGCCAATCCCTTCAGGGAGTTTGGGGCTCAGAGCAGTTTGGATGCAGTTAGTTAAATTAGGTGACCATGAGTCATTTCCTTCTGTGCCTGAAACCCCCTCTACTATGCCCACATTTTTCTGACAAGGTCCAGAGGCCAAGAAATGGGAGACAAGCTAGAGAAGGAAAGGGGTGTCTTCTGAAGCCAGGGTAGCTCTAAGCAGAGGTCACAGGAGTGGCGGCAGAAAGCCTCCCCTCCCCTTTGCTCCCTAGGACTTTGTCCCACAGAGCCTGTGGCTCCCAGATCTGCCAAACCCTTCCTTTGTGTCCGGGGCCCTGGCAACCTGGAGAAGCCCCTGAGGGGAGTAGGCTGCTGCCAGGGTGGCAGGGCAGGGTCGGGCTTGTCTGGAGGCCCCCCAGGCTGAGGCAACGGGGTGGAGGTGGAAGAGAAGCTCCCCTGCCTGAGCCTGTCTCCGGCGCTCATGTCTACCTGCCTCTTCCTTTTTCATCAGATACTCCCCATCTACAGGCCAGAGCCCTCACCTATCCTGATACCGCAGGTACCATGACTCCCTGACAAAGGCCCAGGTTGTATTCCAGCCTCATTCTCCCCATCTGTTAAATGGGAATAAACATGTCAGCCCTGCTTGCCTGTCACCTAGGCTTGGGTGTCTAGGATTGGCTGGGTGTGTCTGTGAACAGGGAGCAACGGGACCCGCCTGCCAACTTGAAGCAGTTCCAGTCCAAGGAGGCTCTCACTTGGGGCCCAATCCAGCAGAGAGAGGTGCTGTTTGGGGCTCACGTGGGGGTAAGTGAGCCCGAGTTTAGCTTTCCCAGACAGGCCCCGTGGCTGTGGGCTGCTCCACTGGAGTCAATCCTACTAGTAGGCCAAGGGCGGGGCCCTCCCGGCCTGTTTGGCTGGGTGCCAGCACTGCACCTTCTGCTGCACGGGTCAGAGAGAGGCGGGATGGAGATCTGGCCCGTTGGCCCTGCGGAGTTCCCCAAACATTCCACAGGCACATGTCTCCCTGAGGGCTCGCATGACATGGCCTTGGCCAGGACCCATACCTGTGGATAGAGGGGTCTTCAGGGAGGTCAGAGCTGCAGTTGCTTCTGGGAGGGAGTGATGTCTCCTTCCTGATACCGGCAGGGCATACAGCACAATGGGGGCAGAACCCAAGGCTCAGCCCAGGTTTCCTCTCACATGGAGAGTTGGGCTTGGTGCTGACCCCCAGGGCCACGGGAAGTGCCCTGCTGGAGGAGTGACCAGCCTCCCTTGCTCCTTCAAACCTTAGATACCACATTCTCATCCCAGGGGCTGCCTGCCCCATGCTGGCCCACCCCCAGAAGGTCTTAGCCCCAGAGGAGAGATAGAGAGACCCATGCTTGCCTACCTAAGTGCTGTTCCCCTTCTTCCCCTGAGCTTGCAGTCTGCAGGGCAGGGTAGGGCAGGGCAGGACTGGGCAAGGCCTCCTGTGCTTACTGCCACGGGCAGGGCCCTTGCCCAGGTGCTGCTGGACTCCCAGGGCTGGGAGGAGAAGCAGGAGCAGTGGGAGAGAGCAGGAAGGGGAGGCTGAAGGCAGAAAAGCAAGATGGAATGGGAAAGAGGGCGGAGCCGCCCCCGCCCCTCCCCACCGCCCCTGCCAAAGCCGCTACCTCACAGGGGGATGAGTCAGGGCTGGAATGCCCAGCGGAGCCCCGGGAAGCTCTGGAACCCAGTCCACCTGGACAGGTGGGGGTGGGATGCTCTAGCCCTGCCAATGCAGAGGTAGGGGAGCAGCAGACAATCGACCTGTAGCCAGCCTGGACTCCCACCCCTTGGCACCAGGGAAAGGGTCTCTTCTGAGGCCCCACACTGCCTTCCAGACACTCAGGATCTAAGGCTCTCCCACAGGCAGTTCTGGAAAGGCGGACAGTACCCACCAAGGTAGAGGACATGTAGGCTCTGGGAAAGTCTGGTCATTGGGGGCCCAAGTGGGCTCATGGGACTAGTCTTGTGGGCCACAGAGGCCCAAGATGAAATTGGGCAGTTCAGAGCAGCAGAGACTGATGTCATAGTAATTCTGGGGGTCTTCAAGGGGCTAAGAAAAGGATGCAGAGAAGAGCCCAGCCCTCTGCCCCTCAGTTGCAGCTCAGACCTACCCCACGGAAGGTGGAGAGCTTGGAGACCCGCAAACCAGGGCCCTTGAGAGAAGCACGACAGCATTTGGATGGTTTTCCTTGGCTCATGGCTAAAGGGGTGGGGGCCGGGCAGCCTTCCCAACTCAGCCCTCATTTCCCCTCAGAGAACTGGCGCCAGACTCAGGGCCCAGAACTCTGCAGGGAAGGGGGCAGGCCAGACCTCGAGCCTCTAGGAAGTGGCAAAGGACCCTCACAGAGCCAGAGGAGCCTGACGCACACAGATATGATTAGTATCCCCATTTTATGGATGAGGAAACTGAGGCCTAGAGAGAAGAACCGATTTCTCCCAAGTCACTCAGCTCACTCAGCCTGAGGCTTGGAGACTAGCTCTGGTGACTCCAGATGCTGAACTTTCAGCCCAGAAGCAGCCCTGCCCCCACCCCTCAGCCATGGGTTGGGGGTCTGGGCCTGAGTGGCTTATAAGTGGGCAATACAGAAAGGGGAGGAATCCTGAGTCTGGCCATGGTGGTGATGGTGCTGTAGATGGCTTCAGCTGCCTCCCTTCTCCCCCCACATTCACACTGAGGAGACCGGAAGGTTATAGCCCAGAAAGGTAGAGCCTTCCATGGCAGAACTGTGAGACCCCCAGCAAGTTTCTCCCATCCCCACCTCCCCACTGGGGCCTCAGTTTCCTTTCATTAGCCTCCCTGGGTGTGTCCTTAAGCCCCACCAAAGTGTGCTCTGAGTTTGCTGGCTGCCACCTCCTCAGAGCAAAGGAAAGAAGTGGTCATGGCGGTGAGCCCTGACTGGACGACCGCAGGTGTGAGCGAGGGAAGGGGCTGGGCTTCCTGGAGCCAGCAACGCCGCCACAATAGGGCCCTCCTTGTCTGCGCCTCTGAAAGCCAGCGCAGTCCTCCATGCAGGATTGCTCCAGGTCACAGCCAAACAAGATGCGCTGGCAGCCTCTGAGAACATGGAGGGGCCCTGCCAGGCATTCAGGCCAGGCCAAGGGCGGCGGGAGCAAGGCTTGAGGTCTGGCGGGCCCTGGGAGCTCGCCTGCAGATGTGTGGCTGGCAGCTGCCAAGGAGCAGACGCCGGACGGAGTCTCTGTGGCCTCAGCCTGGGGCATCTGGCTCTACTGAGCAACCCGACCTGAACTCTGCCTTTCACCCAGTCCTGCCGGGCCCCTAGGACTGCGTGGTTGGAGAGGGGTGAGAGGGAGACAGGTGACAATGAGCACCCCTCCTCCATCCCCTCTGGTTGCTGAAGTCATCTGAGTCCAGCTGATGCCTGGTCTGCTCCCTGGCCCCAGCCCGCCCACACCCTGCACCAGCCAGACCCAGCCTACGCTTGAGTGTCAACCAGACAGAAGGGATGTATGCTGCCCATGGTTCTGTCAAAGGCCATGTGATGTGCGTATGTGGAGGTTGGGGCCAGAGTTGGGACTCTGAGCCCCGTGCCGTCTGCACCTGGGCCCTGCCCTGAACCCACAGCCATTGCCCCAGCATGCCCTTTATACTGCAAGGGCAGCAGATGCTGCCCAGGGCAGCTCCTTACTGATGTGGCCCTTGCATTGTTGGAGTGACTGGACAAAATGGGGTCCTACACTTCAGCAGACTTGGTGGACAGGTTGGACGTGGATGTAGGTGTCAGAGGCTAACCTTCTATAAACCCTTTCCCCACCCTGCCAAGGAACCTCTGGAAAGCAGTCAGGTAGCAGATGACCCTGATCAGCTGGGGGTCCTTAGTTTCCCGATCCCTCTGCATCTTGGTCACAAGCCATCCCATCTCTTCTCACTCACTGAAGAAATCTAGGCTCCTATTTGCCATGAGTTAGAATCTTGAGCAGTGGGACAGGGGACTCAAGTGATTTCTTTACCTAGCTACCTCCCACCCCTGTTGACCATGAGTTTTGGCCAGCCCAGTGCTGTGGTGCACGCCTGTAATCCCATGCCTGACTTGGGAGTCTGAGGCAGGAGGATGGAAGTTTGAGGCCAGCCTGAGCAACTTAGGGAGACCCGGTCTCAAAATTGAAAACAAAAAGGGTTGGGGATGTAGCTCAGTGGTAAATTGCCCCCGAGTTCAGTGCCCTATACCAAAAAATAAGACAACAACAAAAAAACCTAAAACAAAAACCAAAACAAAACAAAACGAAAAAACCTTTTGGTCCAGGCCACACAATGAGGAAATAGATCCAGGACTCCTCTGCCTGCCTGTCTGTCTGTCTGTCTGTCTGTCTGTGTGTATCTTCCTGCCCATGCTGCCAGGATCCACTTTGGGTAAAGGACAGCAGCCAGGCACCTGGGTCTGGAGTCAGGGAGCCCCTTCTCTTATGGGCCTGGGATTTCCTGCAGCCCCTCCCCTGCATTGGGTCCTCTTCTATCTGCCAGGGGCTCTGGCTGGGGTGGGACCCAGCACCTTCAGCCTGCCAGGATCCTGCCATCTTCAGGCCCCTCAGGGCTGCTGGGATCCTGCATACACATGCCTCTTTGCAGCTCGGCAGACCCTAAAGTCCATGGGAACGCAATCAAGGGCAACCAGGGATTCAGATCTTGGGAGGATAAAAGTGGCCCAGGATCAGGGCTGCCAGCCCCAGTCTGGATTTGCCCTTCCACTCTTCTTTTGTGTCAGACTGTTCACAAAATCCCAAATCCATGATCACCCAGGCCTCAGCCTTGGCTAGCGGACCCGCTGGAGACCAGACAGGATGGGATGCTTGCAGCTTGTAGGGGCAAAGCAGAGGCAGCTTCGAGAGTCACTCCACTCAGAATCTGGGCTGGGGAACTTGGGATATCGCAGGACCTCTTCAAGCAAGCCCCTGCTTGTTGTCCTCCTGCTCAGCCCAGGCTGGAATGTCTGCTGAGCTGGAATTAAGGATGCAGTGGACCTGAAGAGGTCAGCGTAGGGAGGCTGGGTAGAGGCCCAGGACTCTAAATCTGAGAGATAAGCCACCACACAGAGGGAGGGGGCAGTGTCTTCCCTGGGCTGGGAATGTCTGTGATGTGGACCAGGCAAGGAGCAGAGAGTCTCCTGCCCTCAGGCTGCACCTGGAGCTGAGCAGGGGGAGGGTATGCGTTGTGTAGTATCTGGAAGAACCAAAGCTGGTAGGCTCAGGGAAGAAGGCTCCCTCCTCCATGGTCACCCCAGGGGTTGCCTGAACCCAGAGCAATTAGAAGGTGGGGGAAGATGGCAAACAGTGGAGGGGTGTCACCTGGCATCTCAGAGATATCCGAGGAGGGCCTAGGAGCCCTGTGGCTATACACTTCAAGTGGGGGAAAGTACTTGTTGGCCTGGAAGGGAAGGGGAGGACAAAACACAATTCCCACCCCAGAAGAGGTGGCTCAGCAAGCCCCATGCCTTCCCCAGAGAATGCTGGGAAGCTCATTCTTTCTGGAAGGCTAGAGGAGGGCCTGAACATGGAGCAGGTCTGAGCCACATTCCCTCTCCCAGTGCAAGTCCCTCTGCTCACCACCCTCACTGTCCCTTTAAAAAGGGTACTGTGGGTGGCCAAGGGTGATGTGGCCTCTGGCCTTCCCCAGCCCAGTGGGTCTGGGCATAATCGGACAGGAGGTCTCTGGGGGAGAGGGGTGAGGGACAACACAGAAGGCCTCAGGCCTCAACTGATCACAGGAGGGGCAGAACCAAAGCCTGCAGGACCTCAGGTTGACGCACCTACTCCTTAGGCCATGACTGGGTGCCCAAAGAGAACCACCACACCCTCAGCCCCTCAGTGTGAGTGAGTCCCCTGTGTTAGCATGTCCCCTTTCCACGGTGGACCTCAGAGTGCATGGGGAAGGCCTACTGCCAGGAGTTTGGGGGTGCGGTGGACAACCTAGAAGATGGATGGTAATTGGGGCAGGGACCAAGGTCTTTGGCCCTGGGGCGATTAACAAGGAGGAGTGGGAGGGGTCGTGGTGGGTTTGGGAAGACCTTTCTAAGAATTGGGGCTGTCAGGGAGTGAGCAGGCAAGGTGAGGGGCTCCAGCTAGTGGGACATCAGAGACCCCTAAGACTGGGGCTCTGTTGGAGAAGGGGTCATGCTGGAAGCTGCATGCATGTTGGAGAAGTCCCCATGCTGTGGGACTGAGGAGAAGTGACGTCTGGGACAAACCTGCACTGTACTCTCTCTTCAGGGGGTGGAAAGGACTGACTATGTTGGTGGGCTCAGGAAGCAGGGAGACTAGAGTGCAGTTCTGTCGCCTCCCCACCAAGTGCCAAGGAATTAGAAGTCCTCTGGGAAGCCTCCAGATGCAAACTCTCAAGTGGGGCCTCATTATAAATCTCTCCTCTGGGAACTTGACGCTGTCACTGGAAGGGACACTCCATGGTCTTGTTTGACTATAGAATGTTGCTAAAAGAAACTCTTTCTTGCCTTGAAAATATCCCCTTTTCTCCTGTCCTTCCCTGTTCTCAATCCAATAACCTAGGACTGGCAGGACTGGGGAGATGTGTGGGCCAATGCTGGCAAGTCACCCTGCATGATGGTTAGGGGCTGGCGTCCTTCCTCTGTGGGTCCGGTACAGACTCCCTATGTACACAATAGGAGGCTGGCCCCAGTTCAGGCAGTGTGCAGAAGCAGTGTGCCCCAGGGACAGGTCTTTCCTGGGTCTTCGGGGCTGGAAAGTGGGCCTGTGTGCAGGTGGTCCAGGGAGGTCATACTACCACACCCAGCTGGCCACAGAAGCCCCCTCTGCTCCCTGGTCAACCAACCCCGCTGCCCAGCCCCAGTGGCTTGGAGGCATCTTTGTGTCTTCCTGTCAATACTCCCACACAGGCCTGCCCTCAAAGACTCACCCACACTGGCCCACAGCAGCCTTACATGGGCATGTTCCACACGAAGTCACCACCCTCCTGCCCACCAGCTCTCCCAGGGTGCGGGTGGCACAGGCGGCTGCATGTCACTAGGAGGCGCTCACTTGCACCCCTGGTTGCAGGTCCCCAGGAACCTTCCCAGCACTTATGAAGCATCCCCAGCTTGTCTCAATCCAAACGCCACTCTGGGGCCGAGAGCCGGTAGGCCAGGGAGAGGAAAGGCACAGAGGCAGGAGCTTCCTCAGGAAAGAACTTGAGTTGCTTGGGTGCCAGGAGAGCGGACCTGCTTTTGAAGACTGTTGAGGAAGATCTGCCCTGCCCTCCCCACCTGCAGCCCTGCCCTGCAGGGCCCTGGGCACACAGGCACCCGGCCCCGCCCGTGGAGCAGTGGGTAGGGGTGCCCTCATCTCCAACCTTCCAGGGCATTTGGTGGACACCCAGACAACTCCGTTCTCTATTGCTCCCTCTCCTGGGTTCGTTGGCAGGCCCCCCTGGGAACCCAAGCCAGGTCTTCCCCAGGGAACATGGCACAGTAGTCCAATTGTCTCTCCTCCCCATCTTCTACCCATTTTGGGTCCCAAACCAAGAGCGTTCTGGGCACAGACAGGATTGAGGCACCCAGGCATCTCACTCAGGGCCCCAGTAGCCAGGCTCCATGGACCCACACCTTGCCAAAGAAGAAGCAGAGGCAGGGCATCGGCCTGTGGTGAGCTAGAACTACCTGGGCAAGGTGCCTGGGCTGTGCCTGGGAAACTGAGTCTCCTAGACCCACACCAAGGACTAGCTCAGGCAGTGAGGAGCTCTGGTTTTGAGCTGGCAGGTATCTGAGGTCCTTTCCCACCAGGCCAAATGCAAAGCCCCAGAGTGAGGCTGTGGACAGTGAGGTTGGCAGGAGTGGAGAGTGTGCCTGGGACTTGCAGCAAAGGGATGGAGCTGGTGGCCGATCCAGGGTGTCAGCTGCCCAGCCATGCCTCAGAGATGCTCTGGGCAGGCAGCAGCTAGGGGAAGCACCCCGCTCCCCACCCCCGCCCGCGCCCAGAGGCAGAGAGACAAGAGATGGATGGAGCCTAGCAGCTGAATGAGGTCAGCAGGGGCGAGGGAAGGGAAGGGGTGGGAAGAAGTCGCCTGGAAGAGGGTGGGGAGAAGAGGCAGAAATGGGACAAGAACCAAGGGGGCCGCAGGGTGGCGATGAAGGGGCATGGACCACGAGCCTGAAACGGGTGCCTTGGAAATCCAGGGGCGCCTGGAGGCGGGAGAGGGCAGTAAGGGGGTAACGGATCCACAGACACTGGGGACAGCAGGACCATAGGTCGGGACAGCAAAGGCAGCAGACATCTCTAGATTGGTGAGGGGACAGCACAGCCAGGGACGAGACAGTGAGGGCAGCTTGAGGCCAGTACAGGATAGTGGGGACAGCGTGGAGCTGGCGCGGGGCCCTACCTGGGGAGGGGAAGCAGCCAGGTGCGGGCTGGCTAGTTGGTGGGCTGGGATGTTGGGCCGTCCGTGCGTCTGTCTGTCGGGCAGAGCCGACTGAGAGCAGCTGCTCACTCCTGGGCAGTTCGTGGAGAGAGGGAGACAGAGGCGGTGGGAGGGAGGCTAAAGGCTGGGCGGGCGGGCCGACGGGAGGGGACGGCGGGGAGGGGGCGGGGAGGGAGGCAAGGAGGGAGGGGGCTGGTGGCGTGGAGAGGGAGGGAGGACGGGTAGGAGGGAGGGGGCAGGCTTCCCGCCCCCCTGGCAGCTTCAAAGGGAGCAATTTTCTTGTAGACGGCTGGGCTAGCTGCACCCCCTCGACCCCCCAGCCCCTGCCTCAGGCACACTGTGAAAGGACTCACACTCACACGCACTCACACAAGGACCCTTGGCATCTCTGGGTAGGCAAGACCTCAGAGTCAAACATTCCGCCGCCCAGATGGGGACACTGAGGCACCCCCCCCAGGCAGAGGAAAGTGAGAGGGCAGAAAATGGAAGGGGGGTGAGGGGGAGGTGGCCTCAGATTGCAAGACCAGCGAGTGGCCCCTGGAATTCTGTCCTGAGCCCGCCCAGAACCTCCTGCAGCCCAGACTGCAACAAGGAGATGGTTCCTATGGAATCAGAGAGGGGACTCCTGTGGATTTATGGAAGAACTTGACCTAGACTCCCAGGCACTTTATACCTCCCCGCATTCCCAGTCTTTCCTTCCTCAAAAAGAGGCAAAGGACTGGAAGTGGTGGGCTACACCTGTAATCCCAGCTACTCAGGAAGCTGAGAGAAGAGGACCACAAGTTCAAGGTTAACTTCATCAATTCAGTGAGGCCCTAAGCAACTTAACAAGACCCTGTCTCAAAATAAAAAAAAAAAAGGGCTGGGGATGTGGCTCAGAGGTTAAGCACCTCTGGGTTCAATCCCTGGTAACTGTCCCCCTGCCCCAAAGAGGCAAAATTCTTTGTGTGACAGCAGGCGGGAGTCTGCTGGGGGCCTCCCTAGAGTGGGAAAGCTGATTCAGAGAAGAGTCATCCTTCTTGCTCAATCCCTGCAGGCCCCCTAGGATGTGATAACCGCTCTGTGGGGGGCACTTCCTCTGGTCACTTTCAGGGGCTAACTTGGTCAGTCCGCCAAGCCTCAGCCACTTCCTGAAGGCCCAAGTGAGTCCAGCTTTGCCTTTGTCTAGCTATGGAGGTCCCTAGCACAACACTTCTCCCTGTTCATTCATGTCCTGTCCCCTCCCTGTCAGAGCAGCTTCCAAGAGACCACAGTGAGGTCGTAGATGGAGTGAGAAGCCAAAGTGAGGAGCAACTCAGATCTGCAAAGGAGAACTGAAGGCCGAGAGGACAAGCTCCAAGTGCACAGAGGCCAGAGAGGACCAGGCTGAGGGCTAAGGGTACCCACCCACCTAAGTGCTGTCACTCAGTTCGGGGGGGGTCTGGAAGTCCCAAGACCCAAGCAGACCCTTCCATGAGGACCTTGCCTGGTGCCAGCATCAGCACAGGGCCCAACTATAATGCAGTCTGTAAGAAGTTTCTTGGCCAGGCCATGAAGGGAAGTGGGCAAAAGAGGGTCTGGGCTGGGAAGAGACTGAAGAGCCCTTTCCCTGCAGAGCAGGGCTGGTGCTTGATCTGCCAGCTGACTGGCTTCTTTTACATTTTTATTTTGTGTGGTGCTGGAATGGAAACCAAGGCCTCCAGTATGCAAGGCCTTGTGAGGCAAGCACTCTTCCGTGGAGCTGCACCCCAGCTCTGTGTTGTAACTTTTGATGGCAGGTATCTACTAATTTATGCTACACATGTCAGCAGAGACTGGGGCACAGGCTGCAAAGGTCAAAAGGGGTCCAAGGAACATAAGAGAGAGCAGAGAGTGGAAAAAGATAGGGGTAACAGCTAAAGGCTTTCTTTTTGAAGTGATGAAACTGTTCTAAAAGTTCTGTAGTGATGCTTACACAACTGCAAATATGTAATTACTGAGTAAAACTTTGACTTGTGCTCTTTTGTTTTTTGCAGTACTGAGGATTGAACCCAGGATGCTCTACAACTGAGCTACATCCCCAGACCTTAATTAATTAATTAATTGGTACAGGGAATTAAAGGCAGGAGCACTCTACCACTGAGTTACAGCCAAAACCCTTTTTATGTTTTATTTTGAGGCAGGCTTTCTCTAAGTTGCTTAGGCCTCACTAAGTTGCTGAAGCTGGCCTCAAACTTGTGATCCTCCTGCCTCAGTCTCCCAAGTCACTGGGATTATAGGTATGTGCCAAGATGCCTGGTACTCTTTTTAAATTTGTTTTATTTCGGGACAGGGTCTGGCTAAGTTGCCCAGGCTAGCTTCAAATGTGATTCACTTCAGAGTCCCTGAGATTACAGGAGCATGTCACTGCGCCCAGTCAATAAAACTATTTTTTAGAAAAGAAACAAATATATAAGACGCACCTACTGCCAGGGATGCTAGTACCTAAGTCCTTTACTGAATACGGCACTCCTTGGCCTCATCCGGCACTGCTCTGGGGCTAGGACTCTTGGAGCAGTTACTCAGGGTCTGGTCTCCAGGAGCCCCAGTGCGGGTAAAATGGCCTTGAAGAAAGTGGTCAGGGGGCAGTGAGAATCCAGGAGGAAGCTGCCATTACCCCCTCCTGGGACTCCCGGGGCTGGGCTCTGAGTACCATGAGGAAAGAACAGGGGCGCTCTTGTTTCTGGCCTTGCCAGGGCCACACACAGCACCAGAGACTCAGGAAGACTTCCTGGAGGTGACATGGGCAGTAGAGAAGAGGAACACCGCCTTACAGAGGGGGTGGGGAGCAGCAGAGAGAAAACGCCCTGCACTTCGTGAGCAGGCTAAGCAGTGGCTCGCCTGTCTCCCTTTAAGACCTGAGCCTCAGGTCTCAGCTGGGCATATTCCTGGGGGTGGGGGGCACATATTCACCTTTGGAACTTGTCCTCACAGTTGGGGGATGCGTCAGGGGCAATACTGCTGTAAATACGGTTCTTGTGCCTGGAAGGTTCTTGTGTCTGTGGTTTGCAGTCTGCAATAAGCTATAACTGCATGCCCAGCCCAGGGCCCACTGAGTCACTCGGCCTGGCCCTCTAATTTGGGGGCCACTCCCAGACCAGCCAGGCAGCACCTCAGTCCTTGGGCCTGCCTCTCTCCCCTCCTTCTCCCTCTCCCCCTCCCCAGGCCTCCACTCTGCAATGCAGGAGCAATCTGAATCCCAGCTGAAGTGCAAACAGTGTGTCCCTGCTGGCTGGTGGAGCGGAGCCTCAAGCAGCCTCCTGCCCTCTGGCCTCCCAAGGCTAGTAGGAGGGGGCAGGCACGGGGGGCAAGACAGGAAGGAGAAGCAGGCATTTCCTGAGGCCCCAGGGCTCCCGAGGAGGCCAAAATGCACAGCTGTCTTAGCTCCCAGGAACCAGTGGCAGACAGGGCGCCAGGGTGGGTGGGGAAGGCAGAACCCAGAACCTTGCAGCATGTCCTGTGTGTGACTCTGGGACTCTACTGGACAGGCCTCTGAAGCCCTGGACACTTCCCTGGAGGACTGGAGAGGGTCAGTCCATTCTACTGATACCAGTCTGCCTCATCTTGCCTGCCTCTCCACCCAGGAAGCCCCTTCTCTTCACTCTCTGAGTCAAGAACTCAGCCTTCTCAGCCTGAGAAGGAGCCCAGCCCCTCAGACATTTAGTGAGGGCAGTTCTGGGGAGACGGCTCTGGATTCTCAGGGAAAGCTGTCCTGCCCTGGGTTCCTTCCCTGCATAGGCTGGCTCCCCGCTCTGAGCAGCCAGCCCTCCCAGCCCTTGTCAGGCAACTGCTCCCCCAGCCCGCCCACACCCACAGAAGAGCACGGAAAGGATCTGGAAGGGGAGGGCAAGGCAAGGGCAGAAGGTCCATGTCAGAGGGAGGGGGAGGGCCGAGGAGGAAGGGAGCTGAGAGGAGGGGAGGCTGTCTCTCCTGGGCAGGGGAGTCTCTGCCAGCTGCCATCCCCTTGGTCATGTGTGAGAAGGGCCTGGCCTCAGCTGCAGCCTGTCCCCCCACAGCTGACTTGCAGCTGTTTGTGCCCTTGCTTCAGAGTTAGGAGGAGGCCCAGAGAGAAGTGGGGCACCTAGAGGGCAGGCTGTGAGCCTTCTGGTGCTCTTTGGGCACAAAATGTTGGCCTTTGGTATGAGGACAGGGCATGGGAGCCTGGGAGGTAGCCCAGCGTGTAGAATTGACAGCGCCGAGAAAGCTACCAGAGTTACTTGGCCCATAAGTTTCTGGAGGCCTGAACTTCAGGGACCCGCTACTAATCCCTTTCTGTGTCTCTTCAGAGCTTCCCTCTGTCCTGCTTTCTGAGTGTGTCCAGCTAGCCACGCCTACTTCTTGAACCTTCCAGATGACTCCTCCACATCTCTTCCAACAGCATGAAGAGAAAGGCCAGAGACAGAGGAAAAACCTGGGAAATAGTGGGAACTACAGTGAGCAAGTCCCACAGGCAACAGCCCTGTCCCCAGGCTACCAGATCACAAGCAAGGCCAGGCCTGAAGAAGGTGACCAAGTGGAGTGAGTGCATGCACTGGGTTTGGGGGCAGGGAGGCTTCCAGAAGAGGCTGTGCCCAGGGGCTGCCTTTCAGCACCCTGTGCTCACACGGGCCCCTACAAAGCCAGCCCCAAGCAAGAAGTCCCTCCCAGGGGATTACTTCATGCCTCAGTCTCTAGGACAAAAGCCCAGCCAGGGACACAGCATAGGTACCTCAGGGTCAGTTCTTGAGCCAGCAATACTGCCCAGAGCATCCCAAGTTCACAGACTTGCTTGGTCCTCCCTCCCAGCTTGCTGCCCACACCCCCACAGACTCCAGAAGGCAGCTCTGCCACCACTCAAGTGGCCCTTGAGTGATGACCTGAAGTCCCAAGGCGGCATGAAACAGGCACCCAGGGGAACCTACTGGGTGCAGGGGGTGGGGAAGTTAGGGACAAGACTCATGCCAACATGCCTAAGAGGTGGCTGAGGTGGTGCTACTGAGCTGAGCCTCTACTGTCTGGAAGTTCCGCAGTGCTAATGGCCCAGGCGTGGCTGGTGAAAGCTGGCACTCTCCATGCCAGGAGCTTTTTTTGACCTTCCCCTGAGGATATAATCACACAGCGTCTCTCCCCTATGGGCCACCAGGGCTGTAATTTCAGGGCCTGAAGGGGGCTCCTTGGAGGCCTGGCCAGCGGCTAGCTATCTTTAGAGGCCTGGTCTGGGGCGTGGCCAGAGGGGGACAAGTGGACAGGGGTTGTGCCATGGCCTCTGTGGATGGCCTTCAAAGCTGACAAGCAAGGAGAGGCTAGGAGGCACCCCACGACCCTGTGCTCTTCCCTTGGGTTAAGGCCAGAACCCAGGAACTGCCTGGTTCTGCCTGCAGCCTGCAGGACCAGGAGGCTTGGGTAGGGCTGGGAGGGGCTGGGCTCTGGCCCTGTCCTGAGCCCTGCCTCATTCTGGCCTGGAGCAGTCTTTGGTCCCGGTGCATGGCAGAGGCCAGTGCTGGTCCAAAGGCTGAACATCTCAGTGAGGGACAGGGATCTGTGGGTGCTTTGTCTCATGAATTTGAAGAATGAGATCCACTGACATGAAGGGTGAGAATAAAGTAACAGGATTTATTCAAGAAATAAAAAGTAAGCAGAGTTCCTGCAGCAGGAGGGGTCCCAAGAACGGTTGTCTGTTGTCTAGGGATTTAGATGATAGGATTAGAGGGGAGTTAGGTGGCCTTCAAGACCACAGGCTCGAGATTTTAAAGAAGTGGGTCTCGGAGTCCAGTAACACCAGGGCACCTGGCGCTTGTGCACGGCTTCTCCAAACAGGACCTTGATCAGGGTCCACTTCACTCAGGGTCTGGCTCAGGATTCCTGCGCATATCTTCTGGCTTCAATAGAGTCACTGGTCACAAGCTGTCTACTCCATTTGTAAACTCCTGGAGGGGATGCTTAACTCTGCCTGCCTAACACATTTCCATCTCCTGCTCTCACCAGCATGTCCCAGGTTGTCCCTGTGTGGCCACGATGGTGGCAACTGCTATGGGTGTAAGGGCTGTATGGGGGCAGAGGCACAGGGCACCACATTAGACATTCCCTTCCTGGAACAGCTTCTTCTGGAGGAGGACAACTGAGCAAGGCTTACCCTGCCATGGGTATGAGACAGGAACTCAGTACAGGATGTGGGAAGGCTGGACAGGACTCTGTGACTAAGGCCAGAAGGGGAGCAGAGATGCAAGATCCTGCTGAGGTCCCCAGAGGAGACACAGGCCCAGTCCCAAGAAATACATGGGTCTCCATTCCCATTTTCCACCCCTTGAACTTGTTAGCTTTATGCATGCCTCTTATTGTCCCCACTGTTCTTACCCTCAGTCCCACTGCCCCATCATCTTGGTATCCCCATCTCAGTCTGGGTACTGATGAGTGCTTCCCTTTTTGCCACTTGAACCCAGTCACTCCTACCCTATCATCACCACCAAAACGATTGCTACCACCATGTGCCTCCAGAGGTCCAGCACTTTGGGGTTAGTGACTGGGCTGCATATGCTATGATGCTCAGACAGAGCTGGTGCCTGCCCCAGGAGAAGGGCAATAGCTACCTGCCCTGCATAGGTGTGAGGGATGGCAGGAGCAGGCAATGAGCAGCTCCATCCTGGCCCCAGGCCCTGCTACGCTACACTTGCTCTCCAGGCTGGGCTCTGTCTGGGGATGTCCCTGTAGTGCTGGCCAGCATCTCCCACATTGTCACAGGACTGAAGCCCCAGCCTCCAGTTGCTAGGACCCAACCCCAACCCCGATCCCCTGGTTCTCTTGGGGAATCCCTTGGGCTGGAGAGAGTGCCCTGTGTTCCCTAGTTATGCCTCCTAGCTAATGATGACCTGGGGTCATAAAGGCTTGATTGCCCTGTCCCAACTCAGGGCCAGCCCAGCTCCTGAGTGCCCATGGGACTGGCTGAGGCCTACCTAGACCTGTGTTGTCAGTGGCAGGTCAACTTCTCACTTGGCCAGGTGGTGACCCCCTAGAGCCCCCTAGCAAAATTCCTGAATTCTAAACTCCTGCCCTCAATGGGGACAGTCACAGAGGGACTACTGCCCACCCTGGGCTCTGCCACCCAAAGTCAGCCCCGAAGACAAGCCATCTAGAAGTGAAATCAGCCCAGGAACCACCATGGAGTTCCTGCTCCCTGTCCTCCATCTGGCAGGGGCTCTTCCCCCCCTTGTCTAGAGGGGGCTTGGGGCCAGGTTGCCCCCACAACCCACGGCAGTCTTCCTGACCTCATTTGCTCTGCAGAGGTAAGAAAGGGGAGGAGAGGATGTTGGGGCTGCCCAACCCACACTTCCTGTGCCTCCAGGCCTGAACTCTGGGACTGAGAAGAGAGCAGGGGCTGTAGGACCAAAAGGCTGCAGCAGGAGGGGCAGAGGCAGGGGCAGGGGCTGGAGCTGCCAGGTCAGGGAGTAGGGGTCGTGAGAGATGAGAAAGCAGGGCCAGTGCCTTGAGGGCTGCTGACCTCTGACCCAGCCCAAACAGGAAGTGCCATATCTGTGGGCCCAGGCCCCAGAGAAGGAATGCAGGGATGAGTCCAAAGCAAACACTCCACCAGCTTCCCAGGCTTTTCCCCGCCCCCTGCCAGAGTCTGGCCCTTTCTCTACTGCAAACACAACACGCATGCGGGGGTGGAGGTAGAGGGATGGGGGCGGGGGCAGAGGCAGATCAGCCACAGAATGGGACAGAGGCAAGATAAAGTTCCCAGGCCCAGAACCCAGCTGGAGCCAGTGGCGGTGTGGTCCCTGCAGTGTGCATCTTTGTGCCCTTCCTCCACCCACATCCTTGAAGGCAGGGACTGGTCCCTTCCCTGCCATGACCTGCCTGCCTGCCACCTTGCATCACGAGCCCATCCCTTTGGCTCCCCTCACACAGGTGCAGGGCAACTGCCTCAGTGCTTTCTGGCGCTCTGCAGACCAAGGGTCTCTGTCCAGCACAGCAAGCAGTCCCATCCTCAGGACAGGGGCTCTTGGGCTTAGCGCCACAGGCTAACCTTGCTCAGACAGACAGCAATTCTGATCAGAGAGCAGTCACCACTGGGTTCCCAAGGCAGGGCATGGTCTTGTATAGACTCAGGGTTCTGCCCCAATAATTATTGAATAGATGCTACTGTGGCACCAGTCCTCACTGGGGCACAACCTGGTCTCACAGCAAGCAAGCTGTACGTCCTTGGGCAAGTTACTGGACTTGTCCACACCTTAACCTCTTGTCTGTGAGCTGGGGTGGTACCCTGAGGACTTGGCAGGCTGAGTGTGGGTAGGGGTGCATGGGAGGAGCAGAAAGAGGGTCCTGCAACTTGGAATGGTGGGAGAAGGAGAAGCAATGTTGGTCCCCCAGAGGTGACACTGTATGGCAGTCCACGTCCTCACTCTAGGACAAAAGACAGGTGCCATGGGCCTCTGCACTAGCCTGCAATGACAGTCAAATCCATCTCTTTGGATCCTGGCTCAGGACAGGGATGCTTGCTGGGTAAGAGGATTCAGGTGGCAGGAAGGGCAATTGCAAGGGACTGCAGAACCCTGGTAAGGGTGGGTGAGAACCAGGCCCTCTGAACCCCCTTCTAAGATAGTAGTGGTTAGGGCATGGCCCAGGGACTCCATGGATACTGCAGAGCCAGTAGCTTACATCTTGGAGGGAGGGAGGCCCATCTCAGGCTTGAGTGGAATTCATTTATTAGTTCAAGTACAAACCAGTGCTCCCCACACCTCTTGCCCTCTGATGGGACATTTGCTAAGTGAAGGGGCCTCCATCAGTCAATTGGAAATAGATCTTTCTCCCAGTCTGCAAAGATCAAGTGGAGCCTGCCCTGGGTGACCCCTCACACAATCAGCAGCATATGTATGGGGAAGTTGGGCATGACACAGCTAGGAGCCCTCCTCCCCCTGCTGGGGTCAGAGGACCACGCTGTGATAGGCCTGGATGCAGGAGAAGGCCATGGGCGGAAAGTGGCACCAGTCAATGAGGTTGTTCTCCAGGTGTGTGGAGATGAGGTTGGAATCCTAGGCCACATGCGTGTCATAGATGGAATTCAGGGGCACATGTCTGTGAAGTGGGTGGCAAGGCAGATCAGGGGAGAAAAGAGCCCTCAAAGGAGGGGAAAGCACCATGCAAAAAGAGACAAGGAGAGACCCCACAGAGAGAGGAGTGATTCCAGAGACTAAAACCTGGGCAAAGGTCAGGCAGGCTCCTGACGGCAGCAGTTGCTACTCCCTCCTGGCCCCGTCCCACCTGAATGTTCAGGACTAGATCCCAGCCCCACCCTTCTGTTGCTCACCCTCTTGCTCAGATACAGCAAGGGAGACCAGTTACAAGGGACTGCAGGCTCCTGGTGAGGGAGGGTGGGTACCAGGCCCTCTGAAGCCCCTGCTGAGGAAGCAGTGTCTAGAGCATGACCCAGGGACTCCATGGACAATGGACAGCCAGTGCATGTGGCTCATATCTGTCCAGACTCACCTGTCCCAGCCCTCTTCCTTGGCTGCCTAGACCTGGCAGTCACAGGCACAGATTCCCATCATGACAACCAAGATGGACCAATGGATGGATTGTGGGGAGGGAGTGATAACCCTACTCCTGCCCTCAACCTCTCCCAGGCCTCTGAGGCCTGTGGGTAAGGAGACCACTCTAGCCAAGCTGAAAGATGTGGCTTCCTGGCCTCAGATGGCCTCTTTCTCCCCTGGCTGGGGGTGGGGACTGAGGGCAGAAGGTGACAGGTAGGTGGCCCTACCTGATCTTATTGTGGCTCAGGTGCAGTGCCTGCAGACCTTTGAGGCCCAGGAGGCCACGTGGGATGGCCTGCAGCTGATTGTGATCCAGCAGCAGCTCTGCCAGAGTGGCATACAGGCCCTGGAGGGACATGCCATGGACACCGTCAGTGCGAAGCCTGTTGTGGAACAGGTGCAGGAACTCCAGGCCTGGTTGCATGTGTGCAAACACATAGCCAGGGATGTGCTTGATGAGGTTGTGATGCAGCATCAAGTGCCACAGGCCCCGTGGCAAGAAGGAGGATACATGCATCAGCCGGTTATGGGATGGGTCGAGGGCCTCCAGCTTCCTGGAGAGCAAAGACACAGGTGTACAGGAAGCTGGTGGCTCAAGAGTGCCATGCCCAGCTGTAAGAGTTCCAGAGACTAGAACTCCAAATCGGAATCCTGGGCCCATGCCCAAAAGGATTCTGGGGATTTGACCCTAGATGGCAGCTGCCACCTGGACCTCTCCACAGCAAGGACTCATACAATTTCTGAATCAGGCCAGACCTTGTGTTTCACCTTCCGTCCTCTAAAGACTGGGGAGAGGGGAGCTGGGCGGGACCTTTCTTACTCTCTGCAGGGCTAGCAACATCAACCTCTGTGGAGACAGCAGACCCTTCTCCCACTCCTTCCACTCCCTCTGTGCCTTGTCACCCCCCACCCCTCTGCTTCCCCATCCTCTGCCTCAGAGCCCTCCTACTCTCCTCCTGTGCTCTTTCTGCCTCAGCCAGTCTTGTCATTAGCCATGCCGAAGGTAGGTGCGCAGGGAGAGACAAACCAGGCTCCCAGAGGGACCCTGAGGGATCATGTAGTCTTCAGTGTCGACTGGTGCACAGGGATGCAGGGAAGCTGATGATGAACTTCAGGGTACTACCATCTGAGGGGCCACTGTGAGCCCCCTGTGGCTTCATGGTGGACCCCTGAGGCCCTGACCCCAGCAGTGAGAAAGCCCTAGACCCTGCAGTTCTGTAAGAGCAGAGGGTGGTAATGCTTCTAGAATGAATCAGAGCTGGAAAAAAGGTCCCTTTCAGTGATATCCTCTAGTCCTTTGGGCAGCTCCCCTGCCTCTGTTTCTGCAGCCCCACAGCCCCCTCCCCTTCCACCAGCAGATACAAGATGAGTCAAAAAGAGGCAGGGGCTGAGCTGCCTGTGCTTGACTGGCCGCCAGCCCCCTGCCCAGGCCCCGCGGCAGGCGGGCAGCAGGAGTGGAACGCGACTGGGTGGCCCCTCCCAGGCTGCTGTCTGCTTTCCTTTGCCCCCTTGGCAAGAGGGGGAGAGGAAAAAGGAATAATTAAACCCAAACGTCCTGGTAACTTTTTCCTGGAACATGAGGATGCAGGGCGGGAGGCTCTGGTCCGGGGAATGGTGGTAGGACTGTCTGGGGACCCCTGCCTCCCCTCCTCACTCCTGCCCCACCCTGTCTTGGTAGTCACCAGACCCTCTTCAGCCTCTGTCCTGGCACCCAGTCTCTCTCAGCCTTCCCCACTGTTCCCAGGACCAGGTCCTGGTTCCTTAGCTCTGCAGCCTCTGGTCACTGGGAAAGGCCTCTAAGTGCTCGCACCCTCACCCAATTGTCCAAACCACATCTATGACATCATCCTAACACTTCTTGTAGTGGGGTGAATGGTGGCTCCCAAAAGATATGTCTACCCATACCCTGTGAATATGACCTTATTTAGTTAAAGGGTCATGCAGATATAGTCAAGGTAGGGATGTGGCTATGAAGTCATCCTGGAGTGCCCAGGTAAGCCCTAAATCTAATGACAGGTGTCCTGATAAGAGACAGATGAGAAAGAAGACAGAGGAGGCTGTGGGGACACTGAGGAAGAGACTGAAGTGATGCTGCTACAAACCAAGGAACAATTTGGGGGCCACTAGAGGCTGAAAGAGGCAAGGGAGGATTCTGTTCTAGAGACTTGGGAGGTAGTATAGCCCCCAACACCTAGACTCCAGATTTTGGGCCTCCAGAACTGGGAGAAAAATCCACTTTTGGATTTCAGGCCACCCACTTTGTGGTGCTCTGTGATGGCAGCCATAGGAAGACAGACTCTACTCTTTGCCCTGCCCCTTCCCTTCCATGCCTCTTCTGTCCTTGTCACCTCATAGCTAAACCTAGCCCTAGGCCAACCTCTCTTCACTGCCACTGCCTCTGGTGGGCTTCCTGGTACTTGCTGGGGCAGACCTGCACATGGGAGTGCCAGGGAGACTCTCTGGACAGCAGAGACAGAGGGAAGGCCTTGGATGTTGGCAACAACTCAGAGGACCAGGTGGTGACAGGACGGGGGGAGGTGACCTGAGTGACCCAGCTAAAATCAGGCCCAAGCAACAAGTTTCCCCCAGTGCTTCAGGCCTTCCAGCCTCTCCTGGACTCGATGGCTCCACACCACCCTCTTTGCTTCCCCGCTTGTTTCTCTGGGTCTTTGCAGCCCTTCTTTCTTCTCTGACCTCCAGGTGCTCTTCAGGATGAAGCCCCCCGGGGTAGAGCACTCACGGGAGATCTATCCAAGCATGGAGCACCAGCTGGTCCTCCTGGACGACGCTGAGGCTGTGGTTGTCATTCAGCACACTCTCTGCCACCTCCTCAATGAGATTTTTTGCCAAGATGCAGCTCCTAGGGCCAGGGATCAGGGCGAGGGCCCACCTGCCTCTCACTGGTGGCCTGGCCAATTTCTGGTTCTGTCTGTCCCCATTACCTGCAAGCACTGCCCACTTCCACTCAGCTCCATCCGTGAGGTTCAGGTGCCATCATCTTGGCTACTCTCATGTCCCCGGCTATCCATGCAAAGGATCCTTGGAGTCCCCAAGACACATCCCCAGAGAGCACCATCAATAGGGATGACCTTTTCAGGGATCTATGTGGCTTACAGAGGATGTGGGCCTTACTCAGGGATGCACAGTGGGTCCAGGAGGTCCAACTCTGGGCTTTGGGAAGGTTAACTCAGGCTGAAGAGAGGCCTATTGCCTCCAAAGTCCCGTGAGTGTCATTGTGAAAATTCCCCCAAGGGGTTGCACTATGGCCTTCTGCAGATCCTCTGGTCATTCTACTGTAATGATATCACCTCCCTATCCTGAGGGCTCCAGCTCACCTGCAGAGAGGCCGGCAGGCCAGGTGGGACGGTCCGCAGTAGGTTCCGGTCCAGCCTCAGGTAGAGCAGGCTGCAGAGGCTGGAAGGACAGGGGGGAGATGTCCCTATCATGCAACTGGTTTCCTTCCACCTCCAAGGTCAGCAGATGGCTGAGCCCTACAGGGCAGACAGAGAAGCTCAGGCAGCTGGCTGCAGTGCTTCCTCACTGGCACCTCTCCTCAGCCTCCCCGCCTCCCAGGCCCAGCTCCTCCAGCCCCACCCCTGGAGTCTGCCCACACCCCGGAAGCTGCTGCGCTGCAGGCCCCGCAGGAGGTTGTCACTGAGTTTGAGTTCCTGCAGGGAGTCCAGCAAAGCTGGCACTGTGGACAGTGAGTTCCCATCCAGGTTCAGGCGCTTCGGCCGCGTCAGATTCTGGGGGAAGAGGAGAAGGGTTGGGCTGGGGGCTGGGGTGCTGCTGTCATGGCAGCACCCTATTTGACTGCATTGTGGCTTCCTAGTTCTCACTGGAAACAGTCCTACTGGGGGTATCATTTACTCTTTCATGAGGCACTGGGGTCTGTACTGCTCCCCACAGTCCCAGCTATAGACTATGTACCCCAAATGATGGAAGCCTTCCATTCTGGGTGACCCCTGCAGTGCCGCCAGATTCAGGCCTCACCCCCAGCAGCTCCATCCTGTAGAGCAGTGCAGAGGAACATATGCCAGAACCTGCCAGTCTCCAGGTCCAGGCTACCCCAGAGAGTAGGTGGAGGGCCGTGCACATCTTGAAGGCGTGCGGGGGCAGGCCTCGGGTGTCCAGTGTATTTCTTGCCACTCCAGGTTGGACAGTCCCAGGAATGTGTAGGCCAGCATCTCAGCAATTTCAGACACATTCCGTGCCCCCGTCCCCTCCCCTCTGCCACTCTGTACCTCCTGCTTCTTTGAAGAAGCCAACTCTTCTGATTGTCCCAGGTTAGGACATCTTCTTGCCACCAACCAGGACCCACAGGGGTAGGTTGTCCCCAGTGCAGTGAGGCAGCCACGGTGGCCTAGGACCCACCAGAAGGGAAGCCAGGGAAGAACCCAGGCATGTATATCCTTCTCATTTTCTCACAAAGCTGGAAGAGGGGTCACTCACCTGCCAGATAGAATGTGGTCAGGCCAGGGTCAGTCAGGGCAGGGACATGCTTCATCCTGACATTGCTGCAGGCGATAGCTGTCGGGCCAGGAGGCATGAGGCTGGCAGGGAGGGAATGGCCCGTTCTGTGGTGCCCATGTCTGCAAGCCCAGGCCTGTGGCTTCTCTTGCTTCCTGATCTTTTCTGCCCAAGGCGTGTGGTCTCCAAGGCGCTGCTTCTGCTGCCCTGGCCTCTGCTGTGGTCCTTCTGTTGGTGCTGGGCCCCTGGCCCAGATTGGTGGGAGGCACCTGGAGGAAAAGAGAGCACTCTAGCCTGGTCACAAGCAACAAGGGTCTGCTGAGGGGTAGGGGCTTGCCAGTGACTGAGACTGGGAGGTGACATGACATTGAAGGGTTCCCCTCCTGACCCCTGAGTTTGAGTGGCTGGTGATGCTGGTGTGATTTGTGGAGATTGGACAAAGCCTCAGCTACTCTGGACACTCACGGGTGGCCCCATTACCCCCAGTAGGCCCTGTCTGGGGACCATCTGTCCTAGCCAGTCTTTACCTTTCGGGAGCCTCCTGGGCTTTGGGCCCCTTCTTCTGGCTTCCCAGCCTCCTACTTTCCTGTCCTGGACCTCCTCTGTAGGTACTGTACCCTCTTGCATTCCAGAGGCTCTGCTGGCCTGTGAGGCCTGAACTTCTCAGCCCTGAGAAGTTGTGGCTGTGACCTGCAACTGAGCCTGACTGGTGCTGAGCATCTCGTTCTGACCCCACTCCTGCCCTGAGGCCAATGGAGCTGACTCTTTCCTCAGAGTCAGCCCTAGCCTGGCAGATGCCTTCCAGTCAGGGGTGAAGGACTTGGTGGGGGCCCTGTGGGCTTTCTCCTTGGGGGTGGGCCAAGCCTGTGGCCATTCCATGTGCCAGTCCTCAGGCCTGTCTGGGCTGCCGTTCCTGGGGATAGGTAGCACCTGACCTGCAGAAGGAGTCCATGTAGGGTGGTGTGGCTGAGGGGTCTTGCCTCCTTCCCCACAAGTGGGGTGTCCATGGTAGGCCAGCCCGCCAACCTCACAACCTCACCTCTCTCCATGCAGGCCTCTCTCTGCCTTTCATCTCCCAAGGAGCACCAGAGAGAGAGAGAGAGAGAGAGAGAGAGAGAGAGAGAGAGAGAGAGAGAGAGAGATTAGAGTGCTACCCAATGTCAAACAGGTCAAACCTGAGGCACCTCTGTTTTGCTCTGGGCTCTCCACAACCATTGGGATAAGGCACAGGCTGTCCCCCAGCTCACAGGGGCCAGACCTAGGACAGCTTCAGCTGCTCTAGGTTGAGGACCTCTGACTGCTCAGGGGACCTTGGCTACTATCTCCCCTCACTTCCCCCAGTACCTCCTGAAGACAGGGTTGGGGCGGTGGCAGGGCACTGCCTCAATGTCCCCTCTGCCCTGTACTCAGTGGTGAGCAGGGTCCTTACATGTGCATCAGGGGAGATGAAGGGAGATTCAGCTTCCTGGCACAGTTTGCTTTTGGAGCTGGCAGCCCCAGTACCTGCTGGGAGGCAGGGGTTGTTGGGGGCTAGGCAAGCCCAGAGGCCACCTTGAGGGGCTGTCAGCCATTTCGAAGAAGGGGTGTTAACCTCTGGGGCCTCTCTTCCATACAGCCCAGCAGCCTAGGAGCACTGTTCTATCTTCATGGAGCAAGGGTCTGGACCCACTCAACTGAACCCCCCTGCCCTGTACCTAGGTCTGTGGCAGGTACATCAAGCATAGCATCACCCACCAGCCTGTGAAACAAAGACTGTACCCATAGCCCTCATCCTGGAGTCACTGGAGCCCCTGAGTGCCAAGCACCCCACCCAACCAGGCCCTACCCTTCCTGATCCCTCAAATTCTCCTGGTCCCAGAAGACTTTGGGGCAACAAGATCAACTCCCTACCCAACAAACCCTGATCCATTCTCCCAGCTGTCCCCTTCCTTATTACATCCTATGCAGTGAGCACAAGGCCTCCCAGAGTCTGAAATCCCCTCTTGCTCACCAGAGACGCCTCTCTGAGGGCCTATGGGACCCTCCCAGCCCTGCTTAAACACCCCAGGTGGCCACCAACTAGGCAGCCTCATGGGGACTGGCTTTCTACCTACTCACCATTTGAAGACCTGGACAGTGGCTGCAGGGCAACCAGGCCCATAGGGGTCAGTAGAGCCATGGGCTCTCTCTCCAGAGTAGCACCCTGCCCAAAGAGCCAGGAGGAGGAGCATCATACCTTCATGGCCCCCATGGGCAGGCCCTGCAGGCCAGCAGGGGGCATAGAGAGCTGGGAGAGGTAAAATGGTGACCAAAGCAGGACGGGTCACAGGGACACATACAGTAATGACTGGATGGCATGTGCCAGTGCTGCTCCCTGAGCTTCTGGTCCTGGCCGTGGTGCTAGGAGCTGCCCTCACCCACCCAAGCCCTCCTCCTGGAAAATTCCTTTTTGCCAAACGATCACCACCCCAGGCCTTGCCTCTAAGTCCCCTGGTGTCCCCTGCTCCCATATGAGGAGAAAGACATACTGATTCTTTCCTGGACCTGAGTACTTGGGCTTTTCCTGTAAGACCTGCATTGATTCCCCACTGGCCCAGGCCCAGTGGCCCCCATGAATGGAGCTTCTGTCTCCACACACAGCAGGCCTGTGAGACCCACCATGGAGCAAAATGCCCACCACTAGTTGCCAGGTCCTACTTCCATGGCTGGAAAAGGAGAGGCCCAGGGGCCTCCTGGGTCCCCTGGAAAGGGGCAGGTACCAGGGCTAACTAGGCAATGGTGGTCCTGGCTTCTACAGAACCTGATAATCCCATGCACATCTGCCATAGGTAGCAGGCCTCCCAATCCCAGAGGAAACAGCACAGAGGGCAGTGAACATGGACCCTCTGTCCCTCAAGGCCCTGGTACTACTAGGCACTTGGCCTACCTACAGACAGGGCTGATTCCTGGTTCTTCTACCAGCTTCCTGCCTACTTCTGGGCAACTCCCTCCTCTCCAGACTGTTTCTTCTTCTGTAAAACGGGGGGGGGGGGGCAATTTGTACGTCTTGTGCCACCCCCACTGAAATTGCATATACCAGGGGCTGCCTATGTGATGCTATTTCACAGGTCTCCCAGACTTCTTGGCCAAGAGGCCTAGGTCTCAGTTGTGACTACTGTCTCAGACACTCCTCTGATGCTCCTGTGCCTCCCCCATATACTGGGTCAGAGGGTTCCCTGTGGGTCAGGATGGCATGAAGCAGCCAGAAAGGAGGCTGGACCTGAGGGCTAGGTGGAGGCAGATGAGCAGGTGGCAGAACAAGAGGCACAGAAATAGTCCTTGGAGGGGTGCCAACAGTCTCTGCTCCAGTGGCTGGGATTGGACACTGACCAGGCCCCAGTCCCACACCAAGCTCTGGGATCCTAGGGCGGCAGGCGGAGGGGCTGGCAAGGAGCACTGAGCTTACCACAGCTTGGCTCTTTGGGGCCAGAGTTGAGGAAGCTTTTCCTACAGCTCTGTCCAGTGTTGACTTATGTTTGGAAGCAATCTGAAAAAATGAGTTAATTGTGGGTGAGGCAGAGGGGGAGGGGCAGAGGCCACAGCCTCCGTCTCCATCTCTGTCTGGGTGTCTGAGTCTCTGTCTAAGGTCGAGGGGCAGTGTATGAGACCCTGGAGGGGTGCAGGAGCGAGTCAAGGTCGGGGGGAGTCTTCAGCAAGGGGGTCTTCATTGGGTTCCTCAATATTTACCTGCTCAGGTCTGGGAAACAGCAGAGGTACCATGTGTGGGAGATGGTGGGTGTGTATAGGAACTGCTGTCCTGGAGGAGCCCCCACACCAGCTGAGAGCCATGTATGAGCCACACAGGGTTCATGGTTGCCCTCCCCACCCCTGCCATGCAGGGCTCTGGTTTATGATCTGAATTTGGGACTGTGCCACACACTGGGCAGAGACAAGGACTGTCTGGGGAATGAGCAAATGCCTTGGAAGCCAGGGATGAGGCCACCGTCTGACTGTGCACGCCATGGGTGACACGGTATGGCCCAGGTCCAGCATCCTGCCTGATGGGGGGCATTGCTGAAGCTGGGGGAGGGGACAACTCAGGTAAGAGAGGTCTGAGGTGTGTCTGAGACAGAGTGAAGTCTGCCCAGGCAGCCTGGGAGACTGAGCACCACCAACCCCCCATTTTACACAGAAGGAACGTGGAGGGGGTTGGGCTCACTCAGTCACCATGTGCCTCTTGCCTCCTGGTCCAGGTTATTGCCTGAGCCAGGGGCTAGGACCCTGCCTGAGGTGGGCTAGAGAGGGCCTCAAGGGGCGGGGGCTGGAGATGCCTGTGCTGGGAGCCCTGGCTCTGCCCCTCCCCCTGCCTGGGGATGGATTCTGGAATCCTGGCCCCCTACCCATTTCCCCTGTTCTCGCTGCTCCCCAGGCGCTGACTAAACATCCTGCCATCTGGTTCCCATTAGCTGGGCTGGGGGTGGGGGGAAGCCTGATCCCAGGTTTCTCTGGCACAGTCAGTTTGGAAGAAGGAGGAATCCCTGCTCCTACCCACCTAGGCAGGAGGGGGGACGGAGCCTGGGGTGCTCTCAGTTCCCTAGCTCCCATGGAGCCCTGTCCTGGCTGCCCTTCCCTGGGATGAGAGGCCCAGTGGCCACCTAGGTGTGCATGTGGGGAGCAAGCGGTATGCTTGTCACCTACTCTGTCTGGTCTCAGGGGCCCTGCCAACTTGACCATCGCAGGACTTTGAAGAAACCCCCACAGAGCAAAGTCAGCCTGTGGAGCATGGGGGGCCTCAACAGAACAGAGGTTCCCAGCAAGTTTCTGTCTTGCCCTCCCTCTCCCACTCGCCCCTCCCCAAAAGCTCACTTGCGGAAGGACTCCACTGAGCCAGGCAGGGCCCCAGGCCAGCACTGATCCTGGAGCCGGTGTCTGGAGCAGAGGGTGGGAGGGGCATTGGGATTTTCCAGGAACTAGGAATGAGGCCTGGGGGTTGCTGGAAAGAGCTTTGGGCTCCCTGCTCCACCATGGACTGACTGGCCATGTGATTTCAGGAGCAAGCCTCCCTGCTCAGTGCTGCAGTCTCCCCTTCTCAACATGGTGGAGACGGGTTCTTCTGGAATCTGAGAACAAGCAAGGAGAAGGAGCTGCATTAGATGATCGAGATCACTTCTAGCTGTACAGTCCCAGGATTCTAAGGGCAAGGAAGGGATTCCTGCCCCTTCCCTTCCACACAGCGGGCATGCTCACCAGTGCACACACCCTCTGTAAGTCAGGACTCAGTTTGGTAGTGGTGGGGAAGATGACAAAGAAATGCTTTTTGTCCTTTAAGTCTCCTTCCACTTGCACAGCTGACAGGTCCCCTCTCATCAAGGGAGGATTGGAGAATGGAGTCTTTGCTCCTGGAGCATTCCTGAACCTCTGCTAGTGAGAGCACAGGGACTCCATCAGAAAGGGACTGGCTATGGTGGCTAGAGGGAGGAACACTTTTGTCAGAGGATCCGATAAGGACCATGAGAAAGCGCAGGGATGCGAATGGAGAAGATGTAGCCATGCAAAAAGAGCTCCGGTAAAGGAGAAAGAGCAAGAACAGAGTGGTGGAGGGTGAAGAAGGGGTTGAGACGGGAGGGGCAGGAGAGCCTGCTAGAGTAAAGTGTGAAAGGGTGGCCGGTCACCTCTGCCTTTGCCCTTGAAAGAAACAAGAAGACTCTGTGTGTGGGCTGCTCCTCAGAAGAGTTGTGGGGTTTGACTTCTATTATAAATTGGTCCCTGGGTGGCAGGGTGGAGCACAGACTCACTGGGGCAGGGAACAGAAGGTAGCAGTCAGTGAGGAGGAACTGAGTGGCCCAGAGGACAGCCTGGAGTAGCTGGCCCTGGGCGGAGGCCACAGGTGGGGGAAGTGGGAGGGGCAACCCTTGCAACTCCCCAGAGAGGGGCAAGGGGCCCATTCTCAAGCTTTCCACACCTTGTCTGTATGTCTCACATGGATGCGGGCTCCTCATGTGCACCATGTGGGCAGGTCTCTGGGTACATGTGCCTGCAGCTTTGTTTTATGTCAATACAGGTATAGGGGACCTTTTTTTCCTTTCTGTTTTGAGAAGA